>NC_056558.1:37319431-37373850 GCF_013358625.1 Macadamia integrifolia | reverse complement strand
GGGGGGGGGGGTGTCACCCTTAACAACTATTTTGAGGCAGTATGAATTAAAGTTCAAATTAGATGATGGATGAAATGATTCTCACAATGAGAAACATAATCATCACTTTGAATTGAAAAGGAATCACCGAAGTTGTTTGTTCTCACCTCCCCACTTTGGACTGTCCGGGCTCCCACCCACCCAAAGGCCTTCTACCCTTTTCTCCATTTTCTCTCATTAATTACTCTAATTCACTAGATCTCGGTGGAGACATGAGTAGCCCGTTCTCCCAACAGGCATGCAGTATTGGAGTCATGGGCCACCACCCATCAGCCCACTGGACCCTCAACCCATATTTATTGGTGAACTCAATAACACATGTTGCAACCATCAGACCAGTTGATCCGACTGCGGTCCAATCATTCAGACCATTTCTTTTGATAAATGGGTCTTTGGGAGCATTGTCGGTCCAACCACCCTTTTTCGGGCTGGCTTATTGGACCAATTTTTGGGTTACTACTGCTGAACCTGAATGATCCAAAACCCATCTGGTTTTAACGGTAGAATCCAAAACCCATCTGGTTAATAACATATCTGAAGAAAGCGGGTCCAGAGCCCAACAAACCCACTGTATTTGGCCCTTGGATGTAGTGGTTGTGGGTTGTGGGCTGTGGGCCTAGGGCTTGAGTCACAGAGGATCAATGCAGGTTTCAACTGTTCTGAATGGTTGAGCTGAGAGGACACCGATGGAGTCACACTCACAGAAGATCTGGTCTCCTTGTTTGCCATTGATATAGCAATTGCACGATTCAATGTTGTTTTTGAACCCAATGGGTCCAAAATGGGTCATCTCTTCCCTTATATCTCAAACGCTTAATCATGCTTTAGGGACCTTGTTTCTTTCCTATTGTGGCAAGTCTTACGTGAGACTCTTAAATTGATCAATAATTCCAGCTTTCACAAATCATGGACAACCCCTTCACATCACAACCAAATAAAGTGAAAGTTGGAATCATGTAGAGAGAGAGAGAGAGAGAGAGAGAGAGAGAGAGAGAGAGAGAGAGAGAGCAAATGGAAGGAAATGGGTGGAAAGAGATCCTCTCACATACCTAATAAGGTGCTCCTGCGAGTAGTGTGAAGAATAACTTCTGTTTACCAACTCTGGATACAACACCAAAGAGCACATGCAAGTACGTTATATATGATCTAGTTGTGACATAATCTTGTACTGGTGACTACAGAATCTCCACTGAAATAGCATAAATGATAGTGATTAGAGGAATTCTCTAGAGTCTATGTTCAGTTTGCCATGTGGAAGGACGATATGTCAATTTCAACTTGTGGATATCTAGGAATGATCTAAATTCGTCATCTGTCAAATTGTTTTAGAATCAAATGCAATATTTTGTTGCTAGGAATCACCAAAAAAGTTTATTAATAAATAATGAAGGAATACAAGCTAATTATTCTCCCATGTATTGTCATGCATCCTTCGGATGGTCCAAGAATTGGTATTATTTCTTCAATAATGCTTAATTTTGTTACCATATTCATCAAAACTTGACATGTGAGCATGGGATATTAGATGAACTACATGTCCACAAACTTTCATCTTCACTAACCTACCTTGTGGCATAACTAGGTGCATAGTCCAGAGAAACCTTCTAGAGTAATAGAGAGAGGAGAGAAAAAAGAGGAAAAGGGAAAGATTCTCTCAACTGACCTCGAGTATTGCTTTAAAAATATATTAAAATAGCTACTTATTATTATAATTGCGACAACTTGTTGATTGATTGGATGTTTCAAATAATGATGCTTTTAAATACAATTATCATTTAATGTTTTACTTTGACAATAAGATATTCTTAAAATAAGTTAAACATTTTTTATGATTTCTTATTGAGAAAGCCCAAAGAAGTGTGAGATGGCAAATCTATCCTATTGAGCCTCTTTTGGTCTTTCCACGTGATCAGACTAGCTAGTTTCTTTACTATGTATATGGTGCATAGTATTTAAGAGAGAGAGAGAGAGAGAGAGAGGGAGAGAGGAGGCTATGAGAAGGAAAAGATTCTATGAGCCGATCATGTAGGGTGCACTAGTCGCACTCTCTATTTCTATCTTTATTTTCACATGAAATGACATATAGAAAAAAGGGATCATTTTTCAAAAAACTCTTAACTTAAATAGTATAGTCCATCTTAGTGATGTAAAACTATTAGGCCAAGATGGCACTCTCTATTTCTATCTTTATAATCACATGAAATGACCTCTTTACCTTTGTTTACAAAACCACTCTCTCACCCTTCATTGGTGTGTTCTCCCCACTTGCCACTTGCTCTTACTCAAAGGACTCTCTCCTTAAAGAAAATAATGATGATCCTTCGTCATTTGAACTTTGGCTATGGAATTATTTCACTTAATACAGACAGAGACACAAGTAAAAAAAAAATTCTATATAATTCTATTCCTTCAAAGGAAATTAAAATGACATTTAAAATAGAGAGTGGAGAAGGAATAAGAAAAGTAATTTCTTCTCCAGATATAGGAAAATTATTCCACTCAAAGAGAAGATTCCTACATGAAAATTTGGGCTATAAATATGCCACATTGCACCTAAACCTAGCATCCTCCTTACTTCACTCCCTCCCTCCTTCCCTAACATATCTTTGGGTCTCACTATTTCTCTTCCATGGCTACCATATTGTTTAGAGCTGCAGGAAGGAACAGTAATATTCCTTCTACATTGAAGGATTCTAATGACTTTGGAAGTCCTAGAATTAATGATCTCTCCTTGAAGAAGGGATTATTCCCCTTCACAGACCGCAACATGCAAGAATTAACCGTCACAAATGTTGCCACCAGCCCTAGACCTGCCGTGGTAATTCCAGAGCCATCCCTACCAACAGAAACAGTCAAGGACCAGAAGCTGGCAGCGTGGACCAGTGTTCAGCAGGAGCGTTGGGAAGGAGAGCTTCTTGTCCAAGGAGAAATCCCACTGTGGCTGGTAACTAACACATTCTATCTCCTCACTTTTTACAGATTATAATTACATTACTCTTTAGCAATATACGTAAATAAATATCAAGAAGAACCTAGTGATTATTTCTAATGAGTTTCTTATGATTTTATGATGCAAGAGTGCACGCACAAGAGAATTTTCCCTCTCTAGCTCTCTCATGAAATTCTATAGCCATTGTGTTATTTTTTTATTTTTTTTATTTTTTTTATTTTTTGGGTGGGACGGAATGACCATTGTTTATTTATTTAAGAAGATTACTAACGAAAAATACTGAATTTGGCTTATAAGAGAGGAGGATTACTATGGTTAATTACATCTCTTATTCGATAAAATGAAGACTATGCCACTACTAACATTTATTCTGTTTTAATTGATTTTATTTTTGGGAAAAGATTTCTAAGAACAAAACTTGACTGCTACCAGAGTTGCACCAATTGGGCCATTGGAACTTCACCTATGGACACCCATCTAGACCACACTCAAATAGATAAGCATCCGGAAAAGATGATGACATTGGATTGATGTCATGGGAATCTTTTCACTTAATTCTTTTAGTGATACTATATTAAATGAGGAGGAATTTTCTATCTGGAGGCATAGCCATTGAATCTATGTTGGGGCCAATGGAAGCACACACTAAAGCATCAAAACAAGGCATAATTTTGGGGTTTCATGGAGGTGGGCACAAGAGCTTTGCTTCCGGATTGAGTTCTTTTTCCCATATTGAATATCACATGAAGAGGGAACTAGACAAATCCTCTCCAGTCGCTAGGACACCTAGCATGCATCCGACGATTAGGAGGACATGAGATGAGCATCCATGTGTTGAGGTACGTACTTAAATACTCTCAGACATCGAATGTACGTTGAACCTCTAATGCGGGTCCATGAAGATCGAGCACTTGTAAATGGGTAATACGTTATAATGTAATCTTCACCCTAATGATGATATATCCATGATTCTTAGTGCATCAAAATCAAAATCAAAATCAAAATCAAAGTGAAAAAAAATACTTTTGTTTTATGGTGTAACATTATTGTTTTTTTTTTTATTATTCAATAAGATGGTGCAAAATTTCATTTACTTTGGAAACGTATAGAAGTTGTTTTCTTATGATTTTGTATGTTGAAGTGATTGAGAGACATGTTGATTTGCATGCAGAGAGGGACCTACCTAAGGAACGGTCCGGGGTTATGGAACATAGGGGACTACCACTTCCGCCACCTATTCGACGGCTACGCCACCCTCGTCCGCCTCCACTTCAACAACGGTCAAGTCACCGCCGCCCACCGTCAAATAGAATCCGAAGCCTACAAGGCAGCCATGAAGAATAACAAGCTCTGCTACCGTGAATTCTCCGAGTCACCACCAAAATCCCACAACAACTTCCTCTCCTACGTAGGAGACATAGCCAACCTCTTCTCCGGCGCTTCCTTAACAGACAACGCCAATACTGGCGTCGTCCGCCTTGGCGACGGCCGTGTCATCTGCTTAACGGAGACTATCAAAGGGTCCATCCAGATCGACCCAGATACGTTGGAAACGATAGGGAGATTCCAGTATAATGACTCGTTGGGTGGGTTGATCCACTCAGCTCACCCGGTGGTGACCGAGTCGGAGTTGTTGACTGTGTTACCTGATCTGGTGAACCCGGGTTATAGGGTGGTGAGGATGGAGGCAGGGACTAACGAGAGGAGAGTGATAGGGAGAGTGAGTTGCAGAGGTGGACCTGCACCTGGGTGGGTTCACTCGTTTCCGGTGACGGAAAACTATATTGTAGTGCCGGAGATGGCGTTGAGGTACTGTGCTCGGAATCTGTTGAGAGCGGAGCCTACACCACTTTACAAGTTTGAGTGGCATCCTCAGTCTAAGGCTTTCATGCATGTCATGTGTAAAGCTACTGGCAATATTGTAAGTGTCTTCACCTTCAACGTTACTGTTATCAATGTTTCAAACCAGACCGGAGAAGTGGTTTTACCCAGTAAACCCTAATTTTAGATAGGCTAGCCGGTTTGGTAAAAACAAGTTTGGAAGATGATTTAAAAGTTGAATTTTGATGTACGTACGTTCGTTGCTCAACACATGTCTCGTATAACGGAAGGGATATTTGTTGACTGTTGAATGTACGTGCAATGAAATCACTAGAATCACTGTTATGATTGAACTATTGGATCATCTCCTTGATAGTCTCCCATCACATCTGACCTTTGGATTGAATTAAGAAGGATAGCATGGATCGATCATGCGCAATAGAATGAGGGGCAAGATCGATTTTATGATGAAACTTACTAAGAATCCAATTATAAGGTCACATTTTGGTGGATGAAGAGATTCTCTCTCTAAATTGGACGTCAAAAAACTTTTGCCTTGATTTAATACCATTTTGCTAAAAATATATATGGAGAATAACATAAAAATTGTCAAGAGATGATTTGATTATTCTAATATTAGGGTTTTTTTTTTTTTTTTGGGTGAGTGTGGGAGATGATTGATATTCTCATATTAGGTTTTTTTTTTTGTGTGTGTGTGGGGTTGGGGGGGGACTATTTTGGTATTAGATGAATGGGGATTTTCTTATTGTGTTACTTGTATCAAAATAGACATCCCCATGTAATGTATTAGGCTCCTCTCCTTGTTTTTCATTGGTTTTGTTTTCAGACTATTTTTAGGACACCAAAGCCTATAAAGAAAATTATTAAAAAAATATTCCAAGTGATCTAAAAATCTTAACACTTGGATGTTTAAGGAAATAGTATAAATTAGTCACATCAAATTTCAGATTAAGATTCAATGTTCCTCTTATATGTAGGCATACCTTCCGATATATGTCCATTCAGAGAGTGGATCAGGTCTTCGTATGAGAACCATTCTCGTACGGGATTGATCTACATGGATGGAATCTACCCAAGGAAAAATCTTGTGATAGATTCCATTTGTGTGAATCAAACCGTACAAGAATGATTCTCGTACAAAAATCTAGTTCACACTCATCCATTCACCCCACTATAGTCTCTTGGTAGGCTCTAGTTTTTGACACATCTAGTTCTATGACTTGGAAAACTCCAATGCAACTGAAGCTTAACATGCTTATTAAGGATGCACCCAAAAAAACAAAATGACAAGTTAGTAGAGGATCCTGGAATCCAACTATACATTATTTAATTTTTAGATGTAAACAAGCATAAGACAAATTATAAAACCAGGGTTGAAAGGTAGCCTGGTGGATACAGTTCTTATCTAACCCGACCGGTCCAATTCTAAATGTATGGTCTATCTCATTCTCTTAGAATTCTAAACCTTCTTTATTTGCATGCTATGGAAGGTGGCAAGCGTGGAGGTTCCGCTGTTTGTGACGTTCCATTTCATAAACGCTTACGAGGAGAAAGATGGGGATGGCAAGGTGACAGCCATCATTGCGGACTGCTGTGAGCACAACGCTGACACTTCCATTCTTGATAAGCTGAGGCTCCACAGCCTCCGCTCCTTCTCTCCCCAAGATGTTTTGCCTCATGCCAGGTCTCTCTCTCTCTCTCTCTCTCTCTCTCTCTCTCTCTCTCTCTCTCTCTCTCTCTCTTAAGGCTTTCATTATACATGATAGATCTTAAAATCAATTGGTTTAGAGTGAGGTGGCATGACTACGGGTAAATCTCAGTACTCCCCCTTACATGCACGCTTTCTTTGTGGGATCTATCTTCGTAGTTGGAAGAGGGCCCATCATTAGGGGAAGCCCAACGTCCGCTCTGATACCACATTATTTATTTTTATTTTTTTTTTAACGATGGGTATCCATGTCTTTGGCCTGACTAGTCCCGCGAGCCTATACTGACCCTACAACCACATGGATCAATAATTCCAAAGTTGAATGAGAATCATTCATCTTTTACCGAAAACAGTGAAAAGAACCAAACACCCCCATGTGAGTGGTCCCAATGAGATAAGAGAAGTCAAACTCAGAACTACACGCTTCTTGAGGCAAAGTTCCCTTGCCAACTCTCGACTATTCCCTAGGGGTTAATATTAAGACTTTCATCTTAAAACCAATTGGCTTAAAGTGGGATGAACTCTTGTGCCTCTTGTACATGATAGTTAGGTTTCCATAGTCAATGTGAAACTATCTCAATAACCTATTGTGTTATAGGGTTGGGCGTTTTAGAATCCCATTAGATGGGAATCCTACAGGGAAGCTTGAGTCAGCATTAGATCCAGAGCAGCATGGAAGAGGGATGGACATGTGCAGCATCAACCCTTCTTTCTTGGGAAAGAAATACAGATATGCTTATGCTTGTGGTGCGCAACGACCTTGTAACTTCCCAAACACCCTCACTAAGGTAATCAAATTCACCCAAAACATATAGAAAAGTAAATCAATTAATCAATTTTAAGATGGAAAATGATTTTGTTCTTCTCTTTTGATCTTGTGGATTTGTGTATATGTTCTCAATCCTTAAATGTCTTCACAGATCGATTTAGTTGAGAAAACAGCCAAGAACTGGCATGAAGAGGGTGTTGTGCCTTCAGAACCATTTTTTGTGGCTCGTCCAGGAGCAATAGAGGAAGATGATGGTGAGTATATTGAAAAGTTCAATATTTTCATTAGCCCACCATTTTTTTTTTTTTTTTGGGGGGGGGGGGGGGAGAGGGGGGGGGGAGGATAAGAGTGGAAAAAGATATTTATGCAGGCAGCTTTTGTACAGATTCCTTTATATCCTTATGGGATCCACTCTAATACTCTTTCTCCTAGTATGACCATGTGGGCATTATGTGAACTGCATATAGATGATACAATTTTCAACCCTTCAATGGTGCAGCATAAAGATTCTTTTTTACAGTACCCTTATACGAAATCCTCCCAAAACTGATGAGTTCTTTTTTTTTTTTTTTTTTTTTTTTTTAGCGCTTCTGCTCATGGATAGGTCGGACTGTCTGTACCTTTGCAAACTCTGCATGTTAGGGAGTTAGTCCCAAAAAAAAGATACTCCAACACAGTTTAAATTATATAATTTTTTGGAGAAAAGAACTATGTATGCTTGCATGTCTCTATGCTCAGACACAAGAGGATGCAAGAAGATGATGTTGTCCCCACCCCACCCAAATGCCTCCACATGGCCTCCCATTGGTGTGCACATTGGTGCAATGGCTGCCGTGCAAGCAGATAGAGTTTTCGTGCAGTAAATATTTTTAGTGACTTTTTTTTTTTTGGGATATGTTCACCACTTCACCGAGAAGTTTAAATCAAACTATATCCAAGAACAAGGCCTCCTTGATCCAAAGTCTCGGTAGACTGGAAGCCATGCTCCCAATCCTACGCCATTTGGTCTCTCTCTCCTTCTCCCTATTAAATGATCTCCCTCCACCTAAGATTGAACCAAAAGGAGGGTGTTGATTGGGTCTCATGCAGACGCTCTTGGACAAAGAACACTCCCCCTTTAGTTCAACTAAAATCAGGAGCAGAATTTTGCATGCTAGGTTGGACCTATCCTAATTTTGTGGAGGCTGGGAAACAGTCCCTTGAAGGATAATACTTCAACAATGTTGCATTGATCAAATAAAAACTTTTCTTGATTTTTTTTTTTTTCAATGCATTGCAGGGGTTGTCATCTCCATGGTGAGTGATAAGAATGGCAAAGGATATGCACTTTTGTTAGATGGCTCCACTTTTGAAGAAATAGCCAGAGCAGAGTTTCCCTATGGTCTTCCATATGGGCTACATGGATGCTGGGTTCCAAAGACAGCATAGTTTAGTTATATAGGTAAACCAGCAAGATCACTATTGAAGTTCTGGCTCCATTAATCACTTAACCCCCTGCATCTGTTGCATGGCAATCTCAGATACCTTCACTGTATACAGAGATGTGTAAAACATAGAAAGTTTTTCAGAAGCCTCCATAGTATAATATCACCATCTCTAGATTGTGATTGACATACTCAAAATCCAATACATAATATAAAGCTTGGGGTTTACATACTCAAAATCCAATACATAATATAAAGCTTGGGGTTTACTTTCATTCACTGTATATAAATAACCTTATGTATCTTCACATCAGGTAGCAAATCATATTATTTCCGCCGAACAAGGTTTAAAACTTGAAATCAGGTATGGGATTTGGTCTCCATCAATTCCAATCTGAATTGTCCCAGAATCAGCTGCAATAGATTGGACTTGGCTCAACTTGTCTGAAATTAGTAAGCGAAGAATCTGGGTTAATGCACCAGTCGATTCCAAGTCATATCATCCAATCTCAGCAATTCCAAGTCATATCATCCAATCTCAGCAATTCCTATCTGAGCCACCAAATATCAAATAAAAAAATGAAAAGAAATAAAAATAAGGTGGACAATATTATGAAAATGGCTATATTCTCTCCCAAAAAAACAAACAGCTTTATTCTCTCACAAAATTGAATTGTTACAATCAGTATTCCTGCAAAAATAATTGTCTTCCAGGGAGATATTTTGAGTTATGAAAACCAAAAAATGTTCTTTTTGTTAAGCTTAATCTGTTGTCAACCAATGATCTGACAGAGACCTAGAGTACCACAACCGAGCTTCATTTGCAGAGATGATGATCACAGCAGGTGATTTGGTCATTTCTGATCTGTATAAACAGCGTCAACATCGTCAAGTTCAAGAAGTTTGGACATAAGTTCCTTGTTCAACTCCATGGCTTCATCATCTACCTGAAACCAACAAACAAGTCGACATTACTTAAGAAATCTATTTCAACCATTTCATGGCAAGGGAAAAAACCATCTCCTTGGCTTCAATCAGAGAAGAAATGCAAATTTGGCATACATAAGAAATCATGGATTCCATCAACGATTTTGCAACACTGATTAATTTCCAAGGATGTACTTTCAGACACTTGACCCTTCTAGCCATAACATAAAACAAAATAATCCAAACTCTTTTCTCAGCGAGAACTTTCTTTACGTAAATAACTTCTCAGTAGAAACCACTGAATATTTCTCTAATGCAGTATGACAAGGAAAAGATAAAGGACAACTTGAAACATGTTTACCAATAGGTCTCCCACCCATCTTGTCTTCCTCCCTTCTCTCTGAGTCTAATGGCAGAAAAAGCTCTTCAAGCTTACGGGTGAGCTTATGGTAGCCTTTGGCCTAGCTCCCCCTTTAATGAAATGTAGGTTAGTTTTTCTCCCCACCCCCAACTAATTGTAGCTCAAGCAACATAATTGAATGCGCACCTTTGGTATTATATCGGTCAAAATTATGTAAGGGAGAAAAAGCTTAGGCTCCCTCTTTAATGAAGTGTTGGTTAGTTTTTCTCCCCAACCCCTAGTTGTAGCTAGCTAGCACCATAGAAATTGAGCGTGCACCTTTGGTATCAAAATTGTCAGTGAGAAAAGCTTAAGCTCCTCCTATGTGAAAGTGGAGTTTATGTTATCCACTGGCTCAGAATCAATTGTTTCAAGAGGAGAAGATGAAAGTAATAAAAGAAATATTCTCAATCATCATAAGAAAAAACAACATCTTGGAGACAAAATATACTTGCATAAAATTGCAAGTGGGCATGTGATGGCATCTCACTTTCCAAAATATTTAAATATTCATAATAAACCTTCAACAAGTTGCAAGGTCAAGCTTGACAAATAGAATGTAACCAAAAGCATTAATCCTAGCAAGTAATATACCTCGATAGTGGTTATTGGAAGTAGCTCAAAGCCATTATCAGGTTCAAAAGATATTCCTTCCTCACGCAGCCTTGATAGTATAACTGAGTAGTTCTCTGCTGAACTTACGACCTTATAGTAGCTACAGAACAAAACCACAAGGGTTAGAACACTGTGTTTCCAAAAAAAAAAAAATGGAAACACCATATATATTTATAAAAAATACATTAGAGATGAAAGCCTTCTTTTGTTTAGGCTCCCGTAGAAACTTGAAAGTATTCTTTGTCAACTAACTGAAGAAATTGAAGTCTTGCAGAATTCTTACCAGCTTTGAAAACTAAAGATATATTAATTGTTTACAGATTTGCATCATAAAATTTACGGGCAATAAATATGAGGAAATGGGAATCCCTAACTGGAGTACTGTAATTCATGGAAGGAAGCTACAAAATTAGCTTCTAACCAGAATGAAACTCCACCATAATTACAAGAGAATGATGAAGATCAAATGAAATTGAAACAAGGAAAGGCTTCCAATAGGCTAATAATGCATCTCTATTCTATGCTTCCAACAACAGTAGAAGAATCCATAGCAACTAAGGAGTCAAAGTTGAACAAAATATGGAGTTTAGAATTCAAAACGTTTCAACGCTTTTAACATTTCCAAAAATCCAGCAATTGAAACTGAGTGGTATTAAAAATTCTAGTACTTCCCTGAAACTAAAGGAAAAAGAAGAAAAAAATTCGGCAATTTCAAATTTCAACCCAGAGCTGAGATAGGTGATGAAAGAAATGATCAAATAAGAAATTGAAACTTGCACTCAATCAAGACAAAGGCAAAGCCCAAAACTGTAGTCTCCAAACAAATTAGGAGTTCAAAGTACGCTACATTTGAGCTGTTAAAGTTAAGACCACAAGGGGTTATATCGCATTATTTTTATGTTTCAGGGGTATATGGGCAAGTGCCCAAATATAGTGAGGGGTTTTATGTAATTAGGCACTGCATTATTAAGTATTATAAATATACCTTAAGGTTTCAATTAGAGCTTATCACATCCCAACTAACCAGTCTTTAGTTTCTCCTCTATTTTCTCTTCTCCTCTTTTCTTCTTCTTCTTCTTTTTTTTTTTTTTTTTTTTTTTGGATCAGCTAAAATGAAAATATGCATTAGATAATATTGGGCCTATTACAGTCCATATTCATCAGTAATTGGCAGTCCTATTAGTTAGAGTTTGGTAGGCCATCTTAAAATCTCCTAGCAGTCTATGTCTACTTATATTACAAAACTGAGGGTAATGGGGATTGTTATCCATCTCCTCACATAACATTACTAGAGTTCTTGGCCATAGATTTATTATATTATTAAAGTTCCTGTTCAGAAGAAGTCCGATCGCCTCCGAGTCGCTTCACACCTGATCCACTCTCCACTTGTTAGTTCTTGCTTGCCCTAACCCTGTCAAAAGACCTAGGGCCTCCGCTTCACCATCTTTTCCTGTGAACACATAATTTGTTTCCCATAAGATATCTTGTTTGTGAGAGGTAAGAATACTAGCCCATGCAGACATATTTGTTTTTACATCTTTTAAACTAGTGATAACAAGTGTGTTTGTGCTCAGTGTTGGTGGGATTGTATTAGTATATTGAGATGAGACAGATATCACCTGGTCTTTCTTCATGGGGTGGTTGATGCCGTTTCTTACCCAAAATTCAATATGCTTAATGACATTGTTGCAATCTGGTTTATGTGCACAAAAGGTGGTTTTGTTTCTGTGATCCCAAATAAAGTAACACGTTATTATCATTACAGAAAAAAACCATTTCAGTTCCTTTTTGGGGATGAGACCGGTATTGAAGCAAAATAGAAGAAGATTTTTGACTGAATCACAAGGGATTCTCTCCGGTTTGAAACCTAATATTCCAGATGCCCATACCCTTCTAGAGAGAGCACACTCAAACAGAATATGAAAAAGAGTTCCCCTTTGAGAAGGGCAAAGGCAACATTGTGGGTCAATGTCCACCCAATTTGACACAATATCCTTAGTAGGGAGGCCCCCATTAAGCGCTCTCCAAAAGAAGATCTTAAACTTGGGGTGGATATTGATTTTCCAAAAAAATCACCACCATCGAGAGCAAGGAGAAGGAGCAACAACACATGTTTGAGCATTCACTAGAGGTTGTTAGTGTGGAAGATTGAAGAAACTTAGTAGCTAGTTTAGTTGAGAAAGATCCATCCTTAGAGAGGGTGGGTGCACCTCCACATGTCAGGATTAAGAGACAAAGGAATTTGAACAATAGAGTTAACAAGGTGAGCAGGTAATACAGATTGTAAGTGATCCGGGTTCCAGTTATTGTTGGTGGTGAAGGAGCTGACGGGTGTACATGCTGAAGTGAGGGTACTACTATCAGTTGAAACTGTGTGAAGCTCAATTGTTCTATTTTGATAGTAAACCCATGGGTCATACCAAAAGGAAGTGTTGGATCCGATTCCAATTTTCCGAAAGACCATGTTTTTCAAAATTGGGAGAATCTTAGTGATACTATTCCAACATGGAGAACCTTTGGTTTTCAAAGTTTTGGGATGGAAGATAGATCTATTACAGAAGTACTTGGACTTAAGAAGTTGAGCCAGAGACTTTCCCCATTACCAATCAGTCTCCACCCAAGTTTAGGAGCAAGGCTCTGTTTTGGGTTTCGGCATTTCGAAATCCAAGCCCACCTTCTGTTTTTGGTTGACAGATTCTATTCCAACCGATAAGGTGAGTTTTCCTAACTCCATTGTTGTCACCGTTCCAGAATTGTAAACTGATGGAGTCAATTTTCTTACAGACAATCTTGGGGAAGGCAAAGCGTGACATGAGATATGATGGAATGGAGGCTAATGAAGATTGTAGAACACCTCTACCAGCATAGGACAGAAGTTTGATTTCCACACACCAAGTTTGTTTCTCATTCTATTTATAACATTATTAAAGATGGAACTCCTATTTCTAGAATGAAAAATGTTTGTGCCCTAATAACAGGACTCAGTTCCCATTTCCCTGATACCTATTATTTTACTTAAACTTAGTTTTAAGCAATTATTTACATTAGTGCTAAAAATCAGACCACTTTTCTCAAAATTAATGGTTAGTCCAGACAGCTCTGAGAATAAATCCAAAATACCTTTTGATGGTGCTCATGTCCTCTTTTGTAGCTCGGCAAAAGATGAATGTGTCATCCGCAAAGAAGAGGTGTGAAATTTCAGGGGCATTCCTGGCAATTTTAATGCCCCCTAAACAAATTCAATTCCCTATAGGTTGTAAGGAGTCTGGATAAGCCTTACATCAAAATATTGAACAAAAAAGGGCTCAAGGGGCATCCTTGGCGAATACCTCTAGCGGCAGTGAAGAAATTGAAAGCTGACCCATTTAATTTAATGGAGAAATTGGTGGTACTTATCAGACTCCTTATCAGATTAACCCATTTGCTTCCAAACCCCAAAAAATTTAGAATGGAAAGCAAAAAATTCCATTCCACTTTGTCATAAGCTTTGGCCATATCCAATTTAATGGCCACAAAACCAGACTTTACCTTTTTTCCTCTCAAGGAAATGGAAAATTTCCTGAGCAATGACAATATTATCAGTAATCTGTCGCTCAGGCACAAAAGCAGCTTGGTAGGGTGAGATGAACGTGTGGAGGTTTGACTTCAATCGGGAAGCCAAAATTTTGGCCACAATTTTATATGTAACATTGCAAAGACTAATTGGCCTGAAATCTTGGACTAAGTGGGCATTGTCCTTTTTTGGGATAAGACATACAAGTGTGTGGTTAACATTTGGAGGAAGGGTTTCAGTGAGGAAAAAATCCCTCACAACGTTGAGGATATCGAACTGGGTGACATTCCAAAATTTTTGGAAAAAAATGGCTTGAAACCCATCATGTCCTGGAGCCTTTAGAGGGCCAATAGAGAAAACAGCCGCTTTAATTTCCTCAATTGAAGGCAGCCGGGATAAGAAATCAGGGTCCAAACCCTCAAAGGAAAGAGGCCTTCTATATAGAGGGGGTCACGTGGGTTGGAGGAAGAGAAAAGGTTTTGAAGGAAAGAGGCAAATTCGGCTGCCATCAAACCAAGGGTTTCTATTTTCTCTCCATTCCTGTCTAAGATGAATTCAATGTGTCTTTTATGGAGGTTTACATTAGCAGTTGTGTGAAAGAATTTGGTATTCCGGTCACCTTGTAACATAAAATCATGTCTCGCCTTTTGGCACCAAAAAGATTCTTCTGCATCCGCAATTTAAGAGAATTTACTCTCTAAACCATCCAGGTTGGGACATGTGGTAATGTTTCCCAAACCAAGTTTCTCCTCTAGAACCAAGTACTGGGAAAGTAATCTGCTTTTTATTTGATCAATGTGGCCAAAAACGTTACGGTTCCAAAGGGTGAGTGATCTACTTAAGGAAGCAAGTTTGGCCATGATATTTATATCCCCCATAGAGCTCCATTTTGTGGAACAGAAAGACAAACTCTGGGTGAGCAACCAAAGCATGTTGGTAGTGAAACAGTTTCGTGTAAAAGGGTCGTACTGAAAGGGTATCTAAGACAATAGGGTTATGGTCTGAGCCCATCGAGGCCCTCTTGGAGATGGATACTGAGGGGCACAGTGATAGCCATAAGTGGTTTGCATAGGCCCTATCTAGGTTTTCTTTAATGAGATTGGGTGGAGTCTGTTTGTATGTCCAGGTGAAGGGGTTTCCTTTCACTGATACTTCCTGTAAGCCATGTTGAGACAACAAGTTCACCAATCTCACAAAAGTAGTGGAAGATTTGAATGGTTTACCCCCAAACTTATGGTCTTGGGATCTCATCTCATTGAAGTCACCTATGATGAGGATAGGTAGTAAAATAGATTGTAAGAGAAGGTCCAATTCATTCCAGAACTCCATCCTACAGGAAGGGTGGGGTGGTGCATATATACAAATAAGGGCCCACCTAAAAGGTGTTTCCCTCGAGGGTTCAAGCTCTATTGCAATGAACCCCTAGTTGACCCGGAGAGTGGAAAATTGTATGTGATTTTTTAAGAGGAGCCATAAACCACCTTTCTTCCCCGTAGAGCCATAATTGTTGACGAAGGTCGAGGTGTTGTATGGGCTACTGTTACTCTGATTTTGTTACATGGGCAATCAAAATCATGTATTCTATGTTTTTCAATTTGATTTGTGTTCACTACTGCTTCACCTAAAAGCTCGAACTATAGGGAAGGGCAACATCAATGTATACATTAACACTCCCCCACACGTGCAAGCCAAGATCCCATGGTCCTTGCACGTGGAGCTCAAGATGCATTTTTACATCCCACAGCTTCAACAGATCGCTTAGCCCCATTCCTCTTCGGTGCAAAAGCACTTGTTCAGTGAGCTATTACGCACTCTTTCAAGGATAGCTACTTCTAGGCAAAGCTCCTGGTTGTGAAGCATTTCTTCATGCAGCATCTAGGGAGAGGAAGCGTTGGCCCTTACCCGATTTTTGCACTTCCCAGGAGTTAACACTCGACCTCCCTGCTTTGATACAATGTTCGCTACCACTTCACCTAAAAGCCCGAACTGTTAGGGAAGGGCAGCAACCATGTATACATTAACACTTTGTTAACAGAGCAAGGGTATTTCAATGAAGAAAATGCTGGACTGACAGCTCCATACATATCTGTCAAGAAACTCACGCAGCAGAAAAGAGATCTACATCATGGCAGTTCCAGTTCCTATCTCAAGCATAGTACAAACTTTGCTAATCATTTTGTCACGGGTAATGAAAAGCATCTATTTCCATTTCAAGTTTTCCTTATCCAAACAAATAACCAATGAATGGAAATGTAAGCAATCCTTACTTGAAATAAACTTGGATTTCTACCAGCTGGTGCAACACTAGTCACCATCAGATTCACCTCATTACTACCTCATGCAGTTTAACTCATAAAGCTAATGCTATTATGCTGGATAACCATACCAAGATCATATACAATCTCCAGTTGAATAGCCACTTGTAAATTCATAATCTTGAATTTTGTGATGGCAACATTGATGTAGATCCCAGGATCAAGGCCAGAACCAGTCCAGACCTGTTGTGGGATTCAATTTCTATGAGAGACAGCCTGGTCAGGTGTGGTCCAGTTCTTGCGACAGGTTTCTATTTTGCGGCAATTCTGGTTCTCTACTGCAGCCATCAAATTGGACTAAGAATGGACTATATGTGTTATTTTGAGTGTCCAATGGGTTTTATGGGCCATGGGCTTTATATTTTTGGGTTTTTACTTTTGTAATGGATCAATTCTATAGGCCCAACTATTGGGGATTTAAGTACTATACAGGATTAGTAGTTATTTTATGTTTCTTAGTCATTAAGAATATTAGGTTTCTATACTTTGAGTATTTAGAAGTCTAGTTATATCCTTTATTTCTTTCTTAGTAAGCAAGTAATTATTTATTAGGAAGTTTGTGTCGGAAGTCAATATGTTTCTAATCATAGTTTGTTTCATTTTTTAGTTTCTTACCATGTATTGAGTCCTTAACCTCTACTATATAAAGAAGCATTGCTGTTACACAAAGACATGGATTGATTAATGAAATTGTTTGTGAGCTATGCTTACTACTTTGACTTGAGAAAGGTTTGTTCATCAACTGAGAAAGTTGAGGATGAAATACCTAGGTTGAGGTAGCCATTCCCCTACCTCCTTTCTTCTACAATCGATTCTCACCCTCTTTCCTTTCTTTCTTTTTTCTATTTCTATCTTTGTCTACTATGTAAAGTGAGATCAGAAGACACACACATAAAGGCTATCGATTCCAGTTACAGGTTTTCCCCGGAAGATATTTTGGGAGTGTAACTTCCAAACCAAATCTCTGACTGCTACAATATTTTGAGGGTTTGTTGAGGAGCTCAAGAGGACCAATCAATCCAAATTTGAGGATCATCCGACTCTTCCAACTCAAGTTCTTGAAGAATCACCAAAAGTTTCCTTTTTCCTTGCAACCAACGCAAGTCTCAATCCAGATGGCAGAACTTGTTCAGATTTTGATGGTTGTTCCCTCATATAGGATCTCCATTCCATCTAAATTTCAGCCCCAATGGCGCCCTGTTTGGTGAGTTACAGTTTATGCAAGTTTCGACTTAAATCTGAGTCAATTTTCAGATCTGTTCTTACTATTGAATCTGAAGTTGATTTATGTGTTGTAGTTTATGATGGAACCTACTAGGACTGATTACCCCTTGTTAACATGGTTTAGGTCATTATATAGTCATTCTTGTTGGTGTACGATGTCTTGTATTCCGTCACAGTTTAATCCAGGGAGTACTAGTGCAGCGCCTCGACAGGCAGGACGACAGGCCGTGGGGGTTGCAAGGGGGCAGGAAGCCCCCCTACTGCCCTACATAGCAAGGGGTGTCCCACTCAAATTTTTTATTTGAGGGCAATTGTGTACTTTCTGGATTAGGGTTTTTCGCTATATATTTGTAGCGAGGATTTCTTTCTCTATAATGCAAGCAATACTGAGAGGTGTGAAAGACGAACGTTGTAACCCTATTCTCCATTGATAGTGAAGCAGGATCTCATCTCACCGGGGCCGTAGGCAACCTTACCGAACCTCGTAAAATCCATGTGCATGGTTTGTCCTGTTTTTCCATTATCTTCTGCATCGTTTTAGGGTTGCATTTCTACAATTCTTCCGAACCTTCTATTCTCACTATTGTAGTGCTCTGGAACATTAATTAGATGTATAAATACTGAACCCAACTTTTTCCTTCGATCGTGCAACTTCCAGTAAAAAAAAGGGGCCAAAGACACTTCCGAAATCACAACAACAAAGGATTCATTCATATCTCCACACTTGGTCTGAACATTGAAGTTTTCAAAGCAATGACTTTCTTTTCTTGTCAGGAACCATATAACTAATAAAATTGGGCCATGCTATGACCAATAAGCTAGGTTGGAGAATATATGGACTCATTTAGGTTTCAGCTGCATGGTGATATTTTGGATTATGAAGGTGTGTACCAAATTACTAATAGAAATCAAGATAACTTATGGATGGATGAAAAGCCCCATGGGGGCTCGCAGAGAAATGATATTCAACCAATCTGCCTTGATCTTCAGAAGCTTCAATTCGTACTCTACATTCTGGAATTACCAACCTGGCTTGATTCTTGGTGAATGCCTACATCTCCAGACTTGAACTACTTAGAATCTCTACTTTCAAAGACATAACCCTTACAATAGAGCACTCAGATATCATCATTACTCAAAACAAAATTCATTTTACACGCTCATTTTGGCATCTAGCAAGGAACTTGGATCTTCATATGAGCACAATCAACTCCATTATTAGCATATAGAGGAAGTATGACCTTTGAAGACCATAGACAGATGTGTTGAACATAAAAGAAGTACAATAGCACAAGAACAATGCTTAACCCATGAGAAGAGTAACAGCTAACTGCATAACCTGTAGAAAGTTAGAGTTTCCAGTTTCTTACCTTTCTGAGCTATCTTCTTCTTGATCATCTTCATATATGGGAGGTTCAATAACATCCTCAGCACCAGCATCCAAGGCAATTGCAAGGAGCTGATCTTTGTCAGCATCTGTGACCTTTATGTTTACAACCCTAGCACGCCTAAACTTGAACATAATGGATCCTGGATCTGCCATCTTTCCACCACAGTCCTTTACCACCTCTCTAACAGCTGCCACTGATCTGTTTATTTTATCTGTTAGGACCTCAATTATAATACCCACTCCTCCAAAACCGTATACCTGGAGATAGATGAACAAGATGAAAGAAGAACCAATTTTAGAACAGCCAACAAACTCCATTGTCAAGTAACAAAAACAAAAACAAGAAAAGGGGGGGGCGGGGGGGGAGAAGAGCTACAAAAACACACTGTATCCATGAAATAAGTATAGGCCTCAACTTCATAGCAGCAACAAAATGGCTATTCTAGTATGAGATTTAAAATCACCTCATAAAATTTCTCAATGTAAGCCTCTTGTCCCTTCTCAGATGCTCTCTTCATGTTGCGCTCCAAAATTTCCTTAGGTACATCAAGCTCCTTAGCTTTCTCTAAAACAGCAGCCAAAACTGTATTTGATACTGGATTTGGACCACCTTTCTTGACACTGCGTTATTTAAGTTATAGTGATGAATATGAACATCTTTTTGTTATTTTTCTTGGGCCGTCTAAGAAAATGTTAATGACACGTGAAGCCCCCTATATGAACAATCAAATCAGATATATCTAGGAAATGAGAAAGCCAGAAGAAGGTCTGCGACAAACCTAAGTACATCAAGTCTTGTTTATATTGGGCCAAGACTAAAAACACTCAACATGGTTGTCATGGCCCCGACATGAGCCAGTCGTGGCAAACTGCCTTGATGCCTTGGCAAGTCCAAAGATGCCTAAGGCAAGCACACCTTATGTAGTTATGTTATATCCAAAGCCATATTCTCCAAGTATTTTTCGTCTTATAAATGTAAGTATATATTTACTAGAGGTAAATGTGCAACTGAAGAAACATAATGGAAGAATGGGAATTTTTTTAAAGTAATAACATTTGGAGGGCAAGACCATCACGTTTTGGGTCTGGTCGCCTAGGGCCGTAGGAGCACCTTATCACCTAGGCATTGCCTTGATTAAAATATAGGGAACATTACTACGATGAACAAAGTGGGCTTCAGCTAGAACTAACCTACTGTCAAAGAAGGCGTACCCAGTGCACGAGGCTCAGTGGCTGGGGAGGGTCATAATGTACACAGCCTTACCCCTGCTTCGTGGAGAGTCTGTTTCCTGACTCAAATCTATGCCCACTTGGTCAAAATGAAGCAAATTTACCGTTGCACCAAGCTGATAATCACAGAGCAGAAACTATTCTAGAGATTAGAAAGGGCTGAACCGTACTTTTATAGTCTTTGAACACTCAAAAGAGAATTAATAGTAACTTACGCAGAGACAATCTCCTTCCCAATTTTTCCATACCGCTTTGCCTTCTTTGCATCCTGAGCCCCCTGCATTTAGGGCACTTTCAAGACTTGAGAAGCAAAAGATACCAAGAAAGTATTCCTGACTGCAATAAATAGTTACAAGAAATTGTTTCCAGTAGCAACCCAGAGCATCCAACCCAACATTCACGTATCAGATAAGATTCTAGACCCACTTCTAGGGTCCCATTGCTACAGTTGGAATAAATTTAAATTAACAAGCCTAACCTTCAGCTCTTAGGTAAGACCCAAGACTCACTTTTAAGGTCAGATTGCTACACCCAAAATAAATAACAAATAATTTACAGTAACCTGTCCAATGGTCAACATACAGAAACTACTGAATGGCATGACGTAATACAAGTTAAGTAATGATTTTGCTTCAACAGTTTGTGAAAATGAGAGTCAGGTCATATAATATTATAACTAAAGAATTAGTACTTTCCAATCAACCAGATTCTAGAATCCAAATCAACCATGAACCAAGTTTAAACATTACACAACATTTCATGTAACATTGAACCTGATAAAGCATATTGACTAATTAAGTACTGGGAAGATATTGATGTCCTGCTTCAAGCTTTGATTTAAGTCCCAGAGAACACAAATTTATGAAAAGCAGTATTTTAGTTCTGACTCTCTAGGATGTAAATAATTCGCAGCAAGAGTGCCGAACATTATGAAGCTCGAGCTACTGCTTAACACATTCAAAAGGTAATAATTAGTGCAAGCATTTGTGATTTGCCTAAATTTCACTTGGTTAATTAGTACTAGATGATAATGCAACCATCAACAAGTAATTGATTAAAAAATAATAAGACTTGTTACCGGCAGCTACGAAAAATGAGGGCTTGAAATCTCTCCTACAAAGTGTTTCCAAATACTTAAAAATTGGTTTAGAGTAATAAAAAAAGCCAGAATACATAAGAATATAAGTGTTCCATATGCATTCCAACTACATCAGATGAAAATAAGGACCCTCATTCTAGCATCCTACTAGAAACCATCTAAGAGTACAATTTGACAACACAAAGATAGTCCGTGGTAAGCCACACAGCACTAATTTCTCTATTACTATGTCATAGAATTTTCCCTTGAACAATTTCCATAGTAAAGTTATATTTCCCACGGGGTTTTGGGGGGTTGGGGAAGAAGAAGGTTTGTGTGTATGGAAATAAGTATCTTCTCTAAATGAGGGGAGAAACCTAGACAAGTCATAGTTCTCCTTTTAGATGACATAAACCTTCATGCTGACTTTGACAAGAAAATTATGAGAGAAATAACAGAACTTGTAATTATTTTCTGTTTCAGGAAGAACAATGACGAAATAAACCCAAAACCAGAAGACCAACTACTACACAGTTGTGAATAAAGCAACCATGAGTTGGTACTTCTAAAAGCAAATGGGTATTTCCCATTACAGATAGCGGTAACAGAAATCAAAATTGCTCATTGAATTTGTTCATAGATAGGGAGGGATTCAACCATTCAAGTATTCAGAATGATTACTCAAAGTGGTGTGGATACCTTTCTGCCAGCAATCTTGCTAGAACGCCTGCCCATACAGACTGGATTGAAAGTCCATATCCTTCTTACAGGGTGTTTAGATGTCACTTCAGATGAAACCCATGGCTGACACACTTTCCTGTCCACCAAACTCTCTGAAACACAACAAATCGAAGTCAGAATCTATCAGAACGAAATACCCACCTGCAATGCGGCGGGGAGGAATAAGTGTACATTTTTTTTGAAGAAAATCGGCGGCGGGGTGGGGAGATAGACATACTTCGGAGAGGGAAGACATTGGGGCATTTGCTGGTGATACCATTAGAAAATTTGTGTAGAACTGCTCCCCAAAGTCTAATCGAAGAACCCATAGTAACCTGCTACTATGAGAAATTGATGGTGAATCAGTGAACGACAAAGAAGAATGACATTAATCTTACCAATTGCAGAGTTCGAAAAGGCACTCCCTACTCTTTAACAGTCTATCGGGATATGTATTTGAAAATGAACTGGAATTATAATTTCTTTTTTTTTTTTAATTAAAAAAGGATAATCCATAGTAGTGAATTAGTGATCATAGGACAAACTCCCATACGGTTTAACTTCTCAAACTTAAAAAAAAAAAAAAAAAAGGAAAGTGTCAAAATAGAACCAGAATCGATCTTTCAAAATCAAACCGTAACAGATCGCAGAGAAATGGTACAATTTTGATTTCACAGGTTCTCTTTTTGGCTCAATTCGATTCAAACCGTTTATGAAAAATCAAATATGAACCAATACAAATGAAAAAAACTAACGAATCCTTTTTCCTACATTTATTTATTTTCTATATATTTTCAAAATTTCTTTTCCTTAACCTAGTTTGCAGCTTCACCAACACTCAGGAAACAATATAATTTCCCCCACGGATATAAAAAATAAGATCTTGATGGAAATAGTAAATACACTAGTACAACCATCTATTTCATAAGCAAACAAAAGGCAATCACAATGCAAAATGCCAAACAACATATATTATAAAAGTGATCGTATCTAGGGATGTAAGATTGGCCCTAACAACCCTAAACCACCCTAGCTTGCCTTAAGTTCGAATAAGGCTTGGGCTAAGATTTTTTATCCTGAAGGCGTGTTATGGCCGGGCCTGGGTTGAGACTTAGACTCAGTCCTACAGCCCAACTCAGCCTTGATTTTAATCCAGATTTAAGTAATATAATTTAGGGTTGTCATCTTATCCTTTTATTCAAAATAATTAAATCTAGGTCATTGATTCTTATGGTCTTGTATCATGAACATCTATTATTGTGTTGCACTTCATAATTTTAACTGTATATATTGATCATTTGATCTATTAGTGCTTCTTCTTTCTTTTTTTCTTTCTTTTTCAATTCATAGGACACAGATGGAAAAATCATCACCAATTAGGGTGAATCAAGTTAGGTTGGGATGAGCCTAGCAAGGTTGGGTTGAGTCTGGTTGAGTTTTGGGGACCTAAGGTTGGGCTGGGATTTCAAGAAACCGGCCCAACATGACCTTGTTATAAAAAAAAAATGTGACGCCGCCTCACAAGCCACGCATGTAATGTAACAATACATGAAATAAAATAAATAGAATTAAAGGTACAAAGGTCAAACTGAAAATGAACTGACACAACATACCAATTTCCTACAAACCGAATAACAAAAATTGAATAAAAATCGTGAAATCGGACCAAGTGCAAAATGGATCTGATTTTTGGCCGATTCATATATGATGCTTTTTTTTTTTTTTTTTTTTTTTTTTTTAAGGATGCGGCTTTGATTTCACCTTGTCATAATTGACACCCTTATTGGGATGTGTATATGGATCTCATACTTCTAACATCTAGGAGATATCTAGCATATCATATATCCCAATCTGATGCTACTGTCATTTCTCCTTTCATGCAAATTTTTTCTTATATGTCCAATTCAGAGCCCATGGCCAACTAATTTAGGGGTTGGGGTAGATAGGGCGAGAGTTGAACACAAAACCTCCTTAGTTTTATTTGTAGGAACAATCACCATTGTGCTACAAGTGCATCCCTCTTTTTCATGCAAAATTAGAGGACAGTTTATCTACAAGGTCCTTAGTAAGCATTTAAGAGCCCTAAAAATATGTCATGTGGCAAATCACATGGTGTTCATATTTTAAAAGCCATTGAACAACACCATTGTAGCACAATGGTGGACAAATCTGAAGCGTGCTCTAATAGCAATATTAGAAAACTTAAAATTAAAATGGAGGACAACATACCTTTATTGAGTTTCATCATTCATCTTTCAGACATTGTCACTCATCTCTGACAAGTTTTGCAAATCTTCGATGATATTCTTCCTTATTCAGCAATGGCCAATAACTAGGGATTGTCACTCTGGCTCTTCAACTTCTCACAGACTACATCAAAGAATGGTGCTTGCTTGTTATAAGAGAAAGGATCAGTTGTCCATGCGATCACCAAATCGTACAAATTAACATCCAACACTTATTCTTATTGTTTTCAAATATATCCCTCATCACTCTTGTAATGATTGAAAACGAGACAAATGTTGGATGTTGACTTTTACGATCAACAGATCCAAGCTTGTGTAACAACAACTAAAGCTTTAACCCCTACTTAATACAAACTAAGGGAAACTCCCCTAGGGAGTTGCATTTGGTTTCAATAGCCATCGATGCTGATGTGGACAATGGGCCGCATCAACCACTAGAAAAGCATGTCAAAACAAATTTACAAAAGTCAAAGATGCAAGTTAAAATTATAGACATCTAAAGTACACGAGAATAATCGAACACAAATTAGTCATACCATTTAATTGGCCATAGAATTTGATACGAGGTCAATCTACAATAGATTGCATCTCTCTATATGGATGGAAGTTGCCACATCATTCACACAGCTGCAATCAGTTGGAAACCATGCTAAGTTTGGCAACACATATGTGCTAGCCATATTTTTGTCAAATTGACCATTTCCTACACGCTTATGGTAGGAATCTTAATAACACGCCCACTTTTAATGTTAACAATAGCTGTTGGAATATTTTAATAGTTTTTTTAAATATTCAAAATATTATTTTATTTCATCAAAGTGTGTATTGGAGAGGTTTGTCTCTTCCTAGTACCTAAATGATTGATAGGCATGACTATTGGAAAGCATGTATGAATGGTTAACAAACATGTATTATGGAAGAAACATGGCTTTTGGGAGCACCCATTGGAGGTGTTCCTTCTTCTCCTATATATAATAAAACAATCTCTACTTCAAACAGGTTTTTTGGTTTTCTCCATTATTCTTTGATTATGTTTTTCGAACTATTGAGCCTAGCCTTACTCTCCCAAAGGATCATAGTCTGTCTACGATCAGACAAAGATCGGTGGTTGTTTTATCTTGGAAGTAAAATGTAGGAATCCCCAATTGTACTATTGTAGGGGGCGTTTCAGACCTTAAGGAGAGTATCGATTTGTGATACGACTGAACCTGTTTGGTTTGTTGATTTCAACAATCTGTGCCGATCTTCTTCATCAATTCGTCTTGCTTCAACCAAGGAGTGCATCTTAACAATATCGATCACGTAATTCTCAACATCGGATACCTATTTCTAACAATCTTAAGGTCTAAAACTCTTCAGATTCTGATTTGAGTTATTAGGCATGACTGGTTTGAGTTACAAAACATAATTTGAAACTGTTTGGTATAAGATTAAGACTGAATGTTTCTGGATTACTTGCAACTCTATTTACCAATAGAACAAACCATGTTGAGGTTATCCCGCAATGGTAAAAGAATCTCTCTTTTACATACCGGGAGCTTTCTTGAACTTTGGTTTGCCGTTTTTACTGAATGGAGAAAGGATTTCAGTGTTCCTGATACATGAAGAAAAATTTTGTAAATGCGGGTTGGTGTCCACGGTAAAACTGGATACCAATAATTTGAAGTCTTTAGCAGATTAGCAATGAAGTCTAATAGGATCAGACAATTGCAGTTCACATTTTCCCAAAAGAAACCCATTCTGTTTTATCCCTACCACTTGAAATGAGAATTTATAACCATTGAACTGTAAGGGTAAATTGTAATGACTATGTTTATTGGGTTGAAATCGTCTGCAATTCCGTACAATTCCGTGAAATACCACTTTTAGGGGGTGACACGTGTATTGATATCAATGCAATGGTCCAGATCTGGTACAACTAATAAAACCTTAAATCAGTGAAGAGTCATTTAAATCAGATCTGGACCATTGCATTGGTATCAATACACGTGTCACCCCCTGAAGGTGGTATTTCACGGAATTGCAGACGATTTTTTTCCATGTTTATTGCCATGTGTCAAATGAAACATTGTTTCTCTTGGCCAAGTATTGCCAACAAGGTTTTACTAACTAAACTAAAATATAAAATAAATTAATTGGATACACACAGCGTATCTTCATGTCCGTTGGGTTGAATTGAGTTGTGTATCTTTTCGCTTTGTAAACAATATGAATGTCAGTAGAATATATGTACTATTTAATGGCACATACCCACGGCTTGAGGTGAGTGGATATGATTTAAGGAATTCAATAGGATCGACCTGAATTGGTGGAATCGAATTGGTATTGGCCTTGACCAATCTGATGAAAGGAAAAATGAAGAAATTAAAAAAAAAATGTTTTTAATATTGAATCCATGGTTACTTCTGTCCGATCAAATTGATCCATATTCAGATCGGGTTAGTATCAGCATTGATCGGTTTTGGCATCAATGTTGTGTTTTTTATACTATGATCAGAAAATGGGACAAGTAATGCTTTCTTATTCTACTAATGGTATTGGTTTTTGTATCTAAATCGAATCATTAAAATTGAAAAATTAGGTTTAAGCATGTCCCTAGATCTTTTGACTGTTGGAACATGGTGACTCAATTGAAACTCAATTCAAACTGAAAAAAATTATGACGTAAGGATTTTGTTACCAAATCAGAAATTTATTTATTTTGTATATCAATGTATTGCATCATGTTAATTACAAGTATACTTAACAATCCATATTTTGGTTTAAGTTAAGTCAATCATTGTTGTCTTGGTTTTCCATATTTTATATGTATATTGTTATATGGATAAGACAACGCGTTTATGATGCAATGTTTTAGGTATTTCCTTGGTTCATAATATGTTGTGGTTGCATGACTGACAATCAAGTCACAGTTCCATATTTATGGATGAGATAATATGTTTGAATACTTGAGAAAAGTGAGTGTTTCATATGTGAATATGAAATTGTGGAGTTTTTGAACTCTGGTTCTGTGCATTCATATCTTGGATTACACATCATGAAATTGTAACATGCAATTGATAGTGCTTGATTATTATGTTACATGATGCTATAGTGGTGTTAATTCCCCATAAAATGCATACTCATATTGTTTAGGTATATATGTATAGATATTATAAACCCAAATATGTGGGGGAGTTATTATGAGATGCATATATTTGTACAATAAGTACCTTTGAAAGAGATAAATAAAACAAGTAGAAAGATCAATCTCTACTCAAAAATGAAATCTAGTAGGTGTACTTCGATTTGATTATGCAAATGTTTGGAACATTACCTTATTTCAAAGGTGGAATGTACAAACTTGTGTTGGTGGAGTGATTCAACGAATCGGTAAAATAAACCTTGGTTATAGGTTTCACCATTATTTTATTGGTTTATGACTTTGTATGAAGGTCGGATCAGAAAACTAAAAAAGGCTGAGGATCTAAATGGTAGAGAAGCACATATATATGTTTTGGATACATGTGGTGAGGCTAGTAAGATAGAGTTATCCACTCTATATAGTCAAAAAAAATAATTTTACTAGGATTTGTATACAACCTCATATCACTAAGGTGATATCATCTAAAGGAATGAGCTCCAGAAGGCTTGTGTCATAAGTCATATAATGGACACCCAACCTATATGAAGAGGTAAATTCCTGAATTAGGTTCAAATGGTAAAAACAAAGTCACTGGATGACTTGTCTCGTACTACTAAAATATTTGTTCATTATGGTTAGATGGCAAAGTAGTACCACCACAATGAAAGAATGATCAGTTTTAGACTCTTAATCAAGCCAAATCTCATAGAAATGTGGAGGTGTGTTAACTGTGGTGCACACTATGGGCTGACCAATGTGGATGTAGGGGGTCAAGCCGCCTACCAATGAGAGTTTTATAGGCGAACTCTCTAAACATCCATAAAATCAAGATAAGGGACAAGGCCAGTTTTTATTAAAAAAAAAAAAAATCTATTTCATAAAGGGATCGTAATTAAAGTCGACCAGTAGAATATGGCTGATGGGCTAATCGGCTACAATGATAAAGAAAGATTCAAGAAGTCTGACTTCACCCATATTCTGTAGCGTAGTTCATCAAACCTAGTGTAGGTTCAAGTCCTGAAGAAACATACAACGAAGTGTTCTATTGTGTTTTATATGTTCAATAGTTTGATTCAATATTTATCGATTTTTGAAACTTGTATTGAATATTTCGAATCTTGTGGGGGATTGTTGGAATATTTTAATAGTTTTTTTAAAGATTCAAAATATTATTTTATTTCGTCAAAGTGTGTATTAGAGAGGTTTGTATCTTCCTAATAGGCACCTAAATGACCAATAGGTGTGACTATTGGAAAGCATGTATGAATGGTCAACAGACATGTATTTTGGAAGAGACATGGCTTTTGGGAACATCCATTAGAGGTGTTCCTTATTCTCCTATATATAATAAAACAATCTATACTTCAAAAAGGTTTTTTTGTTTTCTCCAATATTCTTTGGTTTTGTTTTTTCAAACTATTGAGCCTAGTCTTACTCTCCCAAAGGATCATAGTCTGTGTACAATTAGACAGAGATCGATGGTTGTTTTATCTTGGAGATGAAAAGTATGAATCTCCAATTGTACTATTGTAGGGGGCGTTTCAAACCTTAAGGAGAGTGTCGATTTGTGATACGACTCAACCTGTTTGGTTTTGTTGATTTGAACAATCTGTGTCGATCTTCTTCATCAATTCATCTTGCTTCAACCAAGGAGTGTATCTCAACAATATTGGTCATGTAATTCTCAACATCGGGTTCCTATTTCTAGCAATAGCCACATGGCAAATCTATTGGGGTTCAAAATTTGTGAACAAGTATACAGTATACCCCTAGGTACCATCTTACACATAAGTTTCAACCAAACTAAAAAAAATAGAACTTTGAAAATCCAAAGCTATAAGAGAGTTCATAGTAATGATCGAACTATTGTAGGTGTCATGGACATACATAGGTTTACATGACAGTATTTAGAAATAGGTTTTGAAATTTGGCAGGTGGCTAATCCTAACCATGACCTCTATATCTAACATTTAGGTAGCAACATCATATATATACATGGCAATATGGTAATATTTCTATATTTAGAGTGCTAGGTGCTAGGATCTAGGAATCAAGAATGGTTCCTACCACATGCCTATTGGGATTTTTCTTTCCAATTTAAACAATAAGTTATAATTAGGGGTGCAAGTTTGGCTCACACAAGCTTGAGCCAACCCAAACCCACCCTGAGTCCAACTGAGCCTAGGTTGGGCAAGGCTATGATTTTCGAGCCTAGAGTCAAGACAACCCTGGGAAGAGACTTCGGTCTAAGCTTGACTTGGTCTGACCTATATATATAAAATAAGGGGGTGGGGCAAGACCATGGCATCATTGCCAGGTTATGTGGCCTTGGCATAGTGTGCAAATGTGAGATTTTTCATTCCATGGGGGATGAGGCGGTTATTTCACCCTTCCTGTGTTAGGGCATAGGTGCCATGTAACATGGCAATCTTATTTTTCTCAAATATATAATACATAACTAAGAAAAGAAGCTTGAAAGGCGATGTGGTCTATAGGCAAAAATTCCGCCTATGTTAATACTTTTGTATGCGCTACTATTGACCTGCGCATTGACATAGGGGTTATGCTATATTTGAGGAAACCCTCTCCTCTATAATTATACATAATTATGTCACACATAGAGACTACCATAATCGATAAGCGCCAATCCAACCCAATCAGCATCAATCTGATCAAGCTGGATTGGGCTGAGGAGAGCTGAGATATCCTAACCGGCCTCGGACTAGACTACTGTTGAGCACTTGAATTAATGGGACTGAGGGTTGGGCTTGTGTTTTTCAAAAACCCAGGCCAGCGAATTCAGGTTGCACCCCTAGCTGTAATGTTCTAGATTGTTCGACTTACCCCAACCAGAACGGGCACTGATTTGTGCCCAAAAAAAAAAAAAAGAACGGGCACTGATTTAACGGTCCATATTCATCCGAAGCTTCAGGATGAAACACGATTGCTTCGTTAAATCCAAGGATCACTCACTACTCATTTTCGAGGTTCTGCCTTGGTGGTTGCCTAGTTTGGTATATCCTCTTCACCCCCTGTGAACGGTGGATTACTTTTGCTTATCCACCTAAAACAGATAAACCCTATTTCCTCTCAGCGGCGATTTCCAGGTAAGCTTCATCTTCGGTCTGGTTTCCATAGTTTCTTCTTTCATGCTCTTGTCTTAGATTTCAAGCAGGTTCATGGTCTTCTGAGCGCATATACGATGTTGTAATTGTAATTGATAGGTTTCTTATAGGAAATGGCGTCGACATTCACTGCCATGTCTTCTATGAGCTCCCTGGTAGCAACTTGCAGTGGCACACGGGATAAGAAGCTTTCTAATCTAGAGAAACTATCCTCTTTTGCTTCCATATGTCCTCCTTCCCTTGGAAGGAGACAAAATGTTGTACTTCAGAGACGTTGTTCCCCCAAGATAAGGGCAATGGCCAAGGAATTGTACTTCAACAAGGATGGTTCAGCCATTAAGAAGCTACAGGTGAAATTTCTACATGGGATTGAGTTTGTTTCCCTCTCTAACCTTTTTGTGTCCTGCAACTGCTTAACCCCTCTTCTTTTCATGAATTTCAGACTGGTGTTAACAAGCTTGCAGACCTAGTTGGGGTTACTCTTGGTCCCAAGGGCAGGAATGTTGTGTTGGAGAGCAAGTACGGTTCCCCCAAAATTGTTAATGATGGTGTTACCGTGGCCAAGGAGGTACTTCTTAGCTGTTAATGCTGCTTACTATTTGATCTACTGAAATGGGAAAAATGATGTCCATTGCTAATTTTTTGCACCTTATAGGCTTACTTCCCCTCACCCTTATTATGGTTTTTCGCTTATCCTAGTACGATATTATTACTTATTTTTATCCCAGTGGTTTATATCCTAGGGTTAACCATTTTAGATATCTACGGTCAACCATAAATAAAGAAGGTGACATAGAGGATGGATGAAGTGGATAGGAGCGAGTATTGTGTGACCGACGTATCCCTTTAAAGCTTCAAAGAAAGTTCTATATGACTGATGTGTGTTTGGCTATGATGTATGGGGGCGGAATGCTGGGCAGTAAAGAAGTGTCATCTAGAGAAGCTATCTGTAGCAGAGATGAGGATGTTACGATGGATGTGCGAAAATGCTAAGAAGGATAAAGTAAGGAATGAACGTATTAGAGATGATTTTGGGAGTTGCCCCGATTAACGTCAAGCTTCGACAAAGTTGTTTGAGGTGGTATGGTCATATTCAACGAAGGCCCGGGGACAACCCTGTTAAGAGGAGTGATCTAATTATGATTGAAGGACCTAAAAGATCTAGGGGCAAGCTTAAAATGACCATAGGAGAGGTGATGAATAACATGCATAGCCTAAGTTTTGTCTCAAGTACTACTTAGAGAGAGCCTATTGGAGGGCAAAGATCGATGTAGCTGACCCTATTTGATTGAGTTTATCCTGGGTTGCTGGGTTGTGCCTCTCTCCTCTCACTTTCATCTCTCTTTCATTTCTCTGTTACCATTTCTTTTCTTCTTTTATGTTTGGACATCAGTTTTCGTTATATTGTTTTGTACGGATTCATGTAGCTAACCCCATTAAGTTGGGATAAGGCTGAGTTTGTTGATTTTGTTGTAGTTGGTGGTGGTGGTGTATATCTTGTCTATCTTGGTGTTTTGATGAGTGATAGATTCATATGGTTTTAGGCCCTCTTTGGTACAATCACTCTTTCGATGCATCCATTGAAATTAACTTCAATCATGGTTTAAGAAGTTGGTTTAATATTTCAGATTTCGACCAAAACCTGGCCAAAATTCTGCAGGTTTTGGTGGATGGGTTTGTCTAATCATTTTGGTGGTCAACAGCCATATTTTGAGCTGAAACTTGGCAGAGACTATAATTAAGTTTCCTTAAACACAATAGGTGCTTTAGATGGTTGAAAAACAAACTCAAAATTTTAGTTGGTTTTATACCTTAGGTTGGTAGTGTGCGTTGTGCTTTGGCTGTATAATTCTCAAATATTGAGCTCCAACCACTAAGCATTAACCTTTTTTTTTTTATTTCTATTAAAAATTTGTTGCAAGAAAATAAATTTTTTGGTAAAAAATAATTTTAACTACAGAAAATTAAATCTGGGTCCATGAAGTTGTAGATTAGCTTAGGTTACCAAACATAAAAATTGAAGCTTAACTACTACATATTTATCCTATTTTTAGTCTGGGTATTACCTCAACTTGTTAATCTTTAAAATATCTCCCCCAAATCCACCAAATGCCGGCTGTAGATGACTTGTACAAGCTTGCAACAACTTGTTCCACCAAGAATTGCAAGTGGATCATGCTAAAACACAAGTTTTAGGTTGAAACTACTGGTTTCATCCGAAACCTGTCAATAACGTTCGAAATGGTTCAAAACGGTGACACATTTTAAATGAAATATATTATTTGTATAAAGTGTAGATAATGTTTTGATGGAACGAAATGTAGTTTCCGGCGAAACGTGTCGAAATTTTGACCGCAATATGTAAGTTTTGGTCGAAACTTGTAATATGAGAGAGAGAGAGAGGGCCTTATACCACTGAGTTTGAAGTACACATCATTAAATGTTTCTGTCGGTTTATTTGAAACCAATACTAAATGACTAAATGATGGTTCTTCATAGTTTAATTTGTGATGTTCTCTAAATACATTGCTTGTTTTGTCTTAAGGTTGAGTTGGAGGATCCTGTAGAGAACATTGGTGCTAAATTGGTGAGACAAGCTGCTTCAAAGACCAATGACTTGGCTGGTGATGGAACGACGACATCTGTTGTTCTTGCACAAGGTTTGATTGCAGAAGGTGTTAAGGTTTGTGATTCATTACTTCCCCTAGTTTTTCTTTCAACTGTTGAAGAACCGTATGTTTCTGAATCACTAACCTGCAATGGTCCATCCAGGTAGTAGCAGCTGGTGCTAACCCTGTTCAAATTACCCGAGGAATCGAAAAGACCGCTAAAGCTTTGGTTGCTGAGCTCAAGAAAATGTCAAAGGAGGTATATTGGATTTGCCTGATATTAATTGAGCCTGTGCACTGTTGATGCTGTGTGGCATTTCAATCAAAACATTCAATTTCAATTTCTTTCTATATGAGCTTTGCTCCTGGAACTTTTTCTCAAAAATTTGCTTTGGCTTTTCAGAGTGTTATTGTGATTTTTGAATTACAAGGTTAAATGTGAATATAACATTATATGGCAGGTTGAAGACAGTGAATTAGCAGATGTGGCTGCAGTTAGTGCTGGGAACAACTATGAAATCGGAAATATGATAGCTGAAGCTATGAGTAAGGTGGGCAGAAAGGGTGTGGTGACTCTTGAAGAAGGAAAGAGTGCTGAGAACAGCCTTTATGTTGTAGAGGGAATGCAATTTGACCGTGGTTATATCTCCCCTTACTTTGTGACAGACAGCGAAAAGATGGCTGTTGAATATGAAAACTGCAAGGTACAAAATTTCTTTATGAGTCTTGTAGCATCTATCTTTTGGGACAGCCCTCTTTTTTATAATAACAGAAGTGTGTGTATTTGCCTCCTAATGATGGATGTTGTTAATGCAGTTGCTTCTTGTTGACAAAAAGATCACAAATGCAAGGGATCTCGTCAATGTTTTGGAAGATGCTATAAGAGGAGGATATCCAATTGTAATAGTTGCTGAAGACATTGAACAGGAAGCGCTAGCTACTCTTGTTGTAAATAAGCTCAGGGGGGCACTGAAGATTGCTGCACTAAAAGCTCCTGGATTTGGGGAACGCAAGGGCCAATACCTTGATGACATTGCTATTCTGACTGGAGGTTGAACCCTCATGTTGTAATTGTACATTTGCAGTTTGCATTATTATTCTATTTCTGCTCATTATGAATGTGTAATGTGAGAGTTAGACAGCCCTTTGTTCCCTTTCTCTCTCTTTTTTTTTTCTAATCTGATTTTCGAGAGGTTCTTGTTCTTGATGCAGCTACTGTAATTAGGGAAGAAGTTGGGCTAACCCTTGACAAAGCTGAGAAGGAGGTCTTGGGTCATGCCGCCAAGGTGGTACTCACCAAGGACACTACCACAATTGTAGGTGATGGTAGCACACAGGAAGCAGTAAATAAGCGAGTTGCTCAAATTCGCAACCTCATTGAGGTGAAATTCCAGAATGTTGCTTACTACCACCCCCTCCTATCATCACCAATAATAAAAAAATGTGGCCCATGTAGAATTTTTTAGTGCCTGTTGGTGGTGAGCTTCTTTTGATGTAGTTCATGTTGCCATGCAGGCTGCAGAACAAGATTATGAGAGAGAGAAGCTTAATGAGAGAATTGCTAAACTCTCGGGTGGTGTTGCTGTCATTCAGGTAAACTGTCGAGCATTTTGCGACCTAACATGCACGTTCTTGTCTATTAAGGAAATATCAACATATAACTGATGTATAACATAATTCTCTTATGAATATGGGTAGGTTGGAGCACAAACAGAGACAGAACTAAAGGAAAAGAAATTGAGGGTAGAAGATGCTCTTAATGCAACAAAGGTATGTCTGATTGAGATTCTAAAGACGGTACCAGTTGTATGGTAGATCCTAGGTGTGTTATTTTTCTGCCTATTGTGCTGAAAATTAATGAAAATATATTTTCTATTGAATGGTTTCCAGGCAGCAGTTGAGGAAGGTATAGTAGTTGGTGGTGGATGTACCTTGTTGAGACTTGCTGCAGAGGTTGATGCCATTAAAGATTCACTTGAGAATGATGAGCAAAAGGTAAGATGTCAATTTTTTTTTTTTTTTTATTTGTCAATTTTTCTCCTCTTCCCCACCTACTGCTTTCTAGCCACCACCTCCAAGCTTGGTACAGTGCCGGTTTCTCAGATCCAAGCTCTAGCTTCCCTCCCACTCTCTTTTGAACTGATAGTGGTACCATTTATGAGTTCTCTAGTTTTTCTAGAAGTATATTCTAACATGGGTTACTTTGTACTTTGGGCAGGTTGGGGCTGAGATTGTTAGAAGGGCTTTGGGCTACCCTTTGAAGTTAATTGCCAAAAATGCAGGTGTCAATGGAAGTGTGGTTATTGAAAAGGTACGTATGCATCATTTGTCAATCTTTAGGTTGTTTGCAAGATATGAGCCCAGTGCTCCTATCTCACAAGTTTAGGCTTCTTGTCTTTGTTTTTGTATGGAAGCCCAAGTAGCTGACTGCTGATGTTCTGGTATTGCTTCAGGTGTTGTCTAGTGACAATTCAAAGTTCGGTTACAATGCTGCAACTGGTAATTATGAGGATTTGATGGCTGCTGGAATAATTGATCCAACCAAGGTAAGTTGCTTCGCTGTTTTTTATAACATGCCAAAGACATTAGCTTGGCAGGTTAAGTTTTTACGAACACGAGTAAGAAATAGATTAAATATAATATAACATAGTAGATTGCAAGGTGGAAGATTTAGGCACCGTTTGATAACGTTCCCAGAAACGCGTTTCTGCATTTTTCTGTTCCTAGAAACGGAGAAACGAGGTAAAAAGCGTTTGGTAAAATCGTTTCATTTCACCTGTTTTTATAAGTAGAAATAGATTTTTTTTTTTTTTTTCAATTTATGGTTCAAGAAACAAAAGAGACGAAACAAGTTGTAGTTGTTTTGGCGTTTCCAGAAACGACTTGTGGCCAAAATAATTAGCCCTTGCCTGATAATTTTCCGCCAACCCCTTTTTACATCCTTCTTCTCTCCTCTGCAATCCGTCTCTCATCGTTCCTAGTCAACCATCGTTAACATGTCGGAGCTCCCATGAGCTTGTTGAGCCTTTCGTTGCTTAGAGATTAGGAGTCCGTTTCGATTTCTTTCCTCCTTTCACTTCTTCTTCGTCTTCTTCTGGCCCTGGCTGAGAGGAGTAAAGATCTGACCTTGCAATCTTCGGTGCTCTTGGCAAGCCAATTGGGACGGAGTTTCTTTAGGGAGATCTTTAGGCTTCTAATCTTTAGGATCAACAAGGTCGAAGTGGAGGTTATTTGAAGTGAGAAGATCGAAGAGACGATGGCCTAGGGCTTTAGAGGTCCTGGTCTGAGAGACGTAGAAGATCTTATCTCTAGGAGGAGCAGGGTGAAGGGTGGTGGTGCTCTGGTTGGAGGAGGAGAGGGAGAGTCTTGGGCTGCGGAGGCGTTGGGACTTCCAGAAGCAATAGAAGGAGGAGGCAGATAGAAGTGCAAGCAGAGCTAGTCGAGCCGGAAGATAGGAGGAGGGCGACTTCCCCTCATTGTGAAATCTCAATTTGACGGTTGCGCTTGCAATTGAATTGTCTTCGTCTTCAGATTTCGAAGCTGTAAGCCTGACTTTAGAGTGGGACGGAGTCCGATTCGCAGAGCACCTGACTCAACCTCCATTCCTGCTAGAGGGATCTCCGTCGACAGTCCTCATATGAACTCTTTTGGTAAAATCATCTTCCAGAGCTTGGAGAGAAGCTCGAGCAGTCTGAGCAGCTTCAATGGCGGTCCGAAGATTAAACACAGAGGAATGGAAAGAGATATTTTTCCATTATATTGTCTAAAAAAAAAATTTTTTTTTGCTAGAAACGTTTCCAGAAACAAGGTTTATCAAACACCTGAAAATCCGTTTCTGTTCCCAGAAACGTGAATTTATGTTTCTGGCGTTTCTGTTCTAGATTTAAGGTTTTCTGCAGTGTTGTGTTGCTTTGCCGGTGAGAAATTGACAGTCTTGGCCCCCTTGGGAGAATTTCATGTCCTTAGGGTTTGTAGCTTATCTAATAAACTACTGGAGAGGTGGTAACCTCTTTTTAGTTCTTCGCTATTTGCCTTGGTTATTGGTTTAAATATTGGTCAAGTTTCGCAAGTGAAGGGAATTCTTTCTCTACGACCTTGATTTCTGCTGCGTTGAACAGCACCATGTATTAGAAGCTACAAGATTTGGCTAATGGTTGTGTTTTCGAATCCAGGTTGTTAGATGTTGCCTGGAGCATGCAGCCTCGGTAGCAAGGACCTTCCTCACATCTGATGTAGTGGTTGTGGACATTAAGGAGCCTGAACCACTGGCTGCCGGAAACCCCATGGACAATTCAGGTTTGTTTCTATGCTTGCTGTCTTCCTTTACCATTCTGAAATGCAGTAGAGTAATTAACTGCTTGATACCATGTATTTCTTCAGGGTATGGTTACTAATCCAATGGATGATTTGTGGGGAAGAATTGATCTGCAAAGTGACATCTTGAACACAACATCAAAAAAACATCCTCCACTGCAGTGGGAAATGGAATGGTTGCATCCATCCAATTTTGATCTATCATAGTTGGGTAGTGAGGCTGGTGAAACTCATTAATTGCAGAGGGTTGTCTTCATCTCTTTTTCCTTTTTCTTCTCCCATTTCTTTGGGTTGTAGACTAGTTTGGACACAGATGAAATTCCACTGTGGTTTGTTTATGGAGGTTTGGCATGTATTAACTGTAGGCAGTTGAAATGGGAATTATACCAGTTTGAGTATAATGAGACTTTTTTGGGCCGTCTTCGTACACAATTATTAAAGGTTTCTGGCCTGTATAATCCTCTGGCTATCAGTGGTATTGGCCGGATCGTATATACCTGGTCGATCTTGGATCAGTATTCGATAAAGGGTATAATCGTTAAAAAAACCTATTTTAATGAAAAATAAGGGTATCATTGATCAATCTTGGCCAATCCAAATCGGTATTGTATCAGTTTTGGTGGAGATTCACATTGATTTGATTTCGAAGAACCAAATCCTTGATTAGAAGAGTAAGATAAAAGGGTGAAAGCTGAGAACAAAAGGTCATTGGAAAGAGAAAGAATAGGCTGAGTTTTCTTTCAGCCATGATAAAGATGATAAAGAGAGAATCTCTTCAGTCATGGATATGGTCCTTTGATTCGATGAATGGGTATTTTGTAACTTCGGCAATGGAGGGTGAGGGGTGAGGGTTAATGATGAGATATATTGTTCAGAAGTTCAATCATTTCATCAATCATTGTTAATGAAGACTCTTTCACGTTGGATGACAAAAAACTTTCACCTTCTCCTTCCAACCCGGCAGAAGAAAACAGGAGATTTGTATGTTGTTGTCAAAGAAATTTTATTTAACCATTCTTGTTAACAAATGATTTGTAATCTTAAATTTTTTAATCCCTTTAGTAGTACATTTTTTTTCAAATGAGGATAAATATTGTCATTTCACTTGTATAATTAAAAGTTATATAAAACAATGATAATTTTTTATGATGATATAATGATAAATCATTTTTATATTATTTTTGAAAACTCTTTCATACGTATAAAGCTATAGTTAAAATTCTTTTACAAATAAAGAAAGTGTAAAATAGAAGGTGTCAATTTTTAAATATACATATAAATGTGTCATTTAAACATTTATTTTAACTATAAATTTCACGTCTGCATGAAGAGAGTGCTTGTCAAGAAAGGATTCATGTAGTTTACTAAAAAAAATCCAAGACAGTAAAAATCTATCTCTTAGAGGTGAGGGCCGATAAGGCATAGAGAATATTTGTTTTGATGGTCTTGTGTAAAGTACTCTCAAGCCTGATTCACATGAGGGATATAGATTTTCTCCAGCTAGGGGTGGCTGGAGAGAGAGACTCTCTCTCCTGATTTCTGTTTTCTCTTCGGTTTAGTGTTTGTTTCTCCTCACTGGTCTCAAGCTGGAGAGGATCTGAATCTAAACCTCAAAGTTTAGTGTAAACTAATCATAGCAAACCCCTCAGCACAGGGAAAGTGAAAAAAGAGGAGCCAGACAATGAGATCGTTAAAAGAGTCTAAATAAGATTAGTAAGCAATTGATCAGATCAAAAGAGTTACGTAAGACCAAAGCTAATGAAGCTTTTAGAAGACGCAATACCCTTTTAAGAAGAAGCAAGCAGCTAACCACCCCTCCATATGACTGCATGTGTTTGACAAAATGACTGAAAGAAGCCGTGTTTGGCACCTTTTTCTTATAACCCTCTATATGGTGTATATATATATATATATATATATATATAACTTTGTTTAGGAAGAAAAACATTTTGGCGTTCATCTATGTGAAAACATCCTCTCAAGTGAGTGCAGTAGTGCGATGAGTATCGGATGGTTGAGACGACCTCAGCCTGCTTGCCCGAATGTTCTCGGACATCCGATGCTCACTGCACCGCCGGACTCACTGCAGACAATAACCACGAATCTATATGTTGACTCACATAAAAAAAAAACAAATAAGAAGACATGATTGTTGTGAATGAAGAATCCCTTCATCAATATTATTATTGCCCTTCAAACATGTAAGAGGCAGATAGTTATGACGATAGATTCGTGGTTAAATCCTTCACCATGGGTGAAGAAAAACTTTCCCCGTTGTTTAATGAGGCATTGTTAAAAGTTTTCAATTGTCACAAATTAATGAAATGAGATTACTGTAATTACCCAATCCTTTGATAAGATTTAATGAAAAAAAAAAAAAATTAAGGGCACCTAATGAACATAATCAATATTAATTTCATGAGTGATCATCGGAGGCTACAGTTTATATTTAAATGTTATATATATATATATATATATATTTATATATTTCATCACATGTCATCGATCAAAAAGTGGGTTTTATTTTATTCAAATAATATATGTTTTAGTTTGAAGGTCCAGAGTCTGCTATTTATTTAATTTTTTTTTTTTTTCTTCTTGGCAGTTGGCTCCAGCCTATAGTTTGATTGCTACTGTCTAATTCTTCTGGCGTGCTGTCTATGTCTACTCAATTATAAATCCAAAATGAGACAACATAAATAATGAACTAAGCCCATGTGTGTTATTTCACAATCCATTATCCTTGCATTTAACATAAATAAATAAATAAATAAATAAATAAATCTCTAATTGGAGAATGAAAAATAAAAAAAATGTGATCATTGTTTTAGGTATTTGTATTGATATTGATATGGTACCTATATATATCTGTCGGTATTATATCGGCATTGAGTATCGGCGATAAGATATGGGTACACTGAACTTTGATTGCTATAAAAAAAATATCCTACAAAATTACTTCGTTCTTTTTGTTAAGTTTGTTTCGAATTCTTGACCCATTTTGAAGAATGACCTGCTTTGACATATTTTGGTGACGACCCGAATGAAAGGTTTTCCAGAGATCTGTGATGGAAAAAGAGAGCCCAACACTGATCTCGTATGGGGGTGCGGGGGCATAGCCTCTACGGTATGGTTCAACCAGATTGACCACTACCTGATGGGTCAACCCACGACTTGGAGTATATAATGTATTGTTGTCTTGTTGAAATAGTCATTATAATTTGGGAGTTTTTTCAAACTAGGCTTTCAGGGCGAGTTTTCTCGTCGCTGTTTGAGTGTAATCTCTCTTTTACATAGTGAAAATCTTCTTCTTCGCTCGAGGATATAGCACACCACACCAGTGTGTAAACCTCGTTAAATCTCTATGTTGTGCGGATCTATTGTCTGTTTATTTTCGTATTTTCTTAGTGTTTTCTCTAACACCTTTTTACTTGACAAATATATTCAGAATCTCATCAAAGAACCCACCCTATGAGAGGTTCACTAAATGTCAAAATTTGTTTAAAAAAATATTTCTTTTATTTCTCCTAGGCAATAAAAAACTAAAGAAATGATTGATATATTCAAGATATATATGTATTTATAAAATGAGAGAGGGTTTCATAAAAGGTGTGTGCACGGAAGCATTGGCAATGACAAAATTTCTGCCTTTCACAAGGGGTAGACAATCATTTTACCCTCCTTTGTGTCACCCACTGGCCATGTTGCCTTCCTGGATTTTTTTCCCTTATAAAATTCCATCTCAATTTATTCTATTTCATCATATTTGAGATGTAATAAGGTTCCCAAGGATAACAATAAATAATCTCCCTTTTATCCTATCCTCGTATATACCTTTTCAATTTTTAAAAATAGAAGAAAAAGGGGATGAAGAATCCATTTTCTACAAATCCGGATCCTCTCCGACGTGCCCAATTAACCCAATGGACATCGAATGGTTGGGAGAACCTGAGCACCTAGATCCATCCTAGCTGTTCGATGAGAAATGAATGCAATGGGGTGTTGGATCTGGATCCTCTCCGACGTGTCCAACTACCCAACGCACATCGACCTGTTGGGAGGACCTGAGCACCTAGGTCCACCCTAACTGTCCGATGAGCAATGAATGCATTGGAGTGTTGGAGAGGATTCTGATGCATGCAGCATTCACTTAAGAATAATTCTAAGGAGTTTCATAATTCCTTTCTTAAATCTTTGGGTGAGAGTGGTGGGTTTGCTTCAAAGTTGAAAGAATCAAATGTTGAATATTAGGCGGATTGAAACCTAGAAACCTGAAATTTGCAACTTGAAAGTAGAAAGACTAGTCTTTTTTTTTTTATTTAAGTTTTACGTTTTGTTTTGAGACTAGTTAAGCCCTCCATTGGCATGTCTTAATTTCCTTCAAAACCATTTGACTGTGACCATCCCCATTGGCTTTCAATTTCTCTCCTTTCATTAATTTTCTTATTCAAAACCTTCTTAAATTTTTATTTTAACCAAAGGAGTTGGTGTAACTTGTAAGGATGGAAATGGAATGGTCCACACGGATATTGTGTTCATTTTAATCCAAAAGAATTATTAGTGAGAAATAAGGATGTTAAATGATACTGTTGGATTTAAATGATTTGGTTCAATTTGGATCAGAAAGTAGTAGATAAAAACTGAAATCGAACCGTTTATTAAATGGTTTCAGTTTGTGACCGATTTGTAGACAGTTCTGGTTTTGTTACCAGATTGAGATAATAGATTCATAATGATTTGTTAACAGTACTTAAACGGTTCTGACCTCGATTTTTTGTGACTCTGAAACTTGAAGACAAAGACGGAAAGAAGAGGCAATGGGTCTTAAATGGTTTAGTCTGTATTTGGTTCAATGGTTACATGGATTTAAACCATCAGTTTAAAGTAAGGGTGTTAATTGGTTCGATTTCGGTGTATATGATGTGGTTTGGTTTGGTTCACATTTATTTGGTTAAAACTAAAACCGCACCATTTACCTAAACGGTTGTACTTTCTAAAACCGCAGCCGTTTAGTAAACGGTTTCAGTTCTACGGTTTTTAAATGGTGTTGATTTCACTGTTTTAAACAATTTTGATCGTGGTTTATTCTGTATGGTTTTTAAATGGTTAGCAATCGGTTTGCTAGTTTATTCACATGCTTACTAAAATTTTTTTTTGTTGATAAATGCTTCAATCTTGTATTAGATTAAATGAAGCATTGAACAAGCAATGTTTTAACTACATAATTACATAATAGGAGTAAATTATTGAATAGACTATTGGACAACCTTTTTGGTCATTGATTCTTCCCTAAATTAAACCATTATGTTTTGTTAAAACAACCAAATATTTAATCGTTATATAGGTCAATCGGATCGATTTTGATGGTTTAAAGGTTCAATTTTTACGGTGTCAATTCGATTTAAAACCAATGGATTAAACGGTTAAAACTGACCCAACCCATTTAACTAATCGGTCTTAAACTTGAAACTAGAATCAAACCATTTATTAAACGGTTTTATGGTTTTAGTGTAAACGGCTCGGTTCAGTTCCAATAAACAGTTTGAATTTCAAATTCAAATCCTTAGTTTAGAAGGTTTAAAACTAAATCAAATCTTTTTTTTTTCCTTTTAGGGTAGAATTAAACCAAATAATTTATTAAACGATTTTGATTTCAGTAAACAGTTTCGATTTGGTTTTAACATCTTTAGGAGTTTAAAAAAAATACACCTTAGTGAGAACAAATATAAAAACAGTTTGCTACCAAGGAACTGGAAGAGAAAACCCTAAAAGCGTCTCGTAAAAATAAGAGTTTTAATTCTTAAAAAAGGAAAGAAAAAGAGAGTTTTCATTGTTGCTGTCAGTCAATATCTTAATCTGAGTTTCATATTTAGATTTCATAAACAAATGTAAAAGGGTAATTTACAAACAAAACCACTTTCCCTTTCACTTTGAGATGTAAGCCTCCATACCCCACCGTACACCCATTTCCTTCCATTTGCCAGCTCTCTCTCTCTCTCTGTTACATTTATAAGCACAGTATGAAAATGAAGAATCCCTTGTAAATTAAGGAAGAACAAAGCCCATCAGTGTCTCTTCTCCATTATCAATTTAGAGAGTAGAGACACCAAAAAAGCAAAAACTAGAGAGAGAAAGTGAGTGAGTTTTGGTGTTTGCTCATCCCATTATACAGGGATCAGGGATATACCTCCATCAAGCATCAATGTCTCATTTCTTCAAAGATAGAAGTCTGGGAGAGTCTAAGCGAGATATGGGTGGTAACGGTATCATATTGCCAGTCCCAGATCTCCCTTCTCCGTTTGGCGAATTTCGTGGGAATTTATCTGATTCAGAGTTCCGAGAGACTGCTTATGAAATATTTGTCAGTGCTAGTCGACCTTCCGGTGGAAAGCCATTGACTTTCATTCCACAATCAGAGAAGAATGAGAGATCCCCGTCTTCATCGTTGCTATCTTATGCTTCTTCTCTTTCGCCTTCTTCTACTTCGCCTTCCTTGCAGAGATCACTCACTTCTACTGCTGCTAGTAATTTTAAGAAGGCATTGGGGTTGAGATCTTCGAAGAAGAGTCCAGGAAAGGAGAGTAGTCCGTCCAAGTCGAAGAAGCCCGCCACTGTTGGGGAGCTTATGAGGGCTCAGATGGGGGTTTCCGAGCAGGCCGATTCCAGGATTAGGAGGGGCTTGCTGAGAATTGCTGCAGGGCAGGTGAGTTACATTTCGCTGCTCTTTTTAATTTTTTAATTTTTTTTAATGAATAATTGTTTCCTCATAAAGTTTGAATTTTTCTTTGATCGTCGAGATTGGAAGTTCATCCTTCACTTATTGTGATTATGTTTGGGGTGTCTGTGTAGATGTAGATGGTATTTTCTCAGGCATGGCATTCTTTTTTATTTATTTATGTATTTTTTCTGTAGTCTTTCTATTTAAGAGGAATTTGTTTATATGGTATGCATCAAGGTAGGAGGTTCTGTGTATTGTAGTTGATTATTTAATTTCATGATGTGGGAACTTCATCAAACAGGTCGACTGCCTGACCCCTGCACCGAACAGCTGCTAGAAGCCTACAATGATTGGTTGATAGATACTGCTAGTACCTACCCAGACAGCAGTTCTGATAGTTCGGATGCTTCTCTTATCTCTCTGTGAAGAAAGATTAAGTATCTCGTATTGTATTATCTTGTATGGTATTGAGTATATGGAGTGTTTGTATTAAATGGAGTGTATGTATTAAGTGTTCGGTCGACAAGGTCAAGAAAGATAAAAAATGGCTTACTAAAATTTCATATGTGAATTCTTATTTTTCTTTGTCAGGCAAAAAGTTTACTTCCAATTTGCTGTGTTAAAAATTTTTGTTTCTTGATGAGTTATTTCTGTTGAATTTAGGCTTTGTGACTATGATTTGTGTCCCCCCCCCCCAAAAAAAAAAAACATGTGAATGGATTTGATTTCCTGTTGGACAGCTGATCTTGGCTTTTTTTTTTTCAATGATAATTCTTTAGCTCAGTTGCTGGATTCTGCACTGTAATCATGACTTGCTCCTTCAACCCAGTGTGTGTATTTGTTTGTTTGTTTTTTATTTATTTATTTTTTTGTTAGTGCATGTATGGGCCAGAACCTTTGATTCATGCAGCTACTACAGTAACTATGGCATTGTCATGATAGCAAGGTGCTTACCTTTATCTGAGTACTTAGCTAACACTTTGATTGCTATTATGGGTGCTTTGACGCATATGCTGCAGAAGGAAATTTCCCAAATGGTTGCTTTGTTTTCGGACTCTTGAAAGGTTGGTGTCTGGACTCTGGTGTCGATTATCCAATAACTGGGAAGGCAGCTAAATCGCTGGGAGGTGGTTCAGACAAGCAGTTAGTTACAAAACTATCTCTGCTTGGGCTCCAAGCCTGTAGCTCATGTGGTTGACTTAATGAACACTGGAGTAACGAATTTTAGGTTAATTCCTAGCCCTTTCACTGATTCAGGAAAGGAGAAAGGGTCTTCTTTTTCCATCTTTTTTCTTGACAATTAGGTTTCATCGTCAAAAGGAGAGGATAAATGAGATTGTGCTCCTCTTTTGCAGTGCAAGCACCTTTGCCAAGGCATTGCTTTCTCCCTTTCTAATCTCCTCCATGTTGTGCTACTGATGTTTTAGCTAGTTGGTTAGTAGGGCTGGTGAACACAGCTCAGCTGAAGGCATTAAGATTCGCGGTGAGGTGTTGGCTGTTTCTCATTTGCAAGTTCAGAGGACACTTTTTTTTGTAATCTGTAAAGCTTCTTGTGTGCTGTGAATGGCTTGAGAATCAACTTCTCCAAGTGCATGGCATTGGGCCAAGCCTTGGCCTTAGCAGATGGTTCTACATTATGAGGTGCTGGTGGTGAGTCTTAAGGCATTAACTACAAGAATTCCACATGCTGGATGCAGTCATTTAGCACTTTTAAGATATGTCTTGCTGCTTCAAAGTCGGAATGTATCTTATGTGGGTGAACTCTAATTGAAGATGCTCCAGCAAGTATTCCAACTTTTTCCTTCTCTTTGACAGAACTGGTGTCATTACTAACTGGATGACTCAATACTTGTGGTTAGGTCCAGAGGATATATTGAATTTCCTGTTGTCGGATCCAAACTGTCAACTTGTCAAGATATAAGGTTTCAGTCTCAGGCACATCTGTGGCTAAAAAACAAGTATCTTTTAGCCCGTTGTTTCAACTGCTTTAGTGTGGAAAGGTCGAGCTTATGGTAAGGAGTTGCTGCAGACCGCTGCTAAGTAATGAGAGTAATCTGGTTTTTACTTTCTGCTAGTCATGGAATAGGCTTCTGGAAAGCGGAGAGGAGCTGTCGTAGAAAATCATCTTTTGGCATGGTAAAGTTGCCTTTAGAGTAGCTTCTTAAGGAGGTCAGTGTGGTCTGTCCATTAGTGGGAGATAGGGTTCTATATTGTGGTAACAGCACTGAGAAATCCTATCATTTGTTTGTTTGCTTGCCACTTTCTGTTGGCTTCTAGGGAGACAGAGATCCCTATAAGTCTTTGTGCAGTTCGAACTTCCCTGGCTTCTGAAGTTCATTTTCTCCTCCAACCAAATTGTTGATGCATTCATTGTGTTAATCTTGGTGGTTTGTTTTTAGGATTTATTTTTATTCCTTTTGGGCCCCATTGGATTGGTGGGGAGGGTGAGGTGGGCCCGCATATTATGGGTTTTGGAGGATAGTTAAAGGGAGAAAAAAAAAATTTCCCATCCCATTGCCTGTTTGGTTGGTCTATTTCCCAGGAATGGTATCAGATTTTGCGGACAAAAATATAACTTATTTTCCATCAAATTTCCAACAATACCCTTCATTTACCTTAAATTGACAAAAACTGCCATAATGTCCTACAAGAGAGGTGTAAAAATAAGGGTCGAGGAAGCCATGGTGTTGGCGGCTGGCACTCACCCACAAGGGCAGTGGCTGCACCTATTGCATAGGTGACCAGCCCACTAAGTGTCTAGGCACTGACGGATGAGGTTCCTCTGCAGGCTGTTTAACTTGGTCTCATAGAGTCTCCTTTTCTTGTCATAGAGCAAGCCATGTTGCTCCCAAAATCAACGTGTCTTGCCATCACATGAAAGGGTGATCAAGCTCGTAGCCTAGGGGTCATGTTCGGCAATACCTGTGGCAATTATCCCACCCCTGCAAATTTGGTCACGTGTGTGTGAAGCTGCCACATGCCAGATTCAGAGATCAGGTTTCAGAGATTTGCAGCCCTGATTTTGGTTCCTGAAATTGCTGTGCCTTGCCAGTTTGAAGCACAGTTCTAATTATCGGAAATTTTGCAAGTTTCAATGGTTTCAACCCACCCTGAGATGACCAAGTTTTGGAATTTTTTACCCAAATTTCTAGAAATAGCGCAGAAAAACTCCTGGTTTCTACCAGGTTTTGGAAATTTCGACTTAAATTTCGGTTCGACCAAGGTTGAAACCTGGTCAAAACCTGAGATTTAGAACCATGGTTGAGAGGCTTTCTTTTCTTGGTCATAGAAATCACACTGACACTCACTTCTCAGATCTCACTGCTGGAATTTGCAGGACTGTTCTCTCTTTCTCTCTCTCTCTCTCACACACACACACATGAGCGCCTGCGCTCTCTTGCTCTCCCATTCTGTGCTAGTCAGAAACTGTCTACTGGGAATTAAGGGGGCTCTCTTCTTGAACAAATCCTTAAGGTGATTGAATGAGAGTTCAGTTGCACCAGCTGCCTCTCAGTCTTATCTTTTTTTCCCTTTCTTCCTTCTCTCGGTTTTTTATTTTATTATCTTTTGAACGACTGTTGCAACTTTCCCACATGAGCTCGAACGAAATCCAGTGGATTTTGTTTGGATTTTTGAGAGGATGGGGTGGGAAGACACACAGCGGTGGGAATATCTTTGCAAAACTTGCATCCCCACCCAGTCGACCAAACAGTCCATGTTTTGTAAATCCTTGAAAATGATCTCAGGATTTCCTACTGTTCATTCCTAATCAACTCCCTGCCTTCCAAACGAGGCCTTAGTGATTCTATTTAACTGGAAAACCACATCAGACCTTGTGACAGAATAGCTGTTGATTCTCTAGAAATTTGGTTTGTTATTCTTCTAGATAGAACAAATGCGTTTTCTGACAATGTCTATTAAATATAGTTGCATTTTCTGAATATTACATTTGATTCCTTTTCTGCAAGGGAAGACACAAATAAAGCACAGAAACTTCATTGTTAAGACTTTGTATATAGTATTGACAAGCTCTTGCTCATGCTTTGTAACAGGTTGGAAGACGCATCGAGTCGATGGTTCTGCCATTGGAGCTATTGCAACAGTTCAAATCTTCAGATTTTACTGATCAGCAAGAATATGAAGCCTGGCAGACAAGAAATCTGAAGGTTCTTGAGGCTGGACTGCTCCTACATCCTCATCTGCCTATAGGCAAGTCTGATACAGGATCCCAACGGCTTCGACAGATAATTTCTGGTGCTTCAGAGAGACCCATAGAAACAGGGAAGAACAATGAATCGATGCAATTCCTCCGAAGCACTGTAATGTCTCTTGCTTGCAGATCATTTGATGGTTCTGCCACAGACACATGCCACTGGGCAGATGGGTATCCATTTAATGTTCGACTCTACCAAATGCTTTTAGAAGCTTGTTTTGATACTAACGAAGGAACAACTGTTATTGAGGAGGTTGATGAGGTTATAGAACTTATAAAGAAGACATGGGTGATGCTTGGAATGAATCAGATGCTACATAACCTTTGCTTTTGTTGGGTTTTGTTTCACCGTTATATTACAACTGGCCAAGTAGAAAATGACCTACTACTTGCTGCCAATAATCAGTTAGTAGAAGTCACCAAAGATGCAAAGTCAACGAAAGATCCAGTGTACTCAAAGGTCTTGAGTCCGACATTGAGTTCAATACTGGGGTGGTCAGAAAAAAGGCTTCTTGCTTACCATGACACATTCAACCGCACTAATATTGAGTCCATGGAGAATATTGTTTCTTTAGGGGTAACTTCAGCCAAGATCCTAGTGGAAGACATCTCTCATGAATACCGCAGGAAAAGAAGAGAAGAAGTTGATGTGGCTCGCAACAGGGTTGACACTTACATTAGATCTTCTCTGCGCACAGCTTTTGCCCAGGCAAGTCTACATCTTCTTGTATATTTTTTACCTTGATAATGTGCTTTATATGGTAGACCTGAACTCCATTAACACTCAAGTTTGCATCTGACTCAAAGTCTAGGCTGTTGTAATTGGGCAACCTATTTAATGGGAAAATCCTAAAAGGGGAAAGAAACTCTGCCCATCCTCGCCCCCTACACCCAGACACAGCTGGGCATGAAAATACCCAACGTGCGTGGGGGCAGCTGGATCCTTTCACACCCAGTTGTGTCTGAGCGTAGGGAATGCCAGATGGGCAGGATTCTTTCTCCCGGCCTAAAAAATATGCTACTGTAGGATCTTACCCACTGAGGCCTCTGTTATAGCTAAAATGTGCACATCTCGATATAGTAGCATTGTGGTCGAGCAAGAAATGCATTTGCATTGGTTTATTGTGAAATTTCACCTCAATCTCTTTTGGCCAATGCTATACCCCAATTGATTGGATCACAATTTGTTTCTTCAAGTATATGAATGGGGGTCGATCGGGGATTATGGGCCCAAAATACAATTTCTGTGTATTCCTGAATAATTCTTTTCTTTTACTATCCATTGATATTTGTTATTTATATCAAGTTAGCTTTTGCTTCTGTTTTTTTGACATAAAGATTGGTTTTATCTGTACTGAAACAGAGAATGGAGAAGGCAGACTCAAGCAGGAGGTCCAATCCTCTTCCTGTCCTTTGCATCCTTGCAAAGGACATTGGTGAGCTTGCAGCTAATGAGAAGGAGGTGTTTAGTCCCATATTGAAGAAATTTCATCCTTTTGCGGCAGGTGTTGCTGTCGCCACTCTTCATGTTTGCTATGGGAATGAGCTGAAGCAATTTGTTTCGGGTATAACAGAGCTCACACCCGATGCCGTACAAGTGTTGGGAGCCGCAGACAAGTTGGAGAAAGATCTTGTGCAGATTGCTGTTGAAGATTCTGTAGACAGTGAAGATGGTGGCAAGGCAATAATCCGTGAGATGCCTCCTTTTGAGGCTGATACTGCAATTGCCAATCTTGTGAAGGCATGGATCAAAACAAGAGTGGACACAATGAAGGCATGGGTGGACAGTAATCTGCAGAAAGAGGTGTGCAATGTCTGGCTCTTTTCTTGGATTTGTTTCTCCCTTTCAGAGTTGATTACCATTTGCTTTTTGACTGACATATTTAAAAATTATCTAACGGTACTAGCATATAATTAGTTCTCTCACTTTGATATAATTGTAATTAGGTTTTCATGGGAACAACTAAATCATGAGAAGGCAGATGCTCTCTCCTTTTGTTCCACTGGAAATTCACTGGTACTTCGTAGAAAGATGTATCACTTTTTTATATTTGTAATTAGGTTCCATGGGAAGCTCACGGAGATGTAGATGTTGTGATTTTATGTTTTAGAAAATCATGCTTTCTAGAAATAAAACCAAGAAATGAATTAACGCTTAATCATATCGGAGATACATTTTTTTATGGTATGTAAGTTGCTAATGGACTTTGAACATAGCAGAATCCACTTGAGCTGCAGATTATCAGCTCAGCCTGTCAAGTGTAAGAAGAGTCATGGTAAAGTCACTGTACAAGGGGTCATTGTACTTCTTTCCTGTTCATTGAATTTAATGGATAGTTGATGCAGTTGTGTTATCATGGTTAGACTGGAATGACCCACTATGGAGACCCAAGCCAAGACAGAACCGCCCCATTTCAACTTTTTGGTCCAATTATTTTCTTTATTGGCATAGATATTGTAATCTTTTTTCTTTTTTCTTTTTTTTATTTAGCTATGCAGTGGTTTGGTTCCGACTTAATTTAAGTTTCCTGTTTTTAGTTAGTTTCTAATTTTTAGGAGTTTTATCTATTAATATGCAATGTAACCTACCAGTGGAGATAGGAAATTGAATTGAGTGAATTAGAGATTAACAGGGTCGCTGTATCTGTGTATCATGTTGTGAGCCTTCTGTTGGCATACATCCTTTCCTCTCCTTCTTCCTTCCTTGATTTCTTCTTCTCCCTCCGCTTACATTTTCCTTCCTTTGCCTTGATTTATTCCTCATATTCTCCTTACATCCCATTCTGTTTTCCTTCTTCTGCTTTATGTTCTCTTCACTCCCCTGTTGTTCTTGCTGGCAGTACTTGCAGCCACCAGGGATTAAATCGAGCTCCATATACTCAAACCCTTTCTCCCTGAAATTAGGGTCGATGGAACCCCTTCCCTGGGTGACTCAAACCTTAGATTCTCCTTCCTCATTCAACTGTCTTGCTCTGATATATTTATCTGTAAACAGTGTAGAGTTTATCCCTGCCGCTACCTGCAATTTTAGGAAGTTTTCTTTACAAGGTTGGCTACTGTTTTGTTGGGCTGCCATTTGGATTTCAGAGGGCTGGGGTAAATCGACGTTGTCCCAAAATCTCATTTCCATCTGAGTACTATCGAGAGAGAACCATCCTTCGAACTGGTTTAGGTTTCTGCCTCTGGTTTGCATCTGGAGTTACCCAGACAACCCCCCCCCCACAAAAAAAAAGTGATATTACCTTTTTTGAAGTTGATTTCCCGTATCGTCCTTCACTTTTTCCTTGTTATACTTTGTTCTTTTTTTTTTTTCATTCCATGTCTACCCATGTTCCAATAATAAACCCTTTCATATCCTTTCTTATTACCTACCAAGTGGTCCCTTGAGATTTCTGGTTATTTACCAGATTGCCACACCCATTACATATTGACCTATTGAGGAACTCAGGCGGGCCCAAACGATCCAAAACGGGTTTTTTCAAGCCCCGGATTGTATTAATAGTACTTATTACAACTGCTTATCCTAAAAGCTCTAGCTGTCAAGGGTACATAACAATGTATATCAACATCCTCTGTACCTACAGGTTCACACACACGGCTCTGCACATGACACCAACACATGGCACCAAGGGTACATGTCGCAGGGGCACAACACCACATTTCCTTGCAATTACCAAGGATCGAACACCCGACCATGTTACAACCGCTTATCCAAAAGCTCGAGTTGTCAGGAAGGGCACACTTGGCTTCATGGCTTTATTTTGTTACAGTTTTTTCCACCGTAACTTGCTCCTATTGATCAAATCTGTAAAAGGAACTGAGGGGTAGTGGATACAGCTCCCTTCTCCCTTATTTTCTTGTCTATCGTTTCTTCTCATTCTGTATTTCTACATGCTTTGTGAAAAAATACTTCTTTTCTGTGAACTGAATTTGAAGTCTGGCTATTTCCTCGCCTAACTTTGTCAACTATGTATTTTTAGGTATGGAACCCAAGAGTGAACAAAGAAAATATAGCTCCTTCCGCTGTTGAAGTCCTACGAACTGTGAACGAGAATTTGGATGGATTTTTTCAGTTGCCAATTCCCGTGCATCCAGCTTTACTTCCTGACTTGATGACAGGCATGGACAGATGTCTTCAGCACTACATAACCAAGGCAAAATCTGGCTGTGGTATGTATGTCCAACCTAGAAGATTTATTATTTAATCCATGAGTTTCCATATCTGAATCTTGTTAATGACTATTTTCCTCTATAGGGACGCGGAATACCTTTGCCCCCAGTATGCCAGCTTTAACTCGATGTACGATGGGATCAAAAAAGTCAAAGAAGAAAGAGAAGTCACAAGGCACTCAGAGGAGGAAATCTCAGGTTGGGACGATGAATGGGGACAGCTCCCTTGGAATACCACAGCTGTGTGTCCGTATTAATACTTTGCTGCACATCTGGACAGAATTGGATGTCTTGGAGAATCGAATAGTAACTCATCTAAGGAATTGTGCATCTGCTCATGCAGATGATTTTGCAAACGGGTTGGGGAAGAAGTTTGACTTGGCAGCAGCTGCTTGTCGTGAAGGAATCCAACAACTTTCTGAGGCAACGGCTTACAAAATTATCTTCCATGATTTAAGCCATGTTCTATGGGATGGTTTATATGTTGGGGAACCAGCATCTTCACGGATTGAACCTCTGCTTACAGAGCTCGAGAAGAACTTAGGAATCATAGCAGAAACAGTTCATAACAGAGTTCGTACCCTTTTGATTACTGAGGTCATGAAAGCTTCATTTGATGGATTCTCGTTGGTGCTTCTTGCTGGGGGCCCGTCACGTGCTTTCTCACAGCAAGATGCTCAAATAATAGAGGACGATTTCAAATCACTAAAAGATCTGTTTTGGTCCAATGGGGATGGGTTGTCTTCTGATGTAATAGAGAAGTCCTCAAAAACTGTTGGGGATGTCCTCCCCTTATTCCGTGCGAATTCCCAAAGCCTCATTGACAATTTTAAGCGCAGGACCTTGGATACCTATGGTCTTTCCAAATCCAGGTTCCCATTACCTCCGACTTCAGGGCAGTGGGATCGAGATGAACCAAATACACTCCTACGCGTTTTGTGTTACAGAGATGATGAAGCAGCTACGAAGTTTCTTAAGAAGACCTACAATTTGCCAAAGAAACTGTGACTATGAGGTATGACCTTGGCAAAAATGCTTCTATGAGATTGTTCGGGTAGTAAGTTTCTGTAGTGTTTTCTCTGGCTGTGAGGGTTGATCTCTTCTGAAGCGAAATACTTTCTTGTATAGTGTATTTGTGGGTGGGTCTTGTTGATAGGAGACTTGTTTATTTAGTCTTTTTTATTATGCTGTTAGTTGAGATCTGCTACTAGTTGACTTCATGCCATCAGTGAATTGGGAAGATATCAGAGGGTTGGAGATGGAAGTGCAGGGGCTGATGTTTGAGGTTGGGGGGGTTTAGTATTATTATCATTGGGTTTATATTCATTGTCATTCTTTCACACCATAATTAGATATGTAGTCTTAAATCTCTGATTTCTATTAGCAAAATCATTTATTGCGAGAATTCCTACCCCCCCCCCCCCCCTCTTCTCTTTTCAGAGTTGTTGTTACCTTTCTCTTTTGTCCCTGAGATGTGGTGAAGTGTTCCCCTTCCCCTGGGAGGAAACTGATAAGATGCAGTCATGCCGAGTTGGTAGTTAGGAAAATAGTAGAGATTGGGACTATTTCTAACTTTATTAATTTAAATAGTAATGTCATGTTCTTATTCAGGGAGAATCAGTAGATTATATACCCAATCTAAAGATGCTTCTTTTCATGTATTGTTCTACTCTTCTTTTGATCATATGAATTTTTTTTATTGGTTTTTTTTTTTTT
>NC_056558.1:37260581-37319411 GCF_013358625.1 Macadamia integrifolia | reverse complement strand
TTTTTTTGGCGGGGGGTGGGGTGGGGTTGTGGGGGTTGTTTCCAACTAGAGAACCTAAATATATTGATCTCCAATAAAGAGACATGTTGTATCATGTCACTTATATTAACTAGGTCAACAAGATTTCTGGTCAACTAGTGAGTTTTGATGAGAATGGTATCTATTTTAGTTATAATTCCATTTCTAACTTAGAGGAGCCAAACTGCCTCTAGTGGGGTTGAAGGAAATCAAATCTGGCTCCCTTTATTTAGGTACCCCCTTGTTTAGTTCCTGTTCTGAAAGCTTGTTTAAAGGGTTAAAAGTCAATTGGCAAGCTGGAAATTCCCTTTTCTTCCTACTTAGGTAGATCTATTCTTGTAAGTCTGATCAACTCTATACCGACATATATGGTGTCTTGCTTTTTATTTCCTGTGAAACTTTGTTATGTGTTACTCAATTATTGCAAAATTTTAGAGAGGATAATCACAGGATCATAGGAAGATATTTCTTGGACGAGGTTCCGTCTCCGCAAGACTCAAGCGCAGGTAGGATTTTTTTTTTCCTTTTGATAGGGAAAAGAAAAAATTAGATTAATTAATAGCTTAATATCATCAATGTTCGATTGCGGAGATGTTGATGTTAAATAAATTGTTCGTAGCCTTAAGGTCTAGACAAAGAGCAGTGTGGATTTCGTTTGAGTTCTATCCATCTTCAGCCTGGCTCAAAAAGCTTGGTTGGAGTGTTCTTAATAACCCAACGGCTCTTTAAGAATTTGGGCTGTAGGATTGTTTGGGCTACACTCTGAACAACTCCGAACGGAGAAACAGAGTCCTAAAATGATGTAGAAAAAGAATGGAAAAAACAAAAACAAATAATGTGCACAGATATATGAGGTCCAATAAGATTGCCTACATTCTCGGCAAGATGCGATTTAACTTCATTATCAATGGAGAATAGGGTGACAATGCTTGTCCTCACATCTCTCTCAGATTTCTTAAAAAGAAAGGAAACCTATATAACGTATCCTCAACACGAACTTCTTCACTTTATGATTTGGTTCTCTATCCTTGATAAGTGCACAATTTGTGAACAGGAAATAAGGTTTCTCATTTCAATTTAACTTTATAACAATTTACTTTATTTGGAATGCTCGCAACCACTGTGTTTCTAATCGTTCCCCCCAAATCCTATGTTATTTTATGTAATATCAATTTATGGATTTATGTCTTGAATCTTTATACCTGAGATCCTCAACCTTCTTATTAAGTAAAAAAAAATCCTCAACCGTCTGATCCAATTTCCTTATGTCCTATACTATCCTGTGAGGACTACCTTGAGCTCACTCAATTTGCTAATCCCATCAAAATTTGTGATGTGAGCTTTGCCAAGGAATCCAATGAGGCTGGATGGGCTTCTATGGTATTAATTGATAAGAAATTTGTATTTGCATCCATGGATTCTGGCCATGGTGGATGTGCACAAGAAGCTAAAACATAGGGACTTTACCAAGGACTTCAAGGAACAAAGTCATTGAGAGGCACAACCGTAGATGTCTGAACTGACTTTTAAATAGAATAGAGAATGGGTTTTTATGGACCACATATTAGTCAAGCGAAAAGGTTGGGTACAACGCCAAGGTGCTTAGCATGTGTCATTCTCTATCTTCTCCCTTTGAAAAAGTCTCTTTTTGCCCTCCTATGTCCAATCATGCCACTAACTTACCAGAAGCTGGCGACATGCCCAACAACCATCTCCCATTAGCTAATAAGGTTAGAATTTGAATGATGTTCTTTTTATTTAAATATTATTTTTTTAGGTGAAAGATGGGCATACCACCGGCTTGTGAATACTCGTTGCGTGCTCCAATGGGGAATGCGGGACAAGAAGGTAGGGTCTTTTTCAAGGGGATGGGGAGACCACTGGTGTGCCTTGCCTTTTCCCTATCTTTTGTTTCAATAAAAAAAAAAAATCAACTATTGTAGCTGTGGATCAGGCTTCTCTCCAATGACAAGATCGCCCAATGAATGCTGCATTTACAACACCTGGCACACTCCCTTGTACTGGTACTGATTTCTATCAAATGGGAATCGGATAGGATTCCTCTCTCCATAGAGCTCATGGACCATGGAGTGATCTCACAGCTATGATGACCTTGAGACGTGTGCCCGGGTCTTCCCAGCACTAGGATCACTCTATGGTCCATGGGCTTTATGGAGAGGATTGGAACAACTGGAACCACAACCCCTTTTCCCCGACCACCATTAATATTACCTAAACTCAAACAAACGCACCTATCTGACCTTTGGCTCACATTTGTGTCACTTTTTCAACTATTGAATCCTTTCAAAGTGTGATGCAAAGCAGCAGAGATAAATATTTCTCGGTTGTGAAATATTCTTCCCCTTGTTTCGACAAAAATATAATCATTGTAAAGGCAAGATAGAGCTACCTTGTTCGCATAGGTACCCATAGGCCCAATGTGAGACAGCACAATCTTTTTGAAACTGCTGTGCCGAGGCGTAGACACATGCAAGCAAGTAGCATTCTTTTTTCCTTATTGTAACTTTAAATTTTGCGAAAAAGTATAATAATGTTCCCTTAGGTCTCTTTCTCTTCTCCCCAATGTAAAAAGACATTCCTGCCCAAGACAACCACAAAGAACCCTGGTGTAGGCCACATTCCCAGACCAAAAAGATTTCCTAGATAAATTATGAGGGGGGGTATTAGTGAAGGGCAGCGATGCCCCTATACCAGAATAAGGGTCAATGGAAACACGTGGAAACATCAATAGAGGTGGGATTCTGGCCTTTCATGAGGGAGAATCATTTCACTCCCCTTTGTCTTTTGGCATAGGAGCCACATAGCCTTTTCAGCTTCAATTCCATAAATTTTATTGTGTTTCTACGTTCATGTTCTTTCCTAATTGTACGTGAAAAAAAAACATATCTGCGCAAGTCTTCTCTTAAAAAAAATTATGAAAATATGAAAGAAAATTAGGTCATAAATGACCCATACATTATAAGATGTAGCTTTCAATCCAAACATTAATGGATTTTCTTGACAAAGTATTGATATGGGAAAGAGCTTCCTGTTCTAGAGCATAGCCCCTTCACCAGCGCAAAAGCCAATAGGAGTGCACATGGAACTATGGAAGCATCAATGGACATGATATTTCCAGCTTTCATGGGGGCAAGTCAGTCATTTCAGCCCATCCTGTGTCTAGCACAGGCGCCAGACTCCCCAACAGAATCTATAACGGGAAAAGGATGATACGATGGTTGTTTCAGATGGAAATGCTAATGAACTTAATATTTTGTTTCACACAGCCATTTATTTGCTTGAAACACAAAACCTTCACATGCTAAGCATGAGGCCTTGTTTGAAGTGTCCATTGTAGATTTGTAGGTGCAAGAATGGAAAACGGTTTTACTTGTTTTACCACTAAATGACGATATCCCTAGCACCTGTGTTGTATCCATCAAGTTTCTAATAGGATACAGATATATCATTCACCTGTATGGCTTTCCACTTCATTAGTTGCATTTAGGTCCAACACCCTAATCAAGCAAAAGCAACTTTGTAGAGCATGTGCAGCAGAGGAATGAACAGTTCTAGCATCTGCTAACATCCATATGGTGCAAAACAATAAGAAAATAGGAAATGGAGAAATATACATGCAAGTTTCACTGTATCTACTTGAATGGGTTAAATGTTCTGCAAGCTATTAGTTACACTACTGAAAACTAGAATGTGAAAAGGATCTGCACCATGATTTCTCTTCCTTCTATGAAACTGGTCCATGACCGATAAAAATTCATCCATCACTTGTGAAATAAACATTTAAATGCAAAAGAAAGCAAAGGATACAAGGTGGGATACAAAAGGCTGAAAATTTTCTACTAGAGGCAACCGATCACCTATGTGTGCCAACCCTCTCTACAGGCTCAAGCACAGTAAATATCTATGAAATAATTAAAACAAACCGGAGATGCTGGCTACCGGTAAAGAGTTAAAAAGTATCTAATGCCAAGGATTTCTCTTTCTCCTCCCACTTCGTTTCAAGCTAGTTGGTGTGCTTCCTTTTGAACTCTGCCACAATCCAATAAAAGAGAAGCATAATGAGTTTTTGAGTTTCCAGCTGGCACAGACTATTTTAGAGCGAATGAATGCAAATTCCAAAATTTCCCCCAAATTACCGATTTTGATTTCTTTGCCTTTCCTCTGATCCTATTCTTTGGAGGTTTTAATTTGTAGATCCTCACCATCCAATGATGTGTTGTGAATACCTGAAATGATCAGATGTAAGAATAAGCTAGATTAGTGTACACTTCATACACATTCGATACATTCATCCAACTACAGTTTAGAAAGACTTCAAATAACAGAATATGTCATAGATGACAGGTTTGTCCTAGTTGTAAGACAATTCTCAACATGCGCAGCCAGAAACTCATGTGTGCCTGAAGATTGTCTGCTTGAGACATCTGTTGTTAACAGACGCAGGCTGTTGCCTTATCATTGAGAGAACAAGGATGGGTTGGTAAGGAAGCTATGCTTAGAGGAAGGACGAATCAAGAAAAATGCCAAATTTGCTACATCAACAAAAACATTGCTCCGCATGGTATTCATATTTTAACCATTTATGGTAGTAGCTCCCTAATCAATTATGCATCTCCCAATGATTAAATTACATTACTCATTAAGCATTAAATGCCAAAAATATGATGCTCATATTGTTACCTCCTCAAAATGTGTAAGTTTGAAATGCTTCTTTCCAATTTCAGTCCTCCTTACCCTGTCAAACCCTTTGCCATCTGTCTCCACAAATCTAAATAACTGACAGAATGAGAACACATACATCATAAACAAGAAATAAGTTACAAAATAAAGTATAGGATGTGCACACCTATAATACGCGAGTTTGTACATGAGACAATTTAACATGGTTGGAGTGGCCTGAGAATCGATCCGGTACTGACCATCTCTCTATTACATAGCAGTCAAAAGGAAATAGTAATATTTCAATTATCAGTTTATCACACAAAAAAAGAAAAAGTTGAAGCTAGGCTACAAATATTTCTAAAGTTTCTTTGTGAAACTTGTGTGTTGGAACAAAGACATTAGCTAGCATGACAGCAAAATAATCCTCAAAATAAAAATCATACGCATGCACATACACCTGGAATCCAGGAGGGCATCCTTTGTTGGTCATGTGCACACACATAACATCCTACGTGATTTGACAAGTAGATACTTCATGTATTTTTACTTCAAAATTAAAAAAGAAGAGTGTGCTCACAGAAAGGAACATAATTATTTTTATTAGCATGAAAAGGAAACGTAAGTATAGCAATACCTGTAAACTGTAAACATAATCATACCAAGGAGAGACCAGCTTCTTTAAACTATTAAACCCACCCTCCCAAAAAAAAAAGGGGGCAGTTTTGGTATTACATAATTAATCAAGGGTTATTTTGGGAGTATATGTAGAAAGAGTCCACTGGCTCCTCAATGTTTTATTGTTCATTTTTATTTTATTTTATTTTTTTTTTGGAATCTCGATGTTCCATCGAATACACAAATAAGCAGTGTGAAGGTCCCAAATTGTTTCCTATTGCACCCTTTTTCAAAATAAAAAATCACTTTTACAATGTCCCAAGCTCCCAAAAAAAAATGTTATTGAGCTGCAATAAGAAATTAATACGCAATGACAAACAACTCTAAGACAATCTACCAGTATCAGTAATTAAGCTGCAGCTAGATTTAATTACATTCACCACAAATATCTGATTGTAAGAAGAAATAAACATTTGAAATCCAATGGCATCCAAAATGCCAACTTACCAGATAATCGGGTTCCTTTATGTGGGGGAAAACACCACCTCCAATACGAACCATCCACAAAAACTTATTGATATCATCACTGGGGTAGCCTACAAGACCTGAGCATCAGAATAAATGTTCATAACAATCAGTTTCTGTATGTTAACAGGTGTCTTCTAACAGTTAGGGAAGCCAATGCCGAAAGTAAACAAAGTATGACAGAACATAGAACAATAACTCTTTTAATGAATCCCACCTCCAAAGACAACAAGAACATATTTTACATCCAAAGAGTTAAAAATCTCCCAGGCAGCCTTCTCTGGAGAAGACATGGCAGTACCAACTGTTGCAATATGTGTGTTGTTCCAGGTATTGTTATCAACAATGACCGTACGATTAGCCATAGCAGTTGTTTGGTAACCATAGTCCCACCAAGATGCAACCTGCAAGATGTCCTTGTTAAGCATCCAGTTTATTCTATTTCATTCAGCTACCCAAACCATTTTAACTTGAAAGTAACTCTCAAAGCCATAATTTTACAAGTCTCAAACATCTTGGTCATGTGCTAAAACAAAGATATTACAAAGACCATTAAAATTCAACCTGTCTTTTAATATGAAGCAGAAGAATGAAAGAAGCACATAAGCCTGGATAGAAAAGAATCCTTTCAATCATTTTTTTAATAGTTAGAAGCTTTCAATCATTAATATAGCCTTTCCAATTATTCTGGAACCATCAATGATTTATAAACATTTACGAGAAGCCAAGCCTCAAATTTCTGCTGTAGATCTTGCACAAGAAATAATGCCAAGATAGCAATAAGCACAAATGTCATGGAACTAGCTATGGTTCACGGAAGAATGAAAATACTGGTAAGACCTATTTCTAAGAGGTAAATAGTTTTGGCAACTATTCTTTTACAATGTTGGGTTGCAACCATTTATACAGAGGTCTGAGTAAATTATTCAACCTCGCACATGCACACTAGCCTGCAGGCTCTTCATCAAAACCAATCTCAATTCATTCTTTCATCTACAATTCCAAGGGTATTTTCAAGTCTCACTAAGAAGTTAAAGACAAGGGCGGAGGGGGGTGGGGGAGCAAACTAGGTGATGGAGGGCTGGTAGGGGTAGGGAAGAACCTTTGAGATGAACTCAGAGTTGCAGAGGGAGAGAGGATTCGCACAAAGAAAGGGGGGGGGGTGAGAACAGAATCACACATGCACACTAGCCTACAGGCTCTTCACCAAAACCAATCTCAATTCATTCTTTCAATCTCTGATTTGTCCATTGGTTACAACTATTATATAGGGAAAATAAAGACATAAAAAGAAACTCAAACTGAAAGAGGAAACTACCCTAACAAAGCAAACCAACACTCTAATACTCTCTAAATCCTACGTGAACCTAACTTGCTAAAATAAAATGAATAAAAATAAAATCAAAGACAATCTTCCTAAATAAAATAAATTCCTAGAATCCTACAAGACCCAAAACCAATATGGATCTGGTTCATCTTTGTCTGGAAATCCAGATGGGTATGGATCAATCCACAAGTGCGTATCCGCATCACTAGGCTAAAGGTTTCATTATGGTTTTGTCATTATTGTCCTTATCTGAGTCTCACCCAGCAGCTCTCCATCATTCCATCTGATCCAGGGCCACATCCTCCAGCAAAATATGCATTGAACTAGGTGATGATGATGACAATCAATCCCGTGCTTTTAATTTCCACCGATTCTTTAATGGCAAACTACCATTAAATCTAAACGATAAGCAACATAATAGCATAATAACATGTTCAATCTCTAATAATATAATTACATTGACCCAAAACAATCTTCAATCTTAGTGGCATAAAATGAAAAATGTTTCAGTATGCAAGCTGACGTAATCTACCACATTTTACTGCAAAAGGGCAAAAGACAAAGTCACCTTATCATCCACTTCGGTATTGTGGCTTAACCATGCATAAGCCTCACGAAAATCATCAAAAACATGAAGACCATCATGCGAGTAAGATGTCAGAACAATTGAAGGAGCTGAATAAGCTTCCGCCGCTGCCCATACACAGTGAATCTACACAGAGAAATCTCTTTCGATAATTGAAGGCCTTTAGATGAAACATAACAGGCAAAAATCATCTAAATTAATGCAAACTATAATAACAAAGAAGCCATGGGAACCACCAAAAATTCATTGTACTGCGTACGTGTGCGCATGAAATGGATAATTGGCAGGGGGAAATCAACAACCCACAATTAATTCATGTCATACATTGACAAGAAGGTAAAAATTAGCTGTTAAACACAGCATCAATGTCACTTTGACATAATAGAAATAACAAGTTCAACCAGAATAAAAAGATGTGCAATGGGAAAATTAAAAATATCTTTGTTATGATATTCTTCTGCATTCTTGAATATGAATCTTTATTAATTTAAAATTCAAAAACAAAAAAGACAACAATCAAAATAAAACTTTTGGATGTTATCTAAACTTAATTTCCAGTGCATTTCATTCAATTCATTTTTCCATTTCAAGTAACTCTTTGTGATGTATGCTGGGCATTTTGGTTTCATTTCCCCCTCTGATGAATATGAAATTTTATGAAACCCAGAAAGCATATGTAGTGGTTTTAATGATTAAATCAATTATGGATGTTGAATTAGGGACTGGTGTTTAATGCGGCTATGTGGGGGTAAAGAAATCAGAATTCTAGCATGAAGTTGCAGATTGAAGTCCGTGGCTGACCACTTCATACAAAAATTGCCGTAGTTCAGAGCTGACTCTATTCCACCTGTGAGTGGGACTTGTACCAGGTTTTACAAGCCTCATTTATAGATGTTGATTCCACTGATGCAGGATAGCCAATTAAAGAAAACAGCAGAAGTTTTGAGGATGGGGAAAAAACTGTGAGAGGAAGAAATGAATTGCACCGGTGCAGTTTACAAATTCTAGATGTACCTCGCTTCTTTCCTTGTTTTCTTTTTCTTATATCTTTTCTCTTGGGGTGGAGGGGGAGAGGGGGAAACTGTGGGCCTATGTAGGCTGTAACTAGGCTTTGCAGGTCACAAAGCTTGGAAGTGCTCACGTTTAAGTGTTTAGGGCGACTGCTTTGAGTATTATTTAGGTTCTATATGGTTTCTTTTAAGCCATAGTATTTCAAAAGTTAAATAAGATTTTAAATCTTATTATTTAATTCCATCAATATTTGTTAAGCTAATGTCTCAGTAAATTGAAAAAAAAAAAAAAGGCGATGAAGCGAAAATTTAGCCTGAATGGAAAATTGAATGGAAAAGTGTGAATATATCTATAAAGATGATTAAAATATTCACCAGGATATCAATTAAGGGCCAGAATTGAAATTTATACCAACTTAGGAGGATCTGTTGATCATTTAAAAGAAATAGATTTTTTCATTCTAGTTTTTAAATTAATAGAGAGACATGAAACCTTATTCAAGGTTGTAATATTTAAAATTGTGTTCTTATCTGCAAAAGATCTTAGCAACTCCGTGTGGGTGGTAACTTTGTGAGAACCATAGTTGTCACGGTGCCAAGGCAGTGGAGCACTGTCTAAACGCTTAGGCGACCAAGGTGCCCAAGTGTTATTTTTTATCTCCCCTCTTTATTAACACTGTTTAGTATCCTACATATTCCTAATAATTCATATCATAAAAAATAAATAAAATTAAAATTAAAATTAAGCCACATCTGTCCTTTTCAAATGTTGGCTTGCCCAGAGAACCCCCCCAACCCCCTTCAGAGAGAGTGTGTTTGGATAGATATGACTTTTTCTGGTTCTTCCATATGCGACACTACTGGGAAACTAGCTTTTGGGGCTGCTATGACCACATTTGGATGGAGCGTAACCTTCGGAAATGGACCTCCAACTCTAGATCTTTTGATTCGATTTGGAAGGCCATCACCTACTTTGGCGTCTCCTCCAAACTTGGTTCCCTCCCCCTTAGACCGGTTATTGACTCCCCAAAGAACAGGCTTACTGTTGTTTCCTGGGGGCTTCCGTTGTCAATTTTGGCTCCCCATCCCCCAACCCTTTAGGGTTGTAATTCCCCCCGCCTTTGGGTTTGTATATCCCTCCCATCCCCCCCCCTTTTTTCCCTTGTATTTATTTTATTTACTCATCCAAAAAAAAACAAGTCATCAAAATCAACAATTATTAAGTCATCAAAAATCAACATTAAGCCACATCAAGTCATCAAAAATCAATATTAAGCCACATCAAGTCATCAAAAATCAACATCTAGAGAAACGTGCTCATTCTCTAATAAATTTGACTGGTCAAAAGATTTTAGTTCCACATGCGACCACCAGCTTTCCAACAAGTCTAAAATTACTTAAATCTGAATTGTAATGACAAAGTTATGTGACTTTTTGTATTAGGTAGATCAAAACATCAGCTTTCCAACAAATCTAAGATTACTTGAATCTGAACAGTAATGACAAAGTTATGTTCCGGTCAAACTTATTTTAAAGTATGCGAATACTGTTAAAATCGCCTGAATGAAAATAATTTTATGGATATCAAAATAAAAGATTATTTTATTGCACTTCTAGATTTAGCAATATTTCATCATGATAAGATTTATGAAATTTTCAGAATTGAGAAAAGCCGCAACATATGAAAGTTGAAAGTGCCCCTACAACCAAAAATCATGTTTTTGTTCTTGGACTAGGGGTTTGACTTTTTATCCTTTTGGAATTTGATATTGAAACTATTTTTATTGGATCAAATAGGGGGTATTTGCCTATTTATGAATAATATCTTAAGTAAATGAAATCACTTAAAATATATTTAGCATAAATAAGTGCCAAACCAGAAGGCAACATGCAGACCAGTAAGGCAACAGTCGCCTAGGCCCTAGGTAAACCACCTGGATGCCAAGATGCCAACTTAGGGGACGCCTTGACAACTATGGCGAGAACCAACTTAGCTACAACATAAATCGCCTACAGAACTCAACCAAGAATCATTCCAAGTCCTGAACACTTGAAATATAAATCTCTAACAAGGAAAATGAAGAATGAGAAATAACCACAAAACAGACACGTGCCCCTAGTTAATAGAGGGACCTAAAGAAAACCATTTTTTAACTAACATTAATCAGGTATAGTGAATATCAGTGCAAAGATATCAAATTGTACAGAGAAACAATGCAAGACGAGATTGGCATACCACATGAATGGTGCCCAATAAAACAAGAGGGCACCTTTTCAATAGAGGGTGCCTAAATCATTTTTAACTAACATATATAAGATATGGAAAATATCAGTGCAAATATATCAAATTGTACAGAGACAATGCAAGATGAGACATTGGCATACCACATAAACGGCGCCCAGTATAACAAGTAAGAGAATGCCAAAAAAAGATGACTCAAACGGTAAAACCAAAAGCCTCTTTTGGATTTGAGACTTCACAGAAGCTTTCTCCACATGTTCCTTTTCCTTCTTCTTCTTCCTTTTTGAGGTTCTTTCCTTTATAGTGTCGTCAGTGCTATCGGTGGGTGGTTGTTTTTCAGTCTTTGCCACATCACTTTGAGTAACATCAGTTCTAGAACTGGTATCCCCTGCCTTAAAGGTCAAGACCATAACTGAGATATTAATTCATAAACTAGATTACAAGTCGTTTGAATGGTTTGAAAATATGTACAAGTCAACAAGCAAAAAGAGTAAACCATAAAGAAGCCTTACACCAAATTGCGAGTTTCCAGATTCTCCAGGCAACTGAAACTTGATTGATCGTGTCAAAACATCAAAAGCTTCAGAAAGAGCAATTCCAGACATCATACATGCCGCTGGAGCCAGAACAAGCATGAGACGCACCTAGAACATATGATAGAGATATTACGGATGTTAGATATCATCAGTAAAGAATCATGAGAAAAAGCAGATGAGGTTAGCTGTTTCAAAGATCCACTTACCATGACTCCAGAAAAATATACTGAAGTAACAATATAAAGAACCATAAAGGAGCTCGCATCAGACAAGGGTAAGAAGCATGCCTGTAACAAATGAGGAACAAGCTAAACATACACAAAGTTTTACAAACACATAGAAGAACACCACATTCAGTGGCACAAGATGCAATGAACAGGGGTACGCTTACAATGATGCCAGCTGGAACCAAGAAAGCCAAAACATTGATGTCCATAAAATATGATGGCCAGGTTGGCGGTTGATGTTCGCTTACACTAGCAATAATGGGTATGTACTTGCTTGCATAAGTTCTGTTCCAATTCCACAGACAGTAGCATTAGAAATCCAAAAGAGAGGGCTCATTTACCTAGCTTTAGCTTTAACCCCCCCTTTTCCCCTTGTATATTCTTTCCCCCACTCTTAATGCATTATTTGTTCATCCAAAAAAAAAAAAGGTGTGGGGGGGGGGGGGGGGAGATACCTGAATAGCCGAAAAAAAGGGGGTTGGGGGAGGGGGGGATAAGAATACAAAAAAGACAATATCACTACATGCTGATTAAGGGACTCCGCATCTGAGACTGCATTCCACATCTACGACTCATCTTGTCATCAAACATTTAATTGCAGGAACATTCCATTCATTGTATTGCTTATACCTATGACAGTTACAACCCTGTGGCTGGGATTTCAATTCAATAATAAGTCAATCAAGTCTCTGTAAATACTAGGGCTTTTAACCATGATCAACTTCAAAACCCTTCAGCTTTAGCTGGGCATGATACTTGAGCAAGAAATTTGGTTACCCGTCTGTTAGAATAGCTAACAAACCATACAATAGTGATGACATGCAAGAATAGAAGCTTACGGATCAAGAAGACTCAAACTACGCCCACTCCATCCCATTGTTGGGCTGGATGCTACCAGTGCTACAAGAACTGCTACCACAGCACAACATACTACCCTGAAAAAGGGCAAACATTACTTCAGTGTTCTTGTTATAATGCAAAAGCACATAATTCTATTATCTTATAGTTTACAGTCCAATCCAGATAATTACAAAGGTAAAACATCATTTTATCCACCAAGAATGGTACTTGACAACTCTCCAACCAATCTCTAGACAGCATAAATCTGTAATCTAAAGAATAATGGCATCACAGAGATGCCAATGCACCCTGTATTTGTAAAGCTCATTTCTTCACACCTTTTTACCAGTGCCATTCAGCATCTTATATACTCAGAAGAATGCCAAGGAGCCTTACATGCCAACAGACAGGACAAGAGCAACAGCCACTTTAAACATTTTTTGGGAGAGAAGCCCTTTAATGTAATATACAAAAGCAACCACATGAATAATGATGAATACCTGCAATGATAAAACAATAAAAAAAAAAAGGTAAGAAACGTTTAATAAAGGGAGAATAATAGAGAATACTTAGAAATATCAAACAAAATAAATTTCATTTCTTGCAAAGAAAAAGAAAAATACAACTGAGAGGACATAGATCCTGACCGACTTCTTTCAACATCATCAATAGTTTTTTCTTTACTGATCAATATATAGTTGTCATGGCACCAACCAAGGCACCCAACCATAGATCCTGACTGAGTTCATTCAGCATCATCAATAATTCTTTCTTTACTAATCAATGTATAGTTGTCATGGCACCAACCAAGGCACCCAAGGCGAGCAATATGTTATAGATAAAGGTGCCATATTCCACAAGTAGCTTTTTTTTTCTTGTGTGTGTGTGTGCGTAGGCAGGGGATTCTCAAAATAGCTTTTCATCATTTGACATTGGAAAACTTATATTCCTTTGGTAAGACATAATATCAAAAGTGTTAATCCAGAAACCTAGATTGATTCAACAGCATCAATATACGAAGACAAAGGAAGTATGTAGAATATTTGAGTTGTACACTTGAACTACCATAACCCATGGGAAGATGAAAATCTCATCCTCCCTGCCCCTAAAGCAACACATGCCCCAGAGATTTTCTCAAACTTATTCTCTAATCTTAGTCATCCTTTTATACATGGGAGGTCATAGAATATTTTCTGCTTCCATTTTTACCCTCTGTCATTCATGTAAAGCTGCAGTCATTTGCTGGACCCCTGCGCCTCAAGTGGCTACAAAACTTCAATCAAGAACTACGTTTGCCTGATCCAGGCAGGAGGATCACTAGGAGAATTTTTAACACTATAGAGCTTATTAAAGCATAGTGAATTAGTGATCACTTGAGCCAATTATCTGTTTTTTTTCATCACTGGGAGCATTCTAAGCTTTCATCTACAGAGGGAAGAAGATGCTGAAATAATGCTTGCTTTAACTATCTGGAATGGTGTGCAAGATATCTTGATAGCATTAGTGCCTCTTCTGCAACTTTTGAGGATAATAGATGGTGATGAGAAGCCTGCTTTAGCTGAAGTATATATTGCAATGGAAGAGACAAAGAAAAATATTAAAAAAAAAAAATTGGGGGACAAAGAAAGTTATACGGATTATTGATTAGGCGTTGGGCGAATTAGATGGATCGACCGCTATTTTCTACTGCGTTTTTCCTCAATCCAACAAGCACTTCAAGGCTATTGAGATGGATCCAGATTACTCCATCAGTCATAAAATAAGTGATACCTTTAATGATATTATTGCAAGGTTGGTGCCCGATGCAACCTTGGAACACAAGATCAATGTTCAAGCTACATCTTATATTGGAGCTTCTGGAAGTTTTTCGAAGGAAATGGCAATTGTACAAAGAGACATATTGAATCCTAGTAAGTCTTTTATTAATTTTTTTTTTATCGTGTAGTTATTTGTATGTTGATTTTTATTTTATCTATATTTTTTCATATATATATATATATATATATAGTCATTTGGTGGCAGACATGGAAGTTCTACCCCCGATCTTACAAAGATTGCAATACGCTTACTTGGTCTTTGTTGTTCATGTTCTGGTTTTGAGCACAATTGGAGCACATTTGAGTTTTTGAGTACTTCAGTCTAAGTACATCAATTTTCTAGATGTAATATTCTTCTTTTTTTTTGTTGTTTGTATAATTTTATGGAAGAATGGATTAAAGAGTGATTACTTTATATTGTTAATTGCTCGTCATACTCAAACCAAGAAGAGGAACAGGTTAGAGCATCAACATTTAAATGATCTTGTCTAAATTTAGTATAATCGTCATCTTCAAGTAAGGTTCCAAGAAAGAAAGGAACAATGAAGAAATTATAATCCACTGGTGCTTGATGAGCTAGATTGGAGTAGTGAATGACGATTGACAAATCAGATAATGAATTAGTTCATCCTGAGGATGATCTCACATAGAGAACTGTTGATAGAGTAGCTAAGGCATCTTCATCACTTCAAGGCCACCAATAGACCAAGGAGGGTTAAAGCATCACGCAGTGGAGCCAATATCTGCTATACACAGCATGGTAGGGAGAGGGCTGAGGAAGACTTGGATGAAGAAGAACTGGAGGTGGATGATGAGAGTATATGTGTGATGATGAAAATGTTGAGGATGATTTTGTTTTGGTTCCATCTGATTCTGAAGGCCAGCCATAGGAGCAAGAAGAAGGAACAATTTGTATTTGGATGGGTTTTTTTTTTTCATACTTTTCTTCACCCTAAGTATTTGCCTGTTAAGCTTCAAAGATTACTTACACTTGGCATTTCAATTTATTTTTCATTGAATTTTTTTGGAATGATTCAGATCTCCACAAGTTACTTCTTTTCCATTAACTTTGGCATCTTGGTTCTTACTTTAGGTACTTTTTAATTCATAGTTCTTACTCCTTAAACTTTATTTATGTATTAATTGATAAGAGTAGAAATATAGTGGACAACCTTAGGCACTCATTTTGGCTTCTCCACAGGTTACTTCTTTTCCATTAACTTTGGTATCTTGGTTCTTACTTTAGATACTTTTTAATTCATAGTTCTTACTCCTTAAACTTTATTTATGTATTAATTGATAGCAGTAGAAATATAGTGGATAACCTTAGGCACTCATTTTGGCTTCTTAGAGGTAGGTATAATAAATACTTACATATTTTAACAGCCCTTTTTTCACTATAATTTTGTATCATAATTATATGTCATAATGAAATTAGTTTATTGACTTGTTTTTCTGATAAATATTGCAATATTTTACATAATTATATGCTATGATGAACTTAGTTTATTGATTTATCTTTCTAACAGATATCTTGCATTTTTATGATACATAACAAAAAGAACACTAGAACGTCTTGCGGCCGTCTTATCGCCTAAGCGCTTAGGAAGGCCCTCAAATGTTTGGGTCGCCTTAACAACTACGCCTCCAACAGTTCTCACACTAGTCACCACGTCCTCACACATAACTTTAATTAGATCCGCACACTTACTTGACAGCTCTCTATTCTCAAGTACATGTCAGATTAACTCTCTAGGGACGCTATCATAGAAGTTAGTCAGACTACAATTGATAATGAAATGGTGAAGACTAGAGAAAGAGAGGTAACACAAAGTGACCATTTTAGGCATCTAGAGTCAATTATAAATAAAGAAGATGATATAAATGGTGATGTTTCTCAGAGGATTAAGGTGGAATGGATGAAGTGGAGAGATACGTCCGAGTGTTGTGTGACCAACATATTCCTTTAAAGCACAAAGGAAAGTTCTATAGGACAATTGTTTGACCGGCTATGATGTACGGTGCGGAATGTTTAGCTATTAATAAGCGTCATATTGATAAGCTTCATGTAGCAGAGATGAGAGGTTGAGATGGAGTGGCAACCAAGGTTCTAATATCAGGTCGAAACCGAAAATTCAGTTGGAACCTGCGAAATTTCAAAAACCAGGAACTTTTTCCTAGCTTGATGGAAACCATAGTTTCTACCCCCAAATAGATTTTTTTTTTTTTTTTTTTTTTTTTTTTGTGTACATCCTATTTTCGACATTTCAAACCTAATCCATGAACTAATTCCATTGAAAAAAAAATGATACTTGTAGTGTTGACCCAAGTTTGCTAGTAGTGTACTTAGAGTACACTAGCCTAAGTCAAGATATAACTTGTATACTGGAAATGGAAATAAGCTATTAAAACAAGCAAATAATACTTTAAATTTGCAAAACAATCCACAAGTTGTGTACAAGGCGAAGTTTATGGGATTTAGATGCCATAGCCACTCCTCTGAATGCAACACATATGAAACCCATGACATATTTTGGGCACAATTGTTTTGGTAGTCCATCATTGCCCATCTATAAGACTCATCATCAACATCTTCCAAGTATCCCAACCTAGGGAATGGCTCACTCAGACTGAACGAATGTGGAGGTGGCACACATGGTTGGGCTGGAAACCCGAAGATGTTGTCGACAAAAGATGATCCACCAGTTGAAAACCCAAGAAAAGGGTTTACCTTTGTTGAGTTTCAGGGGTATTTTAGTGTAGCCGAGGGTGTTTAGTGTACTGCGCAGGGTACAAGGGCATTCCTGTCCTGTGCTGCTTTTCTTATTTTTTACTGATCAATATATAGAGAGAGGAAGAGACCTGCAGCAGGTTATTCTGACCTGAGCCACAGGTTGTCTGTTGTCTTCCCACACCTTTGGGGACTACTGTGGCTCTCGCCTTCTCTCCTCTTCTCTCTTCTTCTTGCCTTGGGTTGATTACAAGATTCTGGAATCGTAACAACCTTTAAGCTCCAAGTGCTCTTCTATAGGTAGATCTCCCTTGCCAATGCAAGATATGTGAGTAGAATGAAGGATTGTCACAAAAAACCGATTTTTTTTGGGCTTTAAAGAGGTGTTTCCTTGTCGAAACCCATGAAACAGTGGAGAGTATTGATGTAGATCGAGCTACCAAACAGGAGGTGCAAAGCTGGTCCAATACTGGGCCAATTCTGTCCCATCAAACCACCCTTTAGCAGCCCCGTTTCCCCCAATCAAGCAGCATCATTTGGTTTCCATTCTTGGTCCTTCAGTCCAGCACATTAGAGCATTATTCCCTCCATTGAGCAGCAGTGTTTTGGTCTCCAGTTTTGCCCTCCAGCTGTCCCTTAATATTGAACAAAGAAGCTCCAAGGAGTCCAGCCGCAGCCATCAATTTCAGCCATATATAGTCTAGATTTAGGTTCCTTCTTTATTGTCAAAGTTTCCTTTTTGATGTCTTAGGTTAGTTTCCTTTTTTTCATTAGTTATTAGTTTCTAATTTATTCTTTCTTGGTTAGCAAGTTAGAAGCCAAATTAGAAGGTTTGTTTCAGCTTTAGTTTCCTAATTTAGAAATTAGTTATGTAAGCCCATAAGAGGCACCCATCGATTTTAAGGTCAAGTTTTGATTAATGAAATTTGAGGACAGAATTATTCTTTAACCCGATAGTAAGAGGACAAGTCAATGCAACCGCTGCCAACATAATCCAAATTGATAATAAGAATGACACAGGAACTCTACGCAATTAGCAATATGGTATTGGCTACCATTTCAAGAAAAAATTGTGACCCAATGTATCAAACTACCTAAGGGACAAAAAATATATTATGCAAAAAAGGGACAAGAACCAAATAAGATCCCCAATCATTGATCAATTGCAACTCACCAGAAAGGATGCAAAATGTTCAGATGTCATGACCGCATTAAAACCAACAACAGGAACCAATGCGGCTAACAATGTACCTAGGACAACCTGACAAAACGAAGAGAATTTGTCATTCACGATCTTAAAAGAAAAAGGCTTGTAAAACTTTTAACCAGATTCCAAGAATGGATTGCATACAGCTCTTTCGATGACCAAGATTACTCTGTTAGATCAATATCGTTTCTTGTATATTATTTAAACTATAGTTTATACTGAATCAAACCATGGAAAATACATGGTGCTGGCCCCCCCCCTCCCCCCCAAAAAAAATAATAATACATGCACCATTCATTTTGCCATCATGATTCCAGTTTCCTGAATGCAGAAGACACTTACAAGAGGTGCATAGGCAATGTACAGCCTAGGAGAGTAGCGGCCAGTCACAATGCACAGAAGCACGTGCATGGGAATAAGATTGATGATGAAGGTATAACCACCCCATGAGCATACCTAAGCCATCCACCAGGAAACATAAATACAATATAAAAAGGAAAAGAAGAACATGGGTAACGTCATAATGCAACACTTACCATGTAAAAGTATGATAAAGCATTTAAAGTGGCATAGAAGAGAGATCCCGTGTTCAAAGTCTGCACATAATTTAGCAGGCCACAGTTACCATATAGAACAATATAAGTTTCATGTCAATCGAAACTTAAGACTAAAAAAATGCTGGGTGAGTATAAACAGATCAAATCATTTCCACATTTTAAAGGAAAAACTGCAACATTTTCATGAGGCAACCTTCTTTTAGCACTAAAAGTCTAAAACTAACAACATGAAGGGGAAACGGCATGAAACTTCTAGTAAAGTCCAACCTTCACATAAAGATAGAAAGTGAAGATCAAAGCAAATATAGCAACAGCTTCATTATCGTAGCTGCCAGCCACAGATCGAGATATATAGGATGGAACCTACAAAGAAAACATATTGGAGAAGAGTTAGTTATTTTTAAGTCATATCAAAGTTGGCACAAGGGATAAAGATTGAACCATATATGAAGAAAAAAAAAATGCACAAAGAAAGACGGAACTATATATTCCCTAAAAAATGAGAAAAGGAAAATATAGAAAAAGGAAATAAGAGACTAAAAAAGGGGAAAACCCAGTGCACAAGGTTCCCGCCACTGTAGGGTCCGGGGAGGGTCAAGAGGTTGTTTCCTGACTTGAACCCATGACCACTAAGTCACAATGGAGCAATCTTACCGTTGCGCCAAGGTCCGCAACAGAAAATATTTTATTTACTTCCTAATTTGAGCAACAAGAGTTTTGAAAAAACCACTTGCTGTCACCAAAGGATAATACTGTACTTAAACATATCCAACTTATCTTATGATGGATCCTACAACTCTCCTACTAGTCCTCAAACAAAGCTAGCCCAAAACAAATCTATTTCACACTTTTCCCATGAGAGAACACGACATGGTCATGGAATAAGGGTGAAACAATCCTGGCAAGAAAAGATGTCAGAGATGCAATGGATGACTGAGCAGGATGTGCACCACATTCAAAACCTTCAATGTACATGAGGAAGCCCTAACGAAGGAACCAGAAGACAACCTAAACAAGAATCCTCAAATTTTCCAACAGGAGGAAGTCGGATTTTGAGCCTCAAGTATGCAGGATCTGAAGAAGCCCTAATTACCCATGCAATCCAATTATCCAAAGCAGTGTTCTTAATAGAAGGCACATGTAAGCCTAAGAAAACAAAAACAGTGTCTTAACAACAATGGAGAATTACTAAACTCATGGCTCCATTTCAGCCCAAAAGAATTTTTCTTTGTAGAGAAAAAAAAATTGTTATAAAAAAGTAGTTGAAAAGTCAAATATAATACAATATGGTCTCACAGCCTAGAATAAAAATAGGGGCAAGAGGAAACGAGGGAGGGAAGAACAATGATTGTATTATTTCAGGCTTTTCAGCGATACACTGTTCTTCCCATACAGTCTAAAACCTTTGCTAAGAACCCCATTTGAATTTTAAAATGTTGCTTTAGAAGTTACCATAGCCAAAAGAGCTGCAGCTGTTAATCCTGCACCAGTACCCTTAACTTCCTGTTAAAATGACAATAAAGAGATCAATAATTAACGTGGCCAAGTCCTACAGTCCAACAATGAATGAATGCCACAAAAAAGCAAACCTTTGTCAAAAGGTAGGTTGCCCAAGCGGCATTGGCTGAAAATATGGGAGCAGTAAACACACAGACAGTTTCTACTGACAGAGGAATGTTCAACGAATTCAACAACCTGCAATGACAAAAGTAAACACTTAAAATTAAAAGAAAAGAGAAATTTATAGTTGCATCCCTGAAGACTGAAAATTTCCAATTCAAAAATTTAGAAACAAAGGGAACTGAGCAACACAAGAGAATATTTGCCGAGACAAAATAAGCACATCAATCAAAGGAAACCTACCGCCAGATGGAACCTGCTGTCAAAGTCAATCCAGGATAAACAGTTCCACCAATCACACGACCCAGAGGATACCTTATCATAAATAAAATGAGAGATGTTTTTAGAACCATTGTGTATTTTACAAAGCAACATTAGGTGAAAAAAAAAAATAGATGTCCTCAAGCACAATAATTATAAAAATTACCAGGTCCGATCATCAAACCAATTCCAGAATTCATATATTCCCATCTTTGTAAGATACTGAAACAAATATATAGGAGTCAGCAGCCATAAAATCAAGAAATAAAATAAAAGCAATGGACCAATTGAATTATGCAGAATACTTCACAAATAAGTGCATAACCAGATGATCCATCACAAGAAATTGAAGAGGAAAAGGTTCAAATTTCTGAATTTTACAGAGTTCAGACCACCCAAAACAATTATGAGCAGTTTAACTTCAAAAACACATCCCCACTGCCAGACTACGGCCGAAATCCTGATCCAATTTTTATCATTGAAGCCAATTAAAAACAACCACTATACTCAAGAACTCAACCAGGAAAGAAAACTAATAATGCAGGCCTAGATTAAATTTGGGCCAGAATTTAATATAGGTTTGGGTTGGGCCTTAATTTTGGGGTTTATTGATGTAATTGGTCACTTTTATAAGCCCATATTTAAGGTTTTAATTCTGAACACGGAATTAGTATTTTAATTACTAGTTAGTATTAGCAGTGGAGTCCATTAGCTATTAGTTAGGAAGTTATCTTGCTTTACAATTATATTAGATATTAGATAAAGGTCTATCAGTTGTGGGGCTCACCCTAGTCGGGGGATCTCTTTAGAAAATATTTTAAGTTGTTTAAGTTATTTGGGGAACTTTATTACAAGTTTAGGAAATTTAGACTGAATAGAATTCCAGTTGCCATTTTATTTAAAGCTTGTAAACCTCCCCCCCCCCCCAAAAAAATCGATTGATTTATGAATAGAATAATGTTTGGAAAAGGTGGTGTGTGAGCACTCCCCAACCCCCTCCTCTCCATCTCTTATCTGTCCCTCTTCCCCCCACTGTTCTTTTTTCTTTTCTACTTTTCTCTCAACTGAGATCTCTCTCTTCTCACACCTATAGCACTATCGCTGGCAGGCTTCTCCTTCTCTTCTTCCTTTTATTTTTCCTTCTATCCCCCCACCCTCGATCTCTCCTTATCTCTCTTCTAATCTCCCCTGCGATATTCTGGTTTTTAACTTTCGGACTGCTGTAAGTACTAGAGCAAAGGTTCTGTTGCCAAGAACCTTTGGTACTATTGCAACTGTTTCTGGTTTGTTTCTGAACAGAGTAATCTACTATGCTTAAAAAAAAAATAAAAACCCCAGTGCACGAGGCTCCCGCTACTGCGAGGTCTAGGAGGGTCAAGTTGTATGCAGCCTTACCCCTGCTTCGCAAAAGAGGTTGTTTCCAGGTTTTGAACCTATGACCAACATGTTGCAATAGTGCAACGTAACCATTGTGCCACAGGCTCGCCCACTTCCTGATTTTTTTTATTTACTTTTGGTAAGGATACTTCCTGATTTCAGATCTGAAATTTTAGTTCATCCTACATTCTGTTATCAAAATCAGATGTCTTCTCTGTTATGACTCATAATTCTTCTTATTCTAGTTGCTTGCTGTTCTGATTCCCTTCAATTGTTGCAAATCGGGATCCTGGTTTTATCTTCCAGTGTACTCTATCAAATCCCTGCTATTCATTGTTGACATCTATTTTCTGTTATTAAGCTCTGAGATTATATATCAGTCCCAAGTTTCTCAAGTAATTGCTCTTAGTCCTGGGCCTGTCAGCAGGCTAATTGACCTTAAGTCCTAACTTGGGAATTAAGATTTGACTGCATCAAATAAAATTTAGAATGAGTCAAGAGAAGAAAATTTACTTCTGTTTTTGAGATTGACAGCTATAAACCAAAGTCCAGCTTCCTCCCTTTTTTTTTTTTTTCCTTTTTTATTCATTGTTGCAGCACATGAAGCTTTATTGCTACTGTTCATATATGATTACATTCCTGCAAATTCTGGGTTGTTCTTTCCTCCTTCCCATCCATTTCCAGGCTCTCTTTTCAAGTTAGTTTAAAAAATGAATAATCCATCTTGTTTTCATCATCATGATATAGGAATCAAGAGCCAACTGTTTGTTTGAGATTACTTAGTTCAGTTCTTGATTGATTCTCTAATTTCAACAACCAGTGACCATCATTTAATAGTTCGGATCAGTCTCTCATGAGATTCAGACATGACTTCTTGTTCTAGTTGTGTTCTTGATTACAGAACCTGTCAGATTCTTGAAATTGTAAAAGAGAAATGTTTGTTGCTAAAACCTTTTGATCTTTTCATCCAATGTCAATCAACAATTTGCTAATTTCAAACTAAGAGGGGTTACATCCCAACTGACAGTTGTTTCCTAAGGAATTGGGCATTTTTTAGGGGAAAAAACAAAGAACGATAGCAATTCTTCTTTAAATTGATAAGGAAAAGTTGGATTCTCTCAAGCATTTCACTTGTTTAGCACTTCTATTACAACCCACAAAGTTCCATCTGATTTGTGGATTTGTTTCTACGTAGTTTAATCCCCAACTCTGCCTTTTATATTTGATTTTATTTCCATCCCTCCAAATCTTTGAATTACACCATATAGTAATCTAGTGACCATAATTTTAGTAGATTTTTGTATATCTGAACCCTGTAATATGCAAGAATGGGTTTTTGCTAACCTTTATGTATCACAAACCTCTTGTAAGGTGGACAGATATCCATAGACCACCCCTAGCGTTTTAATAGTTGTGGAAGAACATCCCAATCTTCAATAATGGTGTTCCTTCTTCCAAGAGCATATTCAACTCAAGGGAGGTTATGCTGTGTGGATTTGCAAATTAACAATTCTTCCATATTTTAAGTGATGAGTTATCATATAGAGAATTCTGTCAATTTCCTCAAGTCTATTTTCAAGAGGACAAAAGCTGATTAATGATCATTGGGAAACTTTCAAGATATATTGAGATAGTTATGATTAATTTATTGAGAGGTTGTTATATCTGCTGATGCTTCTATTTGAGGAAGTTTACAACAACAACTCAGCCTTATCCCAATTAAATGGGGTTGGCTAGATAGATCCTTACCCTCCAATCGGCTCTATTCAACGTAGTACTTGATACAAAGTGTAAGCTATGCATGTCTTTCCTCACCACTTGTCCTGGGGTCATTTTAACTCTGGCCCTAGTTCTTTTAGATCCTTCAATCTGAACTGACCCGAGTAGCATGGGGCATGTGGAATCCCGTGTGAATCAACAAGGACCACCTTGCAAGGCTAAATACTCTTAGGTGACTAATAACGAAGTAGTACCGTGAGGGAAGAGTTAAAAGAACCCCTATCAGGGAGTGAAACAGAAGATGAAACCGTAAGCTCCCAAGCAGTGGGAGGAGACTAGGGCTCTAACCATATCTATCGGAATAGAATAGCCCATTTTATACATAATGGTAAAGGGAGTCTTGAGGACGTAGTTGGGCCATCTTGGACTTGGACCACAACCTCTCTTATGAATAAATCATTGCACCTATGATCTAACCAATTGGGAGAGAATCAAATTAATCAATCAATTCTTTTTTAGAGCGATCATCCTTCCCGAGCGTGGCATACAACTCTCCATTTTTCAAGCTTCTAATCCTTACCTTTTCTTAGTCTAAATATCTAAATAACAAGAAATTCACTCTTGACAGTAATATATGTAGTACACCTAACTTTATGAAAATTCTAGATGTGAAAATATGCGGAATTCACCTATGAAAGGTATAAGATATAAGAACCCCCGAGTACTTGACCTCATAGTCAAGGAACTTCTTGCTCAAACAATAAATTGTCTGCTCAAACTTTCCATTTAAACAATGTTGAGCTAGCATAGATCCCATGGAAGTCTATTTTATTGACAAATATAGAAGTAGAGGTTTTCCTAGAATTGGAGGTGCTAGCACAAGCGGATCGGCTAAGCATTCTCTAATTTTGTAAAAAAACCATTGGCATTGTCCATGCCACACCTTGGGTTTCACTCCTCTGTACTGGAGTCTAGAGCATCCAAAGGCCTCCATTAAACATGGCCATGCCACCTCATACGACTTTCTCATAGCTTATCATGTATTGAAGCTCCTCCCAAACCAGCTCTAATATGATCACTCCTTACTTTATCCTTCCTGATTTTACTACTCATCCATCCTAACATTCTCATCTCCGCTACATTGAGTTTATCTACACGATACTTCTTAACTACCCAACCTTCTACATCATACATCATAGCTGGTCATATGACTGTCTTATAAAATTTTCCTTAAAGTTTTAAAAGAATACATCGATCACACAACAATCCAGACGCACCTCTCCACCTCATCCATCCTATTCCTCTATATCACCTTCTTTATTTGTGAAACATTTCTATTTTGGGAAGTTTATCTAATAAAAATTTTGATTTGGAGTATCTTGTAAAGTTGTAATAGTCATTCACATGAAAATGGATTAAAACACTCATGAGAGTCTCCAAAAATGTTATTGTTGGAGGCTTGGACTTGTTTTTCTTATCCTTATGGAAGTACAAATTAAAGTGTCCATATATACACCTCCGGAAGATGATTATAAGTTTATAACTGAACTTTATGGCTGTTGAATATAGAAAAAGTGTGGTTCCGGAGGCATCTCTTTTGTTAATTGCTCATCTGATGGTTGTTTCTGCTACTTTGATGGGGTGGCACGCTGCCTTCTCCATAGGCACGGATGTAGTAAAGTGCACGAAAACATGCCTTTTGATTGCTCTGCTTGCTGGTCAATTCAAAGGTGATTAATTATGGTTTTGGCAAACAAAAAGATTCTAATATTATGACTTATTTTAATTTTCTGATATTCACATCCAAGGTGTGAAAACATGTTTTCAAGATCCATGTGTTTAGCCTGGCCATAGGGCTAAGTACCAAACAATTTTTTATTCTTTTGGGCTGTAATTTGATGGTGTCTCCCTAATTCTGCCTTTATGCCTAAAGTTTTGCAAGTTAACTTATGGCCCCCCTGAAACAGGATTATCAGAAATAATTTGTTGGAACTTACTAGCCTACTTAACATGCTCCATTTTTTACTGAATAATGACTTATTTCACTTTATGGTGACCTAATTTCACCGTAAAATCTTTCGAAAATTTTGGAGGGCCTTAGATAATTTTAGAAGTAGCTTGAGTGGTTTCTGGTCAGTTCTAACCAACCAGGTTGTATTTGTGCTATATAGGAACATTTTGACATGACTCTTAAAATATGTTCTATGGCTTTACAGAACTCTCCCAATGACTTATGAAATGAGTTTTAAATTTCCAACAACTTTAAGGTTTCTCATTCCAAATAAATCAAGAGACAAAATCTTAGATCCTACAAATATATTTTAACATTCTGTCGCTCTTAATTGTGTAATCAATGGTACCCATTAAATTTGAGTGAAAATTCTGATACCATGCCTTGAAGGTGACCCAGAGGATACCTAGAAGGCGGCAATTGAAACTCCATAAGTAGGCGTATCAGGGTATGGAAAAGTACTGTTACTACCACCAAGTAACATTTCCTGGCAGTTATTGCTTCCACAATATACAACTAAATCTATGAAATTACAAGGTAAAAAATGTATGATTCCAAGACATGTATTTCATGTCACTACCTCCATAAGGCAACAGAATTCATCATGCAGCAACTAACGTGTCAGATTTTGAAAATGAATCCAAGCAAAGTTTTAAACCAAGATTATCATACTGATAAAATGTTTGGATAAATTTATACTGTAATAAGCAAAATCTAAACACGAAAGTCAACATCCATTACAGATTCATGCAGATTTCATTTTATTTCAAAACCGAAATGCATACCTGAGTAACTCTGTAATTGAAGTAAGGATCGAACTCGTGTATAACACTCTCGTACTTGATGACCTGTAAATCAATCAGGAAAGTAATGAGTCCGCAAAGTGCAACAAGATACATACCAATACAAGAGATCCGAACCAAACGCGTTGCAGATCTAAGAAATTAGTGATGCATAGTAGACTTCAAAGAAAGACATCTTACAGAGAAAAGGCGGATCGAGAAGGCGAGAATTCCAATTAGGAGTAGGATGAAGAAGCAGAAAACGTTTCCGAAGGCATGTCTGAGACTCCCATTTTTCCCATTCTCCGGTACCTCCATTGATGGTAAAAATGGAGCAAAGTGGTGCGAAAAGAGACTGACCCAGAGAAGGGTTTTTCTTAGGTCCTGAAACGACGAGAGACGACTGACTTTGTAGTTTGTATTCGAAATAAGATCGGTATCGGTCGGACCGGACCGGGCCGATAGACCTGGAGAAAAGTCCCACTCTTTGGTTTCGAACGAGTTATCGGCCGCAAAATCGGCCTAAAATTTAGAAAATTACAACAACAAAAAAAAAATTGTAAGAATAAAAATGAGAGGACAAAAATTGAATTTTTTTTTTTTGGGTGAAATATTGTATATAATATGATCAAAATTACAATAAATGTGTAAACATATAAATTTTTTGTAAGAATCTAGAAAAATATATTTATCAAAAAATAGAAAAAATCATATAATGCGATTTTTATAATAATATATCATAGTAAATGGAACTATATTACAAAAATTGTGAAATTATTGCATACGATACAATTAAAATTACAATAAATATGTTAAAAAATACAAAATGTGTAAGAATCTAGAAAAATATATTGATTAAAAGAACATTAAAAAAATATAAAATATGATTTTTATAATATAATACTATAGTTAATGAAATCATAAAGGTAAATAAGTGTGTACAAAGATTTAAAAAAAAAATGGATAGAATTTATGTGGGATGTAAATTTGACACTGTTACCTACTCACATTCAATGAGTAATTTAGTAAGTGTGTTCAATACATTTAACTAATATTTTTATCAATTCATATACATTCCATCACTTGCATCTCACTTGCACCTCATTGGAAAGATCCTTCAAAAGTATATTTATGCGATAGAGAGTGCATGGGATCACCACCACCACCACCACCACTATCACCACTGCCACCGTCACCACTACATATGCTCATGCCTCCTTGTGTCTCTCCCATCCCTCCTATTGAATGACATAGTTGCCCCCTATTGTAGGAAAAGAGAGAGAGAGAGCGAGAGAGACATAGGAAGGTGCTAGTTCATGTTAGGTTGTTGGGTGGGGTCCTCAATCCCATATTTTTTTATCTTTTGACTTTTGTCTTCAAAACAAAATGTTTATTTTTCGTTACCACTTAGAATGAGATGAGAATATCCTACAGCCCCGTAATGTGCATGACATGATGATAATTTGTTATACATTTTTTTCTTTTAAATCAAGTAGAACAAAAAATTGGTAGAATCTTTTTTTTTTTTTTTGGTACGAAAATTGGTAGAATCAAGTCAAACTAGTTGGTTGATTATTATGTGAAATGATATCATCTTAGATTCATAAAGAATAAACAATTTATAATGTAGCCTATAGAACAAAGTCTATTTTTGAGTGAGTTTTCCTTCACAAAAGATGAATGGAGAATATTTTAATCAATGCATGTGTTCTTGTGGTTCGATGATATTCTTGCAATAGTATCAAGTGCATTTCAAATTAATACAATAACAGGGCAGATACTCCTTTTTGGCTTAGGCCTGCCATTGAAGTGGTACTCCTTTTGACATGTTTCGCACATAAGTCTATGAACAATCTCTCTAGCCTTATATTTTTATCCAAAACATTGTCTTACAATTCCTAGGCTAATATATTATGGTTACATCCTTGATCAATAAATAAATAAAGACATGGGTACAATGATGACACCTTAGTGATTAGATTTTCTTCACCCATGATAAAAATAAAATAAAAATTTCATCATGAAGATATAAACTAAGTTTTTTATTCTTATATTAGTGATGGATGACTACAAAAATCAATTTATTAAACTTGTGTTTTGGGTGATTAGTTTTGTAAAAAAGAAACCTGAAAGTGAGTATTCACACAATTTTCCCAATAAATAATGAAACAAAATTGATCAACCCAATAGCTATCAATTGTGATTTGACTTTTGTTGACAGAATATTTATCAATCCATATATATATATATATATATATATATTTAGGTAGAACAGTTTTTATATGCTCTGATAGATATGAAAAAATAAAACAAAAAATAACCAAAATCACATCTAACTGACTGTTTGACACCCCTTACCATAGTATTCCGTCAAAAGATTTTATATGGAAGTTGTGAAGAAACTTGTATTAAGTGGTAATCTCGTAAGTTATAATTTATAAGTTTTTATAATAATAATCTTGTGGGAAAAAGATTGCTACGCTGCTATTGTGCAATTCTTTTATCACATATATAACACCCATTGATGTGACGTGTAGATTACTCTCTGCATAGACAACGTGGAAAACACTCTCTCCTTGTGTACGTTACACGCAATAAATGGAAAGAACATCTGGATTTAGACGATACATGCATATATGTATGTACGTTACATGGCCTTTGCGGACAATATTTTTATATTTGGTAAATCTTATCTTTTTCAATCAAGATAAATGCATTTGGCCTAGAAGAGTTTTGCAAAAATTCCAGTCAAGTTACCGATGTTTCCAAATCAAAAGTATATAATAGCTCGAATGTAACTTTTAGTTTTTTGCACCATGTTTTGAGTCGACGTGATCTTTGATCTTCCGCGTCTCTTGATTTCTACTTGAGTATTCCCCTCATCAATGGTAGACTTTCGAGAGATCATTGTCAATATATTCTTTCAAGGGTAAAGGCTAAGCTTTGTGGTTGGAAGTCTAAGTTACCTAATCTGGTACAAAAGCACATTTTAATACAATCCACTTTGACATCTATGCCTCAATATTACATGTCTTGTTATCTTCTTCCCCAAGCACTCCTGAATCCTCCCTTTGGGGTAGATTAATGAAACAAAATTATTTCCCTATGTGATCCACTTCTTAAAGGTCTCTATAAGGTTTGATCGGTCACTCTATCCGTGACTGATCCACAGATACCTAGAGGTACCCCTTTTGTACCCTCTCTTCCTTTTGTGGTGGATGCTACTAGGTTTGTGCCAGATTTAATTGATCCTATTTTCAGATGTTGAAATATTGAATTGATTTATTTTTGGGAGCCTCATGAGACAAGATTAAAGGTATGTTTTATTCAATTATTTATTCATCACTTTGAGAATCACTTTGTTTAGGTTCCTACTGCTTTGGGTACCTTTTTAGGCACCAGTATCTCTTCAAAGCGCATCGATAGCTGGTTAGACTTGAGAATGTGTGACTAAGTCCTCTCAGCCATTCGGTACACACCAGAGTGTTGACTTGTTGGATAGGATCCAGACTACATTTTTAGTTTCATCACCAAATCATCTTGCCATTTCAAGTAGTTTTGAATATATCATCTTGCTATTTTTAGTTTCATCACCATATCATCTTGAGATTTACATATTGCTAAAGAAATTAGGCTTTTTATATAGAAGATTATGCTTGATTGTGTTCCCGGTTCTTTTCTTCTTCAAAGTAGGGGTTTAAGATCTTTGTCCTCCATGCAATGAAGGAGGGCAAAGGGTTACTTCAAATCATATCTTCCTTGTCTATGCTTTTGCTCATGATTTATGGTATTATGTGTGGATTTCTTTTAATTCTTCTTTTATTGTGCCGTTCAGTATTGGATTTATTCATATAATTGATTTATCTATTTCATATTAAAAAAAAAAAAAAAGAAACCTTCATTCTTAGACACAAATGACCTATTTCCACGGGGCATAGGCATCTTTTTCTAACCCTAATGTCTAGGTGTAGAGAACGCAACAGGATGTTTAACGTGCATTCAATGCCCAGAAACTTCTTGGACTGTTTGCGAACACTTTGGATTCCATACTGAGTGTTTATGCCCGTTGAATGCACATCAAACGCCCTGTTGCGCCACATAGGAATTCAATTAGGACTTCAACTAGCCGATGCTGCTACCAACATGCGAAGCATTGGAACCATAGGTAGACAGGTAGTGTTCTTTTTTGTTTTTTTTTTTCCTGAGACAGGAGGGGTATCCGACTTTAGGCCGACTAAATCTCCCTCGGGGCTCATACATGACCCCCGTGCCACGTACAAATTGTGAGTTTCTAGGCCCTAGTGAACCTCAGGCGGGTGACCCCAAGGAATTATGTAGCGATGAAGTAGTTTTCATTTTCCATTGCAATAAAAACCCAGAAGAGATCATCATCAAGGGGTATTTTGACAAATGTCCATACAATATCTACACGTGTCATAGGCACATGAAAGATTGACTTTTCAACCCTCCATTTGGTGATGAACATCTTTATTGCCTACTCCATAATCTACAAGATTAGTTCCCATAACAACACCATCACCCCTGGCATGTGGAACTGTGGATAATTCGAGAAAAAGGATAGGACCCACCAGTGGTCTGGTTGTGGAAACCCAACGGTCACCTAAACGGAAAACAGGCGATAAGCACGTGCAGCACCTGCATCAGACATAAAGGAGAAAATAAAACCCGCGCATCATCCCCGTTCGTACAGAACCTCCCCAACGGTTATATTTGACTGGGATATGCCAACGGTCATGTTGACCGCCATTGTCTCTCGTCCGATCTACATCCGACGGCCATGGAACAAAAATCTAAAGACTTTCCCGCCGACCCTTTTACTCTCTCACACCATTCTTTTCCTTCTTTCAAGCCGTGGGAGGATCAAATCAATCAAAGAAACCAGGAAAATCTGACCAGCAATGGTCCTGGAGGAAGAAGAGAGAAAGAACAACAATGGTTCACTATAATAAACTAGTTAATGATCGTCTTATCTTCTTTTGGGTGAATTATAGTATCTACTAGGCAATCAGTTGGAGTTGGCTTGAATGTGTGAAGATAAAGAGCGTTTGTAGCTGCGGAATTTTGGGATTTGCTTTAGAAACAGATCCAGCTATCATGGAAATTTTACAAGTTTCATGTGCTGATATGGGTCTGAAAGCTGTCCAAAATTTCAGTTACAAATTCAAGCAAGTATCTCGTTGGATTTCCATGCATGGTGTCAGTCCTCTTGGGGATAAGAACGATAGCTTTCTTCAATGATTTTCTGGGCGAAATTTGGAATCCGATGATGTTTTTCTGGTAGGTTAATAGGAAGCCTTATATATTCTTTCATTCTTTTGGGGGTTTTGCAGCCTCTTATTTCATCATCTTTCCCTTTACATAGAAATCCAACACCAGATTTGTGAAAGGTTTAGAAGTTTCTTATTCAGATTTCTTACAGTTCAGTTTCCATCGGATTCCATTTTTTGTGGGTTTTTTTTAATTTTTAATTTGATTTGAATAGTTCATATACACATAGATTTACAGGGGAAAAAAAAAGAGAGAGGTTTACAGAGTCTGGGGAGAAAACCCAGAAACAGGGGAGGGATAAGAAAAACAGAAAAGACTAGTTGAATTGATTTTGAAAAGAAGAAAAAATAGAGGGGGGAGGGGGAGTGAGGCAAAAGAAAGAAATTTGGAAGACTATAGAGGATGTTGGCTGGGTTTTCTACGTTGCTGTCACCAAGGCATAGATTGAGGAGTGAAGCATCTGCGCCGTTTCAAGCTTGCCATTTTCAGTGTCCTTCAATGAGTACACAGAGATTGGATTTGCCATGTAGTTTCCCCCGGAATGATGCCCAACGTTCCCAGCCCATTCGACCTGTTGGCCTCTCCGTGGAGAAGCAGACCGATGCTAAAGGGAGTTGTTCTCTTAAGCAGAAAATCCGGCTCCCGCCTTCCATCACCACCTCTCAGACTGCACTTTGGGAAGGAGGGAGAGAGATTGAAGAAGGGTTTTGGAAGAAAGAGAGGAGCTTGAAGAGGTTTTCCGAGCAGACTTCATCTGATGAATCGTGCGCAAACAGGGTCAAGAGGAAGAGAAGTAGCGGAACAACAAAGCCTGATGCTTCTTCAGAAGGAGAAAGAATGACTCTAACCCAAGTGGGTAGAGATAACCTTTGGTTTCAGCAGATGCCACAGTCACTGCTTGGAATCACAGGCCTAGATCCCCCTCCACAAGTTCATTTTCCTGTGTCTTCGGGAGAGGAAGAGAAAATCTTTTTTGTTCCTGGTGATGGGGTCGTACCACCTCTGGCATTGCCCAACAATCCTTTGATGGAGTCTGTAGTCACTGAGATTACAGATAAAGGTGAGAAGGACGTTGATACCACCAGCCAAGAGCCTAGAAGGGAAATTTCAGGATCCACCTCATCTGAAGGCGATAGTTTGATTCCAAGACGAATTGAGATTTCCTCAGGGAATGGAACGGGTAATGGGTCTCAGCGCCCTTACCCATCTGAGGGAACCAAAGTAGCAGCTGGCAGTGAGGATGTCCATACAGAGCATCAGGGATTTGAGCTTGTAAGCTTACTGGTGGCCTGTGTGGAATCAATCAGCTCGAATAACATCCCGGCTATCAACCATTTTATAGCTACTCTTGGAGAGCTTGCTTCACCAGAAGGAACTTCCATTAGTCGTGTCATTGCTTACTTTACAGAAGCTTTGGCAGTAAGAGTTGCAAGGCTCTGGCCTCGCGTATTTCATATTGCGACCCCTCGGGAGCTTGATCGGATCGATGAGGACATGGGTTCTGCAGTTCGGCTTCTAAACCATGTCAGCCCAATTCCAAAGTTCCTTCATTTCACATCCAATGAGATTCTGCTGAGAGCATTTGAAGGAAAAGATACGGTACACATAATAGATTTCGATATTAAACAGGGGCTTCAATGGCCTGGTCTATTTCAGAGTCTAGCCACTAGGCCCAATCCCCCAAGCCATGTAAGAATCACAGGAATAGGAGAGTCCAAACAAGAACTTCAAGAAACGGGCAATAGATTGGCGAGATTTGCAGAAACCTTGAATCTGCCGTTTGAATTCCATGCAGTTGTGGACAGGTTGGAGGACGTGAGGTTGTGGATGCTTCATGTTAAGGAAAAGGAAAGTGTGGCGATTAATTGTGTTCTTCAACTACACAAGATGCTTTATGATGAGACTGGTGTAGCACTAAGGAATCTGTTGGGTTTGATAAGTAGTACTAACCCAATAGTGGTTCTCATGGCAGAGCAAGAAGCTATGCACAATGATTCCAATTTGGAGGGAAGGGTTTCTAATTCATTCAAATACTACTCTGCAATATTTGACTCCATTCATTCTACCCTGCCATTAGATAGCTTGGTTAGAATCAAAATAGAGGAGATGTTTGCTCGGGAAATCAGAAATATAATTGCCTGTGAAGGAAGTGACCGATTGGAAAGGCATGTGAGTTTTTCAAAGTGGAGGAAGATGATGGAGCATGGAGGATTTAGAAGCATTGAAATCGGAGAGAGGGAGATTCTTCAGAGCCGAATGCTGTTGAAGATGTACTCTTGTGAGAACTACAGTATCGAGAAGCAAGGCGAAGAAGGAGCAGCAGGGCTTACTGTCAGTTGGCTAGAGCAACCTTTGTACACAGTTTCAGCATGGGCGCCTGTTGATGTTGCTGCCAGTTCCTCCTCTTTATCTCAGCCAAGTTGATGGTGATGGTTTTCGTCATCGCTACCGTGCAGAAAGGGTAACAAAAATTCTTTGTAGAGGTAGAGAATTCTTTCATTCTTTGATTGCATTATCTGATAACTCAAAAACCATATCCAAGAATAGAGGGAGCTATTCATTTGAGTTCTAAGATCAGATTATCTAGATTTTATTTGGAATGTGAAGTCTTTTTTTATAGTTATTCTTTGATGTATTCTTTAAAGCAGTGTCATAGTCAGGTATTCTTTCTTTCGCATTGTGAGTCTGGGACTCTTTGAGTATGTTTGAATCCTTTCTTACCATTGTAAAAGTCAGGTATTCTTTATTAGAATTGTTTCTTAGCAGTGTCATTTTCTCTTTTTTATATGAAACAGTTGATAGTTGTTCAAACGATGTGTGTAATTGGAACTTGGATCATTATATGAAGTGAAATACTTTCTTTTCCATGCTGTGTAATTTTCTGTCTTATATGATTGATATCCCACATATTTTTCTTGGCCAGTTTAGAGTTACTCGTCACCGATGCTAATTTTTTGAAGTGTCTTAACGAGGAATTGTGCTGTACTACATTGTGGTTGTGCTTCTATGGGAATCACCAGTGGTTGCTTCCTCATCTGCAGTGTGATGTACAAGCCTTTCATCCAATTCAGCTTCTTAGTTTTGCAATCCAAGTTGCATAACAGAGACTTGTTTAAAGAAAGAATTGCGTATCAAGAAGTGAAAAGTAGCTGACAACTTGAGTAGCAAGGGAGACAGTATAGCTGTAACAGCTCTTTCCATTAGTAGAAGGCAAAACCAAACAAGATTATTTCAGTGATCTGCTTAATTTTGATAGTCAACCATCTCCCAAATGGGTTTTTTGATCCTGTTGGATCAAATCTTTCTACAATGTGAAGAATGTAGCACCTAGCCATTCAATGAAGTAAGTTTTTTTTTATTGGGGACCTGTTCATATATATGCCCCTTTGCAAAATATAACACAAGCCCCTTTTGTCTAAACTATTGGATCAAATATGCAAACACATCCTAAAGGCAAGGATGAATGGAAGCCTTACTAGTATCATTTTCTGTTAGGGTTAAGGAATAAAGATTTTTTTTTACTTTTTGGATTGGTGGGTTGCAGCAGATATGTGAGAGAATTTTATTGATCAAGTGCCTTGTATTATGGATAGACCTAGCCAAATTACCTTTCCTGCAAAAGCTATGAATTCAAATGTGTGCATTTGAAACACATCTGAGTTCAGGAACTATTCTGGTCTGAAGATTAATTAGCCATGCCAAGCCATGGGACTCTCCTTCCATTGTCCACACATAAAAATAGAGGCGCGGTTTTGTTGGATGCACCCAGTTCATTCATGTGCAGTTCAGATGGGGCTTAAATTTGTTGGATCGATAAAATCTTAGTTTTATTGGAATTCTACAAGTGGCAAAACAAAGCATTCGATTTTTTTTTTTGGTAACAAGCATTTAAAAGTTCAGGACTACTAAAAGGATGTAAGGGATGAGGAGGGGGTGGAGTGCATGGACATTCATTGAAGAGTTTGACATTGGATGGGAGCATGAACAATTGAATTTGAGGATGAAAATTGCCAAAGATTTTCTTGTTGGGTTCCCACTTCCCCAAATCTTTTACTATTACAATATTTAAAAAAAGGGTCAAGTTTTGTTTTACTATGGTTGGTTACATTCAACTTATTTGAATATAGGGAGGCATAAATAGTAGTGCAAAAGTTTTTTGAACAGGGCATTTTGGATATGAACGTTAGGAGGCTAACATGTCACTTAGGTTGGAACTTGGGGATATATAAAGATCTCAAGGTCATACGCGGCAAGGAGAATTTGGAAGCTCGAAATGTCGGGTTGTAATAATTACTATCCAGCAGGGTGAGCACCCATGATTGCTTGTGTGATAATTGGAAATTCAAATGACATTATTGTGCGATATACAATTTTCTCAAAAAGGTAAGATTCAAATTTCTAAGACTAAAAGGTATGCCTCTGTGCCCAGCCAGAGAGGGGGCGCCCCCCCTCATGAAGGTGGAAATCCCTTTCGATGCCTCTGCGTGCACTCGTATTGGCCTCCAGTGGCTAGAGGGCCACTCAGCCTTTCAGGGAACCCCATGGAACTTGCACATAACAGAAACTTGAGACAAGATCTGTAAGTGCTTATAGTAAAAGGCTAGAGTGTCAGAATAAATATACAAGACAACAACAATGGTTTTAGTCATAATTAATAAGTACCAATTCTCATCAAACAAATAAATTAATAACTAAGTACCAACTCTGATACATCAATATAGCAAAAGCAAATTCGACTGTGGTGTCTTGCAGTCCAAACCTGAGATTTCAACTTCCAGAACCCAGATAATAATTAAGAAAGATAAGATTATAAAATCATAAAACAATGAAGGTTTGTGGTATTATTTTGGACAAGGAAGGAGGGTTATGGATGAACACAAGCCATTGACACAAGTGTGATGGCAAGATTCAAAACAATGGGAATCAATGTAACAGTAAAGATAGAGACTGCAGAGGATTGATTTGGTGGTGGTGAAGGAGACTCTGCCATGTAAGTTAATGGTGGATTAGCAATAGATGGAGGAGGGGACTGTGGAGTTGGAGGATGTAAAGCCAGCACATTGATAACCATTCTTTGGCCATTGTTGCAGTGATTTGGAGCCCCACTAATGAAGTAGAAAGGCCCAGGAGTATCTAACTTGATCACAGTCTTCCCATCATTGAAAGCAGAGATGGGTTTGCTTGTATTGCAGTGATAGTAACCCCATTTATCCACCATAAGAACAGAGTCCTCCTTGTATTCAAAATCTGCAGAAAAAACAGTAATGTAATAAATTCTCACAGGTGCAGAACAGAGGAAAATTTTGACTTTGGAGAGAACTTACTGAGGGAATCTCCAACTTGAAATCTGTTATGGGCAGCCCAGAGATTGTAAATCTGGGTATCATTGGCACCAGGCTCTCGCCAACCCTGATTATCACCAACTTTGAATTCACTTGAAGCATCAGCAACTTGTGGGTTTATAGACAATGTGGCTGCAATTAGGACTGTGAAGAAGAAACCCAAGAGAGAGGCCATGCTTTTGTTGTTGAGGAACTACTTCTCTCGTGAGTGGTGATTGATGAAGGCTATTCTTCTAAGAGATGGATTTGGATTTGGAAGGAAATGAATAGAAGCAGTTTTAAAAGAGGAGAGATTAAGCGGTTACGATGGAGTAGTTAACAGTTACATGAAGAGGTGGATGGACGTGGGTTTGTGAACGTTGGAAATTTGAATAGTTGTTAGTGGGAATTCAAAATGAGAAGTTGAGAATAACATGGTAAGTTGGTAACTTGCATGTAGGAGTAGGACTATAGAGACCTGAACATTTGGTTTACACACGCGGAAGGCTACAGGGATTCATGTTCATACACCATAGAATGGTACGAACTATAGGGTAGGCCTGATCGAATTGGAATTGGTCTGGCCCAACTTTGCACCCGTAGGAGATAGGAAAATGGTATTTGTTTTGTAAAATTAGTTTTTTTACCCTTATACACCAAGTTCAGAAATCAAGGAATAACATATAGGCCTGTCGTTGTAGACGAGACCAATCAGGGTAGGGAAGGGAACGGACAAAGCCAATAACCCTAAAAAAAAACTGAAAGCGTAGCTAACAGAGCACACCATTGTGGGCATGGAATTGACCGGCTTGACGGAAAAGAGTAGTGCATCAGCTTTATATAGATGATAAAGTCCATTTTCTATGATGTATGTATATCAAACTTCCTTGATAACTCAATACTCATACCTATACTGGACAAATAGCTAGCACAATGATAGAAAGCCAGAGAGTGTCATAGTTTGCATGGCAAACATGTAAGAGCCATTTTAAAAGAAGCTACACAATATAGTACGCCACGTCCCATGAGCGAGCACAGGTTACAAGGCAATGGATTATATGAAACATTTCTTGGGGAGAATAACAAAGAGAAAAAGGGAGCACAAAAATAAGTCTTGTGGAGAATAAAGAAGAGAAAAAGGGGGCATGGCATTCAAAATCCCAAGTAGAGTGATGGGAGACATATCACATAGGGGTTAAGTTTGGCCTGGTGAGCTCAAGTCTGGCAACGTGGCCTAAGCCTGATAGGGCATTGGCTAGGCTATGGTTGAGATTTTCTAGGCTTGTTAGGCTGAGCGCAGCCTAGTGTTGAGCATTTTTTATATACAAATTAATCCAATTATTTATATTATTTAATTCCCACAACAGGGCTACTTTAAGTATTTTCTCTTGTTTTCAGAATTCAGGCCAAAAGTGGACCAAGTGGAATACAAGTGTCAAATACGGCCTAAGGAGCCAAACTCTAGCCATTCTAGAAGATTCTCTCTAGGCAAAATCTGCAGAATAAAATCCAAGGATTTCCTATGAAGTAGACAATTTCTACAATGAAGATTTAGCAATTTTCATTTTTTGTAATCCCCATACAAATTACTGGAAGTAAGGCAAATTTGAAAATTATTTTACAAGTTGGAATTTTTTTTCTTCTCAAGCCTCTGCGTGTCTCCATTCAAGAAAGTTCTTTATTTCTTTTATTTAATTTCAATTGCTATGTCTTTTATTTTTTAAATTAGTATAGTCAATTTTCTTGATATTTGCACTTTGCCTAATTTGGAAGTGTGTTAATTAAGGACTCAACCTCTCTGAGTTCGACCCATAGCTACAACTTACATTGTGCGCTTGCGATTAGTATAATTAGTTTAGCTTACATTTGAGCATAACAAGTTTTTGGCACGGTCGCCAGGGAAGCGAAGTGCTTATTTTACATTTTCAATTGATTCAGAGTGCTTTGTTTTAATTTTAAATATTCTTTTTGTTTTACTGAGAAGATTTGTGGGATCCGTGCTGGGATGCCAGTTACTAGACCCATAATCTAATCAGATTTTTATTAACAAAAGAGTGAAACTCCGGATCCCTGCCGGTAATCACTGACCACCCATCAAGCAGAAGACTACCTGCAAATTGGTAGATCGCATCTGGACAACCAAATTCAGAAGGGAGTAGTGATTAGCCCTTGCAAGGCAAGATCGGTCTCTCCTGCTAGTACCCACACACACTTTAGCTTAAGTAATTTCTCTCTTGACTTCTTGTGGATATTGTGTATTTCTCTCTTTGCGCCTCCAATCCGTTTTTTTGGGAAAGTACAATCAAGGTTTTTCATTGATCCTGATTCAAAATAAATCCAACAATTCGAGTCGAATTAGAAGAAAATGAGAGGAATTCTTTCTTCTTTGAATACTTGTTGATATTCTATTTTGTGCTTCTGTGATATTGTGTGGGCTTTGTTTAGGAAAAAAAAAAAAATCGTGAGCAAGGGGAGACTTTTGGGATGTTGGATTTTGTATGCTCAGGTGGACTCAAAATTCTAAAAATCGTCTTGAAAGAGTGAATCCGACCACCATGGGAGAGGAACACCTAGCTTAACATATATAAACATGCATAATATATAACTGAGCAATAGAATGCTATCATGTAGGCACAGGTGCATGCCACTACACTAGCCAATCGAAGGGCATGCAGGAGCATCTTCAGAATGGGGCAGTGTGGTCTTTCAATACCCACTGTGTCAAGATATAGACACACACTAGTGGGTAGCGTTCTTTCTTCCCACATAATTATGAAAAATAACGTTGTCTGGTCACGTAAGCCCTGCACCCAAACACATGAGCATACAAAATTATCACCCTAATCCTTGGGAACTAAAAAAATCTCATCAATGTATATGCCCCTATGCGCACTCTCATTGGCCCCCATGCTGATGTAGAGGCTAAGTGACCAGGCATCGATCTCTTTCCCCATACATACATAATAATATGATACATACAATAAAAAAAAAAATGCTAGCCCAACGTTGCCTAACCTTGATGTGACAAAAATAGAATTATCAAGGCCAGATTGGCTGTTTGAGCCTAATAGGGTTAGGCTTTGGCTATGATATCCCAGCCCGATCTCAATCTATAGGTTTGGGCTGAACTAAGGGGATTTAGGTTGCACCCTTAATCCTAAACTTATTCTTTCAATGAAGGTAAATTATTTTTCACATGTGCACTGTTAAACGTGCAAGACAATACCAATGATATAATGATATATTATTTTTACCTTTAATTTAAAGAACTTTTTATCATTAAGGTTTACAACTGCTCAATTCACCACTTTTATTACTACAATACACCCTTCCCCTTACTTTGATAATGTGTGCATCTTGTTGTCACCAAGGTGGTGAAGTAAGTTGTAGTCTTCTTTTAATTGCCATTTGTCTTATTCTCAAAAATTATTTTTAAAATAATTTGAATAGTAATTTATTATTATATCATATTCAAGAGCTGTCAATATCCTTGTGAAATGATGGAATTGACCCTCATCTAAAAAAGAAGTGTGTTTTATCCTATACAATAGGGGGTATTTTGGGTAATGAAAAAGTTACATTCATCAATAGGAATGACAACTTACATAGAGATTTACTCTATACTAAAAAGGCAAAAAAGTAAGATTATAACTTTTTTTTCATTAGTAAATGTGTTAAATGTTTCAGTCCGGTGCAAGATTGTTTAAGTAAAATCAAAACAGAATCATTTAATAAACGATTTCAAATATTAAAACCAAAACCATTTATAAACCACGGCCCATTGACACCGTACAATAAGAGGGAGATATATGGGGAGAGAGGGGTCACATCAAGACCCTACCTTCACCATAAAGTTATCCTTGAATTTTTTATTGAAATTGATGCACATCTTAACATTGAATTAAATTATTTACTGTTATATGTTTTCTTGGTAGTTCTTTTATGTAAAGTTTTTTTTTTTTGTTGAAATGTATTTAAATTCAACATTGAATTAATTGATTTAACGATTTAATTTAAACTATTTAACTAATAAACGGTCATAATTTTTAAACCAAAATCGATTTTGATGTAAATGACATGATTCGATTTCAATAAATGGTTTCGAAACCCTTAGATTACAATCTACAACAAAAATTTCTCCCCTAGATAATTTCCATGTATAAATTAATAAAACGAACCCACCATAAAACCAATTGGAGGTTGCATGGTTGGTCGCAGACGCAAACGCCCTAAGTACACATCACTAGACTTTCAAGGACCTCTCCTCGAATATACACACTGACACAAAGGTATAATTGTCCTTTTGTAATCCACAAAATTTCCCAACTTAAAAAAAATATAATATAATATAATAATAATAATAAGCGTGGTGGGCTGGTTGCACATACGAAGCCTGTTTAAAGTTTAGGAGCTCACATTGTAATATGATATTGTAAGAAAAACTAAAAGCATCAGGTTGTTTCCAATTGGTTGGTGTGTGTTGACAGATCTAGTTGAGAACATTGCTAATGAACCCAGGACTCCATGATGTACCAAATCAAAATAAAGACCATTTCATTATTTGCAGCCTGCCTAGTTGTAGTAGCCAGAGTTCTAAATTTCATGTTTTAGTGAATATCTGTCTCTAACCTTGACACAACCTAACTGTTCCTCATGTTGGATAGGGTTAGAGCCTTCTATTGGATGTTTCATGTCAGCTGCTTATTAATCCTAGTTGAACCCCAGCAGGCCCTCTCCCTGACCCAACAAGTCTAGTTGCATTGTTCTTATAACTTAGCCTTTTCCAAACTAGATGGGGCCGGCTACATGGAACCATGATAAAAAATAAAAATAAAAAAATAAAAAAGAGTAGTACCACAGGAACATCTCACCTACAATCATGGTTTTAAGTATCGACGCGTATCGTCCGATACGTATCCATATCGGTAGGCATCGGCACGATACATACCGATACGATACATGAAAATTTTAAAACCCTTATATCGATATGTATCCTACGATACGCACCGATACACCACCGATACGAACCGATACTCTATGAAAAATTCAAAATTGAGGTGAAATGTACGTTTCGGTATGTATCGATACGTATCGGTGCGTATCGATATGTATCGACCGATACACACCGATACGTACCGATACGATCATAAAATGGCCAAAATGGGTAATTTTTTAGAAAAACACAATTTTTTGAGGTGTTTTTGTTCCAAAATTGCTACCAACCATTTTTCTCTCTAACTAAAGTGGAAATCAAGGTTGGGAGGATTTTACATTTATGGGACAATTACAAACCTTGGATTCTTAGTGCGATACTCTCAATTTACTGTTTATGCATAATACATGTTATATATAACTTTTTTTAACTATTTTTTTATGCAAAAGTGTATAAAAAAGTGTTTTTTATCTTAATTTTGGTAGACCGATACGACGATCGATACCGATACTTTAATCCTTGCCCGTATCGTTTCAAGGGTAGAATAGTAAGAAAATGTATTTTTTTAGAAAAAACAAAGATAAAAGTAATCAATATGCATCGATTTGAATCGGTAACAATATCTATACCTAAATCCATGGTCCTACTCAAATTTATTCTTCAGGGTTAGATGATGCTGAAGTTTTGTGAAAATTAAAGCATGTTAAGTTTCAACTTAAATAAAGTCTATCCAGTGACAAATCTAAGCATTAAAAAATAAGTAGAGATTTATTACTTTTTTGGAGTAGTAGTGGGTGTTTATGGAGTGTCCATGGAATGGTTTGGTGTGCATGTCAATAAACAAGGGGTGTATGATTGACCATTTTGCCAAAACTTTCCATGTGCTCAATCATATCATTTTGTAAATATTCGATGGTCAAATTTTCTATATCCAAAGTCGTGGAACATAGGAGGATTACGTAGGCCCTTGTATCGTTACTTGTTATGGATAAATAATTTAAGATAATTACTCCGAAATCACAGAACAGAGAAGGATTAAGTAGCCTCATATACCATTACTTGTTATTGATAAATAATTTAAGGTAATTACTCTGAAATCGCATAATAGAGCATAACTTAGGTTCATGTATCATACTTGTTATTGATAAATAATTTAAGCAAATTATTTAGAAACACAAAACACGAGAAGATTAAGTAGGCTTATGTATCAAACTTGTATGGGCATGCTTCCAACCTTCCACAACAGGCGTGCAAGAACCTAATCATTTACCTAAAACTTCTTTTTCTTTTTTTTTTTACAATAAAAAAGATGGGAAAAGTTTCCGCACATTGTCTGTGTGTGAACAAATTGCACTCGAAGACACATGTGTGGTCTCCTTCAATCTCTTTCTCTCTCCTAAACTCTTTTGTTGTATCATTCGTAATGGAGCTTCCTCTTTTGCCCAAAGTACAAATTAGTACTTAGAGGCATCGGAGAAAACCCTTGCCCAAAAATTGATATACTATATTTTGGAAGAAAGCTCTCTACTTGGAGGTCCCCCACAAGAATCTCGAACTTTTTTTTTTTTTTTTTTTTCTTATATAGAGTTGATATAGAAAATCGGATGGTTTGGCATCAAATTAAATAAATAGTGAAAGTCTAATCATCAAATCAGGAGTTGGGATCATTTGGCCTACATTGGACTTAATCAATTCATCCTTCGACCCCATCTAGGAGAGCATGGCAATTATGTTTCAATTTAATTATTGAAATATGGCAAGATAGGATTAGACTATTAATTGACAAATGACTTAGATGATGAAATAGATAAAATATACATTCAATTTTGAGTTTTAATATTTTTATTCATTGGTAGAATATTTAACTTGTGATAGACAGTAACAACTAACAAACATGGGGGAAGTGACAAAAAGTGACAAAACTAATTCAAAAGTTAATTAAGTATACTATTTATCAGATAAAATAAACTGTAACCATATAGCCTCTAGGGTATTAATGGATAATTGAGGATCGATTTCGTCAATGTCTCTATTTATATCTAAGAATATCTTCTCTTTTTCTATCAAAAAAAAAAAATCTTCTCTTTATACCTAACATTTCGCTCAATAATTGTATGTGAATCCATTTATATTATAATATATTTACTCCATTAATGCATGTTATCATTAAAATTATATAGAATTAATGTTAACTATACTTGCTCTATATTTAGATGGGAAAAGTCTCCCTGAAAATAAGGTGTAGGAAATGCTTCTTAACATAGGATTTTTTTTCCTCTAAAAAAATAAATAAATAAGTTTTTGTGTAGACATTTTCTATATTTCATGTTCACAGAATCCTTCCCAATTTATACATTTAATAAAAAAGACATCAATAATATTTAAGTAGACTCCGAGTCCCTCTACCCACATGTTAAATTTCTGTTTAAATATAATTTGTCATATGGAAAAAGATAGCATTGAAGAGTTAGGATTTAAGAGAAGAGACAATCAGAGGAGGCTATTTGGTTAAATTAGACTTTAAAATTCGATACGTAACTAATCTAGACCATTTCATAGATATCCAATGGTCAAAGTTATTGTATCATCTTTTCATAAATTACAAAAAGTTGTATTGATAACATAAAAAATGTAAGTGTCTACGGATTTTTTTTCTTTCATAATTTAACTTTTTTATCACCAAAAAAAAAAAAAAAAAACAATATTTTGGACACCACTTTTAGGCTTAATTTGGATGTTGAGAGACCAAACAATTGGGAATTTCCTTGACATTTCATGGGATTTACATTCATCCTTCAGAACATCTATCATAGGATTGTTTGATTTTTATCACATACACGGTTTAGTTTTCTACGGTCAAAACCAGACCGATAACTATTTTCTATCTAAATTTCAAATCGGAACCAATTACTATCAGGTCAATTTCGGTGCTTCGTTGATTTCTCTAATTAGTAGTTATTTATTAGATTTTTTTGGTCCTGGTCCATTTGATTGGTGTTATCAATCCAATTGAATCAGATCGAAATCAAATTGAACAGCAAGTTTTTCTAATAAAAATTGAAATCAAGACCAAACCGATAAGCAGTTTGATCCAGTCGATTTTGGTTTTTTCATTTTGATCCGACTGGTCTTTTCAATTCGGCCTCAATTTTAACACCCCTATAATCATTAGGGTTGGGAGGAGAGGATATTTATCAAATGGGGTGAAATTGGAAATGATTTACAAACCTAAAAATCTGGGACTGAAGGTTGATGTGTGTATCTTGTGCAAGATATTAAGCAGTTAGTCCTATCTTTTGGATCCGCTCTTTCCTTCATATTCGTGAGGAGATTAACAGCGTGGCTTACTTTCTAGCTAGAAAGACCAATGTCTTGTGCATGTTAAATACCGTGATCGCTCTCCACTCCTTGATTATATGAGTCTTATAATTTGAATGTCTTGCGTTAGACACGTATCAATAATAAGACATGTATGAATAAATGAGTCTATTCTTACCCAAGAAAAAAAAGTTGGGAATCAGAAGGGTGTGTCCTCTAAAATGATCCATGATTAAAGAAGTGGTTGCGGAGGTTTGAAAAACAGAGACCAGTACTTTGTGGAGATTTTTATTGGTGGAGAGCTTTGGGTGGGATATGAGAAGAAAGTTCATTTATCTCAACGTGACTGGGGTCACCCCAGTGGGGTGTGGAAAGGAATTATAGGTTAAGGAAGAATTCTTAAAAGGGTGAGAAGTGGGTGGTTTGCTGGAGGGAAACAAATATATGAGAGAGAGAGAGAGAGAGAGAGAGAGAGAGAGAGAGAGAGAGAGAGAGAGAGCTCTCAAGTCTTAGGTGTTTTGGTCAACCACAACTCAGCTGAAGGATTTTCCTGTGATAGCTCCTTATGTTTGACTCTATAACATGATCTCAGATTGAGGTTCTTCAGTTTTAAAATGCTGGCCGGTTGGCCCAAGGTTTTAAAGAATGGATTTGGGTCGGCCTTGGCTGATTTTGATTCGATTTCAATTTGAATCTATTCGAATTGGTCAAGTATTGGCCAAATTCTGTTGTAACCCTAGAATTGCAATATGGATCAACTGATTCCACTAATCTGATTCCAAGTTTTAAAACCTTGTAGTTGGCCCCAAGATTGAAAGAGTTCAATTCATGAATATTGTCTTGGACTAGCATTCAGTTTCTGTGAAATTAGGATGTAGTCAGATCATTATCTTTTTCTTTTCTTTTATTTTTTATTTTTGAATTTTTTATGTACAAGTTGTGTACAGATTATAAGTACAACACAAAGTAGGTAAGGTCTCCAAAATAAGGTTTTGTCTTTTTTTAACGTAATTGCGGATTTATTTTTTTTTAGAATGTTGTGTGATAGTTTGAGAGAGATTGGAGAGTTTAATGGTACTAATGTTTTCACAAAACCTTCCTTATAAATAGGATTGTAAATTAATACCATGGTAACTATAAATAGGATAATGTGTATCTTTTTAAGTGTAGGGTGGGGATTGTATTTTTTTTTTTTTATAGAAGGTGGCGTGCGAATCTTAGAGAAAGTAGAGAGTGTTAGAATTAAATAAAGAAAAGAAATATTTTTTGAAGAAAAAAATTGTTATTATTATAAACTAATATTAGAGAGAGAGAGAGAGACCGTGGAGATTTTTAGTTTAATAAAAAAACTAAAATTTTCCCCTCTCAAAATAGTACTTATTTTTTCTCTTAAGCTTCCTTAGAAATAGGGAAGTCAGTTAATTTCATGGTATTATTAGAGAGAGAGAGAGAGAGAGAGAGAGAGAGAGAGAGTGGTGGGATTTGTAGTTTAATAAAGAAACTAAATTTTGCCCTCTGAAAATAGTACCTATTTTTTCTCTTAAGCTTCCTTAGAAATAGGGAAGTCAATTAATTTCATGGTATTCCCTATAAATAGGTAAATTAATTAATATGATGGTTTTTAAAAATACGATAATTTGTATCTTTTTAAGCGTGTGATTGTTTTTTAAAAGAAGTGGTTAAATAATTTAATCCGACCCATTTCATTTCATCCTATGGACAACCTTTTAAAATGGAATGTACATCCAATGGAAGCCAGCCTAGTTTACTCACCTTTGCTTCAAAGATTCTTGTTCACATTACATAATATTAGTTTTTATTATTTTTTGAGATGATTGTTTTGTAAGGACATCTTCATTTATTTATTTATTATTATTATTATTTTTAAGTTCTATATTTGTATCTAGTTGAAGCCACATTGAGCAATTGTAATGTGATATTCTAGTTTTTATTAGACTCGATCTTGAGTTGTATATATATATATATATATATATTGCTCGTGATATTGAATATTAGTTGGAATGAACCGTAGAGAGCTTCACTCAATGACCATTTTGCTGCTACTTCTAAAAATATAATGTGAAAAGAAGGAACGGATGACAAGCAACGGAGCAGAGATGAAAACGGGAGATTGATTTCTGATATTGTGAAAGAAGTAGAAAAGTTCAGTCTCTTGGAATCCATTTATTATTTTATGATATATAATGAGTTCCCAGGATGCTTCACAAGCTAAAGCCAGAATCCTACACACCTCAATCAATCTCAATTGTCCCTTTACAGTATAAGGATGAACAGTTACGGAGCATGCACACACATAAGTTGCGCTACTTAAATCGTCTTCTAAATCGACCCTGGGCGAAAACCTTAGTTGTTTATATCAAAGCTGTGAGTAATTTGGAAGGAAAATCTGGCAAATGTTATTCAGAGACCATTTTGGAGTTGGGAAAATATGAATTTGTGAAGATGATGGTAATAGATGGCTACTTTAAGTCCCTCCAGATCATTATATTAGACGAGAAGGATCATTTTAGATCAAATGAGCTATAGAATGGCGAAATCAAGATTGACTTGATTAAGGTCCAAGAGTAACAACATATTTTCCTCCATAAGACTCAGCTACAATGTGCAGAGGACTCTTTTGGAGGCTCTCATTCCTATTGAAAAGCTCCTTCAGCAAGGTAGATAAATCAGTTGCTGCCTCTTCATCAGTCTTGACCAACTATGCTTCGCCTTCGACAAACTCTATCCTGTCCCAACTGGGTTATCCTAAGAAACAGAGAAAAAAGAACAAATAAATATCCCACATTTCCCCCCCAAGTTGATTAAAAAAGTACTTTAGTTAGATCGTTAGGCTTCAAATCTGTGTCTCTGTTGCTGATGAATCTGAGGATCCAAACACACCCTCTCCTTCATTCATATATATTTCGAAGGCATTCCATGAATCTGGGGTGCTTTGATGCCACTCAGCTCCAGGTTTCATGGTGAAATGTACATTGCTAGAGTCCTTGTGAATACTGGAGAATTGACACATGGTTTCTTCTGCTATGATTCTAAACTCCACCCCATGGAAAGAGAATAAAAATGATATTGAGAGAGAAACACCTTCGGAGAGCCATCCCCAGTTTCCACTTTTTAAAGAAAGCATTAAGATGAACAATGCTGAAGCAGTAACATTGTGCAATGACATCAAAGATTGTGAACAACCTAACTCCATTGGCAGCCTGTAAAGAACCATAGTAACAATATTTTTTAGCCTCATAATCACGAACAATAAATTTGACATGAAGTATTTCACAACTCAAACAAAATACAGGAAGGGGAGGGAGCACGAAATAAGCATCAATAAAATAAATATATCCTTACAAGGATTGAGTTCATTAGGGAATAACCAAGGGAAGATAGGTGGGGGAAGTCCAGCCAATATGATAAAATTGAAAGTAGATTAATACTACAGGAAAAGAAAATGGCCAGAGAATATTAAATGAGTATTCATGAAGCACATACACGTTAAAGGTAATAGAGAGCATTTAATGAACAAAATGGAGAAATGAAAAACTCAAAAATAGAAAGCTTCAAAACAAAATAAAACTTCTTAATTCAGTAAAACTGTATCTACTTACGTTGATTATTAGATATTGCACCCAATACAATCAAGAAAATTTCAAAAAATAACTGAAGAGCTCCACTACTTGAAACTCATAGATCGAAACAGATCTGCAGATCAAATTGGATCAGAAAACTTGCCTGCAACAAACCTCGGTCTTTGCAATGATGCACCATAAATCGACGGACTGAAGTTTGAAGAATTATAATAATAGTGAGCAATTAAAGTTTTAAGGAACTTATAATAAAGTGAAACCTCCAAATCATCTTCCACAAAAAAAGCAAACTCATCATCTGAACTGGGCCAGCAAGCCTCCAACCACTGCACATATAAACCAACATTCCCCGTCCAATAATGCACAAACTTTAGGACTTGGGTTTTTAGGCCATTCTTGTAGTTCGATCGCAGAATTCTTTTGTTTTTGTATTACCAGAATATGAGTGTGTGACTTGTTATAATTGATTCTATTGATAATATAGAGAGTGGGTCTGTCATCTTGAGAGAGATGGTTCTACCTTGTCGGATATTATATGTCGAGTTATCTGGAACGCAAAAATATATGGAAATAGATCAAGAAATATTTGAACTATGATTCACACCTACCATTCAGACCTCGCGACTAGACTCCAAAAAAGTTTTCAATTTTCCAAGAGTTAAGCTTCTAGCTTCTTGAATTAACTTATAGAGAACTTCTATTTAGTAGGCATTCTTTACTAAACTGCTAGGTTGCACAAATATGAGCTTCAGTATGCCCTTTAATTTGCATATTTAGGTTGAAGCTATCAATTGAAGATGTCCAGTAAACTCACAACTCTGATCACAGGGATCTCCTACTCCTATACTGTATGTTGCTCATATTTTCTAAATTTCTATATATCCACTAAGCTGTAGCTTATCTTATAACCCAAAGCAAATTTAAAACAATGATTGACTTTCCTGAAATAGATTTTAAATACAGTGTATTATAGAACTTCGGATTCCTAATTTGAACATCCTATATATTTCACTGGGCTGCTTCCTGATGAAATGACTTTTAAATATAAATGAAATTATACTGGATAGGTTAGTTGAACCAGAATTGGAATGTCAGAAGTCTGATTCTAGCAATAAACATCTATTAGGACCAATCAACTTAGTTGAAGCTAGAGAAAACAGTTGTTAGTCATGAAACTTAACAAAATCCAGGGAAGCTAAACAATTTCTTAATTCTTCTTACCTAATAAAAATTAAATTGAATCATTAGAATTGGCCTCTTCGTAATTTGTTATCTGTTCAAACATTCTAGAGCTATGAATTTTATTTAATGGTTGCATACTGTGGCCAACCATCACAAAGCCCTTTTCTCTTGCCCATTATTTACTTTGATTTGTAATGGAATGTAGATCTTTGATATACATGTATAGCCAACCATCACAAAGCCCTTTTCTCTTGCCAATTATTTACTTTGATTTGTATTGGAATGTAGATCTTTGATATACAAGTATATTAATTTATAAGTACTACTAATTGGACATAGTAAAAAGGTAGAAAAACAACCTTGTTATTGGCATATAGTTTGAAGCTGGGATGGTTTGATGCTACTCAGCTCCAGGTTGAGGGTTAAATGAAGGTAAATTTCTAGAGTCCTTGTGAATACTGGAGAATTGATACCCATGCTTTATCCTGCTATGATTCTGATCAGAGAATATTAAAGGAATATTCATGAAGCACATACACATTAAAGGTAACTGAGAGCATGTAATGAACAAAATGGAGAAATGAAAAACTCAAAAATAGAGAGCTTCAAAACAAAGTAAAGAACAAATAATATAAGCATTTCCTCATATATGTTGCATCATCTATACCACCTGCATCAATGGTTGCATCAATCAGGATACTATAAGAATCACATTTAGGCAACAATTATCCTTCAATAAGTGATCCAAGACTCTGAGAGCTAATCCAAGCTTTTCTCTAATATAATATATGTGACTACATCAGGTAAACAACCTCGGGTTCTCATATGGTCCAAGACTTTAATAGCAGAATTGATGAGGTTCAGCTTACAAAACTCACTGATCACTGCATTATAAGCAAACACATCAGGCTCTCCATTTGATTGCAAGGTCTCTATGACCCTTAATGCTACATAATAATAATAATAAATCAAATCTCAAAAGCTACATAAGCAAGTTTGTGCATCAAAATTCATCACTAACAACATGTCTCACCAGTACTATTAGATTTGTGCATCTACATCCATCACTAACACCATGACTCTGAATTTCAAAAATTGCCACATGAAAGTGTGATAGGTCGAAATATGGTATTGAATTGAAGACCTTCAAGTGAAGGGAATATGAATAAAGAGAAACTGGTAGGAACTTTAGTAATACAGGAAAAAGGGCCTTACCATTTTTAAGAAACCTACTAAATTTAAAAAATCTAATGGCGGAAGTTCACACGCAAAAGAAAATGACACTCAATAATACTACAGGAATTAAGATCTACTTTTAGATAAAACCAAGTAATTACACACTAACCTTTAGATCAAGTGTATAAAAAAGTCTTAGCTGACCATTACGAAATACACGTAGTTGCTTAAATACAGTTTCCTTTATTGCTTTGGCATATTCTAGGACTATTTGCCCTGCTGCATTCTGCTATTCACATTGCATATCAACATTGAGTTCTTCCACAGTACCACTATCATACTTGAATTTGCAAAGCCTGTGTAAAACTTCATTCGTCACTTCTGAAACCATAGAGGGTAAGTATTAAATAGAATCTATAAAAGTGAAGAACAATCTTGTCAGAAAAAATCTAAAATGCCAACAACTGAAAAGCGTGATTACGTGAAACAATGAGTGATCTGAATGTTGTGATTCCTGGTTGACAGCCTCAAAATTTCTCAAAGTCTCGATTTGTTGAGGTTCCACTACATTACTCTTCATCAATATTTGTGGTCAAATCAGTGATCCTAGAAAGAAAAATAAATATTAATGATACTGCCTACTAACAATATATTTATTTTAATTTATATTTTTTTGCTTATATAAGTTTGTAAATTATACCTTCTTGGTAATAGAACTTCTTTGTAGACCACGTTTCTTGTATACGATCCGGTTTTTTTCCTTCCTTGTTGTCTTTGACTAAAACCTTTGTTGTTGACATTGATATACCTCTTGATAATGCTACGTACAATTGTCCATGTGAAAAAACCGATTCGGGTAGATATACTCCAACATGTGGTATTGTTTGTCTTATTGTCATTGCAAAGCTAAGCCGAATTGGGAATTGTTCTCTTTTTGAATGGAAAGGATATCCTTCATTTTCTGCTGGAGAAAGTGGGATTCTAGGAAGAGGAACAAAGTTACCAGTAAATTGTCCTATTGTAATCTCTGCTAGGATAACATTTTTTTGAAATTGACGACAAACCATATGGGTTCCATTACATTCTCCATGTGAAGGATTCAAATTCCTTAAAAGCATTATTGGACAATTCTTCTTCAAAACTAATTTATGAGGTGGAAGTCCCTTCGGAGCCAATGAATTGAGGAATTCTTCTGGATATTGAGTTTCTGCATCATCAGTTGCTGAATCAAAGCTATAATACGTAACACTATCTCCTGGAAATAGATCAATAAGTTTGTCATTTAATTTGTCTACTGTTTCGTTCTTTGTAGCTAAGATTGCTCGTTGTGTAATGTATTCTGCCGAATATGCATGCTGTTGTAATGCAAGAAATATTGCATATATCAACTCATCTTCAAATTTTTTTTCATCGTCATATTTTATGACCATTTCATTTGGTATGTGAATCAAATATTCATATTCAATTGGCTCTTCCCCATTACCAACATGTAATAGGAATTCACTGAAAGAAGAATCACTGATTGCCCTCATATTGGTTGTCAATTGCAATTTCTTCATTTTTGGCCATAAATATGACATTACTAAACTTGCATCCACAGTTTCTGTTCTCGTACCACGAGGAACCATTGGAAGTACTTGCCTAAAATCTCCTCCGAATATGACAACCTTTCCTCCAAATGGTTCTGAGTTGTTTGTTATATCCTGCAATGTCCTATCAAACGCTTCAATTGCTTGACGTTTTGCCATTGGCGCTTCATCCCATATGATAAGTTTTGCTTTTCTTATTAACTTAGTTGTGGCACTTTGCTTTGAAAAATTGCAAACACTTGAATCATCGATACTTATTGGAATTTTAAACCTTGAATGAGCTGTCCTACCTCCTGGCATTATTGCAGCTGCTACCCCTGAGGTTGCTGTTGGAAGAGCAATTTGATTCTTTGATCTTATCGTTGCAAGTAGTGCACGATATAAAAATGTCTTTCCTGTACCTCCTAGCCCATCAATTAAAAAAATGCCACTTTGGCTATCATTCACTTGGTTTAGAATTTCATTGTATGCATTGTATTGCTCGGGATTCAACTTATTTGCCGCATCATAATCTTCTGGAGGAACTTTTATAGAAAATTCATCTACAATTTCTCTTGGTTGCTTTCCATTTAACTGATTGCAATTTTCTTTAAGTTGGGACAAATCATAATCTTTGTCACTTTTTCCCATGCTTTGTAAGAAAGAATTCACACTTCTTATTGTTTCTAATGTATAATATTCAGAATCTGCACTTGTTTTCTTAATGTCTTCAGACAATGCTTCATAATGATTACTCCATAGCTTTCTAACATCACCAAGCTCACAATAAACAAGTATCTGAATGAAGGAAAATTTTCAAATCTTGTTTCTCCCAGTACCATATCATTTGCCTATTGGGTAGATGCAGTTGTGAATTGATAACATATGGGAACATTTCATTCAAATTGAATTAAAAAATTCTCCATATGGCTTCTGGTGCTGACACCCATCTTGCATCTCTATATTGCTTGATTTCATCAAGTAAATATTCTCCATTACCATGTGATATAGAAACAGCCACACGATCATGTCCTTTATAAACATATTTGTATAGGTACTTTACTGCCTTCAATCCAGAACATATCTCAACATTAATATGGCAATCATATCTTGTCAAAATGTATGAATTATAAGGAACAACCCATCTGTTATCCAAATAATGTCGTCATACCTTAACTTGTATTCCAGTATTTCTTCGTCTATAAATAGGGTAAGAATCTTTACCTTGCATGGTATTTTCAATAAATGAACGAGGATATCGACTCTTACACACTCCATTCCTCATACAAGCATTTAGTTTATTCAAATCTCCACAGGGTCCGTGCATCATATGTTTCATAACTTTCTCATATAAAACTGGATCTTCATTAAAATCTGGAATTTCTGCACATACAAATTTATCAAAAACATCAGCATTTGTTATCTTGAAGTCCTTGTGCATAATTATCAGTATGTGTGCATGTGGAAGCCCCCTTTTTTGAAATTCAACAACATGTACGTGTGCAGCCACTTTACCAAGGATCCCTTTCTTGAATAATTGATCTTTTAGATCATGTAACTTTGCTCGAAATATCTTGGCTGTAAGATCTCGTCTATCTTGTGGAACTTGTCCTTGTTTTAATTCTTCTTGTATCTCAACCCAGTCTGGATTGCATGTCATAGTGATAAAAAAATCAGGTTTTCCATATTTTTGTACTAAAGATATAGCATCAAGATACCTTCGACGCATATCTCTTGGTCCTCCAATAAATGATGCTGGTAAAACAAACTTTGTCCCAACTTGATCACCTCTTGTTTCTCTAGCTAAAACACTATCAACTATTCCTTGATATAATTCTGCTCGGATATTTGACTGTTTTGCTCGAAAAAAATCTAATCGTGTTGCTTCAATTTTGATATACATATCTACAACATATTGATGTAGCAATCGACCAGCATATAGAAGAATAGAATGATGACCATCTCGAATCTGAAGCTTATGACAATAATATGCTCTGGGAGATACCCTGTTCTTGTTACTCTCATCAAATCCTATAATTTGACATATATAAATTATTTTAATATTTAAACCTTAAACATTAAAAAATATAAATCTAATAGTTAAACATACCTTCAAAGTCGCCTTCTCTATTAAATATAGACTCCTCGCTTGTTAAATCATGCAAAACTCTACCTGTTAAATTCTTTTGTTTAATGCTCATGTGCCAGCCAGCTTCCCCATTTGGATATAAAAGAGGATATTGTAAGGCATCATAACAACCATAATAATGTACCACTCGATGTTTCTTTCCTGAATGTCCTTCTATTACCATATCACAATTTTCAGTTCTATGGGGATTATTTCCTTCTACCCAAATAGCTGCAACTTGGTCGACTGATGGTAAATTGTAAACTCTCTGATCAAGATGTACGTCACTTGTGATTATAATCTCATTATTCTCCAACAAATGAACGTCTTTCAAACTTTTAAAGAACCTTGCGTATGAATTAATTGATAGGATATCCATTAGTTTTGACACGATAGGCTCTTTGAGTTTTGAATCTTGTAACACTTTCATCCTATTCTGAAGTTCATTATCAGTATCATAAAAGTATAATTGTAAATAGCATAGATTGTATTTTTTCGAAAAAATTGGAGTCAAATCATGACATAATTGTCCTTGAGCTCTAAAGGTATATATACCATCTTTACCATTTGCAAGATCTTTGTCGACATGAACTCCAAGAGATGTGAAGGAAAATATACTATTGTAAGCACGTATATATCTATGGAATTCAATGGCTTCAGATTTTTGAGAAGTAAATAAAGTATATAATTCATCTGGAACTGTTGTAGATGCCAAAACAACATTTCCATTACAACAACAGAATGAAGGTGGTTCATATTCAAATTTCTTCGCTCCACAATACAGGTACAGGTACTTTTTTAAGTACATGTACTGTAGAATTTTGTGGTTCAAATACTCCTGTGTCCAAAAAAAAAATAATAAATAAATAAAAATCAAATTAATCTTAATAATTTTTAAAATATAATTATTCTAATACTAACCTTTCAAACTAGATGGTTGATTTTCAAAATTTTCAAAATTTGAAGTTGTAGAACTTGATTCGGCAAGTTGGGCTTTCAGTAGCCATGCCTGATTTTTGTTTCTTTTATTTGTATGATGGGTTTCTCTAATGGTCCTTTTATTTCCATTGTATCTTTGACGTTGAGTGTCAGTTGCTATATATTTTATTGGCATAGTGATCTAATAAAGGAAAGGCAATTGAGTTACAATTTGAACAAGCCTGGATTTTAAAAAGTAAATCTATTGGAAGTAAACACTATGCAGAATGGGGGACATGTTTAAGGTTATAGACCCTATATATGGAATTCAAATAAAAAGATAATTGAGAAATCCATACCACACCAACTTCACAAAAACAACAAGAAATATATCAACAACCTGGACAAAAAGATTAAACAAATTAGAAAATGTGAGAATGTTATACCAAAATAAAAAAAAAAATTTGTGCAACAGGACATTTAACTTAAACCCAAGGAATTTATCATTCTTAATAATAGTTTAAGACTCTCAAAAGTGAAAGAAATACAACTTGAGAGATGCTTACAGTAGATTTAGGTAGCAAGATTGCTAATTAAAGCAGGATATAAATAAGTTATAATAATTGTAAGAAATTGAAGATGAAATAAAACCCCAATCATAGGTCAACATTAGAGAGAGAGAGAGAGAGAGAGAGAGAGAGAGAGAGAGACCAAAAATATCACACCTCACAATGTCTATGACGACCAAAAACATTGTCTTTGCCAAAATGGAGGAGAGGAAAAGGAAGAAAGCATGACCACCTATAAAAAAAAACCTAAACCTCCCACAGTTCTAACTTCCAATCATTTCTTATTTTATTTTTTCATAGGAGGGGGGGGGGAAGAAAATACCAAAACACAAAATTAACGTATACAAAATTCCTAGGAGTTGAAAAAATTAATAGAAAATTTCAAAACAATGGGGAAAAAGGTAAATTCAATATGGGAGGGGAAATTTTTGGAATTAGAGAGGCAGCTTTTGAAAATTTGAAATGGGAATACTTGACAAATGGTGCCTATAAGTAATTTATTTTAACATGATTCAAAGCATTAGACATGGAAATCAATGCAAGCCTGCTTCACTGGATGGGGAGAGGTTTGATTGGTATAGCCACGCAAAACTTGGGTAGGCTACCAATGAGACAGTAAGGTACTTAGGTGGTCTAGGAAACATTACAATGCTTTCAGCAATCCACAAAACAACTCAAGTCAGTCTTACCCAAAAAGTTCAAATAGAGTAAAAGAAAACAACTTGAGAATTGACATCGAGAGCATCTGAGACCACAATAATCTTATTATGAAACAAAAATTTATTAGAACTTTATTACACCATCAAATGCAATAAACGTAAAATCCCTAAGAGGACAACAAAATATCTGCACAACGATCTTGAAACCGGCTTCGGAACAAGAAATATATCAACAACCTGGACAAAAAGATTAAACAAATTAGAAAATGTGAGAATGTTACACCAAAATAAAAAAAAATATTTGTGCAACAGGACATTTAACTTAAACCCAAGGAATTTATCATTCTTAATAACAGTTTAAGACTCTCAAAAGAGAAAGAAATACAACTTGAGAGATGCTTACAGTAGATTTAGGTAGCAAGATTGCACATTAAAGCATGATATAAATAAGTTATAATAATTGTAAGAAATTGAAGATGATATAAAACCCCAATCATAGGTCAACATTAGAGAGAGAGAGAAAGAGAGAGAATTGACTTTTTACAACAAAGAAATAATAATCCTAAGCTCAATTTCTTAGCATAGAAATGGAAAAAACCTGGTAAAAAGAAGAACACACTTTTAGTTAGGATTCATTCAATGGTAGCCATGGATATCTTCAAATTTCAGTCTTAAACAAGCTTACGATAAAGGGCTTCAACACAGAGACGGTTCAAATGAAAGAAAAAAAAAATACAACTTCTCATTAAGCATTACAAGAGAAGAATCTCACTGAAAAACAAGCTCTCGAGGATTAAAACAGAGCCATCCAAAGATCTTCCACCAAAAGATTCAAAACCCAGAAACAGTATAGCAACAATCAGAATTCCCAAAACAAGGAACCAACATATCGTACTGAAATTTCAAAACCAATAGAATACTTCAACAAAAAAACAAATGAAAATCGAAGAGCTTCAATTAAAGACGCATCAAAACCAGAAATTCAATTACAGGGAAGAGGACACATTCAGATTTGATTTTACCTTTGTATATCCAGGGTTTTGTATGTTGAATTTGGCAATGATGAAGGAATGGCCACCAGGATCGATTGGAGGCGGCAACCCACTGGAGACAACAATGCTAAGTAAAAAAAAAATCAGGATCGATTGCGAAAAAACTTTCTTCTCACCGGAGTTCTAAAAAGACCCAATTGCCAACATTTGAAATCTCTCTCTCTCTCTCTCTCTCTCTCTCTCTCTCTCTCTCTCTCTCTCTCTCTCTCTCTCTCTCTCTCTCTCTCTCTCTTATTAAGAGAGTACCTTGAATCGATCACGCGAATCGAAACAATCGAAGTATGAAGATGGAGAAAATTGAAGGAGCAACTCATGTGCCGAAGTGAGTGATCTCTGATTGCGTGAAGATGCACTCGATGATGGCGAGGCAGGGGATACCAGGTTTGGTCGGTTAAACGTTTATTTATCATTATATTTAGTTATAGTA
>NC_056558.1:37251545-37259377 GCF_013358625.1 Macadamia integrifolia | reverse complement strand
AAGAGCAAACAAGTGATTTCAATAGCACATAAGTGGGTTTGGAGGGCAAAGGGTTGATTGACTTTATGCTAATGTAAGGGAAAATGTTGATGACTTGTTATTTTTTTAATATTAGTTGTTCCATTTACAAAAAGGTGCAGGTTCTTGTAGTACAGCTCCTTTAGTTGTACCTTGAATGACACGACGGTGGAGGTAATGGTGGTGGTGGTGGTGGTGGTAGACCCCCTAGAGTCATGGTAGACTTGGCCTTTTACGAGAAGCAGTGTTAACAAAAGTGCAAGGCCTTGTAGGGCTAAACATGGCAAATCTCTTGTTGAAGTTTGGGATTCGGTTACATTTTGATGGTATTTGGAAATTGTTGGAACCAAATGAATTGGGAATATGTAACTTATTTCAACTGCTTAAGTCTTGAATGGACGAACCACGTATAGTAGGATAGATTGATACATGAACACTTGGTGGTGTTGAATTTTGCTATCGGTCACTCTCCTTAAGACCGTAGTCGCCCCTATGGTGCAATGCATGTTGTAGTGAATTGAACTCCTAGATGAAGCAGCCCCTTAATCTTCTAGTAGTTGTTGCACTCACTTATTGGGCCACGTCGGGGGACAACTCCAAAAATAGTTAGTATTAGAAGTCTATCGAGAAAAAAGTGGAGTCTACTGCAACTCGTAAACTCCTCCATGGTCTTGCTTCCTTTTATCGTCGCTTTATTCAAAACTTCATCAGTGTCGTTGCCCCCATCAGTGGATGTCTAAAAAAAGGAAAGTTTCAATGGAACGACGAATGCGAACGGAGTTTTGTCGATATTAAAGTGAAGTTGACAACCGCCATAGTGCTTGCACTACCAAACTTTGGGAAGGTGTTCGAGATTGAATGTGACGCATGTGGCGTAGGCATCGGCGGTGTCCTCTCCCAAGAAAGGCGACCGGTGGCATACTATAGTGAGAAACTCAATGATATAAGACAAAAATGGAGCACCTATGAGCAGGAATTATATGTTGTGATTCAGTCCCTCAAGACATGGGAGCATTATTTGCTGCCCAAAGAATTCACAGTCTACACGGACCATGAGAGTTTGAAATACTTTCAAACTCAAAAGCACCTACATAGGATGCATGCCCAATGGGCCTCCTACCTAGCGAAGTTTACCTACACTATTAAACACAAATCTGGTGCCTCCAATCGAGTGGCCGTTGCCCTGAGTTGCCGAGCAAAATTGTTAGTTACGATGCGGACCGAAGTGGTAGGTTTTGATTACCTCAAGGAATTGTATGAAGAGGATGATGACTTCAGTGACATATGGGAGAAGTGCACCTCAAGGCAACCCATAACCGAATATCATATTCATGATGGTTTCCTGTTCAAAGGGAACCGATTGTGCATCCCTGTGAGTTCGTTGCGCGAAAAGCTAATTCGAGACTTGCACAGAGGTGGCCTTAGTGGCCACATGGGGCGCGATAAGACCATTGCTAGCATGGAAGAGCGCTATTACTGGCCACGCTTGAAGCAGGATGTGGGAAACCTGGTTCGAAAATGTGATGTGTATCAAGTAGCAAAGGGACAAACACAGAATACCGGTTTATACTTGCCCCTCCCTATTCCAGATGCAATTTGGGAGGACTTGTCCATGGACTTTGTGCTCGGACTTCCTCGAACTCAGCAAGGACTTGATTCTATTCTAGTCGTTGTCGATAGGTACTCAAAAATGGCTCATTTCATACCATGTCATAAGACATCGGATGCATCAAACGTGGCTAAATTGTTCTTTCAAGAGATCGTACGCCTACATGGCGTGCCGAAATCAATCACTTCTGATCGCGACTCGAAGTTTCTTGCCCATTTTTGGGTTACCTTATGGGAGCGGTTTGACACTAGCCTCAACTATAGTAGCACTGCGCATCCACAAACGGATGGACAAACGGAGGTTGTGAATCGCACCTTGGGGAATTTAATTCGAAGTATTTGTGGAGATCGACCCAAGCAATGGGACCATGCACTTGCGCAGGCAGAGTTCGCCTACAATAGTGCAGAACACTGCTCCATTGGGTGCTCTCCATTCTCAGTTGTGTATCAAAAGGTACCCCAACACGCATTTGACCTGCTACCATTCCATCGAGTGCCACACACAAGTATGGCAGCTAAGAATATGGCTGAGAACATACAAACCATTCAGGCCGATGTCAAACGTAGACTGGAAGCGTCCAATGCCAAGTACAAGGCCGTGGCCGACAAGCATCGTCGACACAAGGTGTTCGGGGTTGGGGACATGGTGATGGTGTTCCTACGCAAGGAAAGGGTTCCAGCTGGTACATACAATAAGCTGAAACCGAAGAAGTATGGCCCATTTCAAATCCTTCGGAAAATCAACGATAATGCATATGTTGTAGATCTGCCGACGGATTGGACGATGTCCCGTACCTTCAATGTCGTGGACTTGCATGATTATCACTCTCCTGGTGACCCACTCTACCCTGATGTCGACTCGAGGACGAGTCTTTCTTTAGGTGAGAGGGAATGATGTGGAGCAGTCAATAGAGGTGCAGTGCATGGGATCACTAATCTCTTAATCAATCATGTGGGGATATGTATGGCAGGGTTACTATTTCAGCATTGGCCTTTTATTTGGAAGAATAAGGGATTAGAGATAACGTATGACTGTGTTACCATTTTAATATTCTATTAGTGTCTTTAAGAGTTTTATTTTTATATTCTGTCCTTATTAGATGTTTCCTATTCAGCCCCGAGAGTTTGTTAAATAAGTTGTATGAGAATGTATCAGGGAGAAAGGATGGAATAAAGATTGCAGACGTTCTTCTTCATTATTTAGCTTACGTCCGACTTGAACGATATCGAGTCCACTTCGTCTTCCGTTCTACATCAAGCTGCAATGCCTAGCATTACTGTATATTTTGCTACTCTTGTTTTTTTGTCATTTACAATTGCCTGTGAGATTAATCATGGATGTGTTCATGCATTGAAGGATGAAGAAAACAACAAATCATCTGTCAAGACTATCAAGGTTGCAACTACATATGAACCAATTATATATTTGTTTTAGAATTTAGAATTTAGAATTTGAAGGTTTATAAACTGATAATTCTTGTGAAATTTTTGGCAGAGTGAAGATGGCAGCGTAATTGATTGCGTTGATATATACAAGCAACCTGCTTTTGATCATCCTTTGCTTAGGAACCACACAATACAGGTTTTCCTCTTTGTTTGATATAATGACATGCTCTCAAGCTGTTACATACATTGATCTCAAAATTACAAACTTCTTCAATAGGCCACAAGATACATTTTCAGAGCAATAGTCCATTTTCTGTCTATTGTGACTAAAATTCTTTTCTGACTCAACAGATGAGACCCACAGCATATCCGGATGGGATAAATATGAATACGCCTGCAATCAATATAACAAAAGTAATATGCCCAGAAGGAACAATCCCCATTCTAAGAACTCAACCATTTGAAACAAAACTCGGTCGAAAGTCTCTCAACTTCGAACATCCTCAAGTTTCTGGGCATGAGGTAACTATTGAAATCATTTCTTCTATCCCCCTTTTTTTATATATATATATTCTCAGTTAATATTTGTGATTCAACCAAGTAACACAATTTATTCTCCTCTTCTTTTGATGTGTATATATGGACTAGCATGCAGTAGTTTATCTGACAGGAAAGTACCTTGGAGCACATGCTAGCATAAATGTATGGCAACCAAATGTGAGGACTCCTGCTCCTGCTCCTGAATTCAGCCTGTCTCAAATCTGGGTTATTTCTGATAACTCACAAAATAGGGCCACTGCTGAAGCTGGGTGGATGGTAAACTTCCTTTTCTTTACAATATGCTTGCAACAGTAATTCTCTTCTAAATTTATCTGAAAACCAATGGAAACACAGAGTTGGAACAAATTCCACATAGTTATCACCAGTTAATAAGCAGTAGAAATTATCTCAAAAAAAGGTAGTTTAGATCTAACAGTGTGAAATAAAATTAACAATGCATAAGTCACTTATGCATTTCTATGCACTGAAATATTTGCATTTGATTTAGTAATCTTTAATTAATATCCATTATAGGATCAAATCTATGATTGACTAATTGCCTTTGCTGTCACAGGTTTTTCCAGCTTTTTTTAAAGATAGCCAGACACGGTTCTTCTTGTATTGGACCGATGATAACTACCAGCAAACTGGTTGCTACAATCTGAACTGCCCTGGTTTTGTCCAAACAAACAAACACTTCGCTCTTGGGTCCGTCATAAAACCAGTCTCAACGTACAAAGAAAAGCAGTTTGATATATCTATTACCATATACAAGGTAACATGCATCTTACATTTGTTTGCACAGACACCACCATAAGGAATCAAGTCCTTATGCTAAATTAAACAATGATAACACTAGTAAAATGTTTCAGGACAGAGCAAATGGGAATTGGTGGGTCTCACTGCAAAATGAGATTTTAGGATACTGGCCTGCCTCTATCCTCACAGGTTTGCAAAACGGTGCCTCTGACTTATCTTGGGGTGGTGAGGTCGTGAATACACAACCTGATGGTCGTCATACAACTACTCAGATGGGCAGTGGACATTTTCCATATGAAGGATATGCAAAATCGAGTTATTTTCGTAATATTCAAGTGGTTGATACTAAACACAACATGGCAAGTCCAGTGGGTATGTATCCAATTGCAACTAAACCTGGGTGCTATGATCTGCACATCGAAGCGAACAAAAATACTGCCTATGGTTACTATTTCTACTATGGGGGTCCTGGTCTCTCCCAAAATTGCCGATGAAAACATTACAAAAAATGCAGGTTCTTGTGGAAATATGGCATGGCAAATGGATACTGACGTACATAGTTTAAGAGTTTTCCTCCTGCTGGTTCAATAAATCCATGTAATTCTCATGTCAATGAACTTATTCTTAATGGAGCTTGGAATTTTAATTTAGTTTATTAATAAATCTATGTTATACGCATGTCAAATAACTTATTCTTAATCGAGCTTGGAATGCTAATTTGGTATATTCATTGTTCTCTGAGGATGTGGCCAATGTTGTACTTTCCATCACATTATATATATATATATATATATGGTTCTGTTCTTTTAGTAAATCTGGAGCCTTTTCTACCAAAACTGTTGTTAAGTGGTTGATTCAAAATCAAGAGAACCCGACTGTTGGGGAGTGTTCTAAGAAGATTTGGAAATTTATATGGCATCTGCGAATTCATCTAAACTTTAAAAATTATGTGTGGAAACTTTTCTTAGATGCTTTATGTGTTAAAAGAGTAAATTAGGCAATGCCCAGCACAGTTGATGAGCAAAAAGTCAATGTTCACCAGTGGCAGTTATCTACTTCCCACCCTACTTGTCTCACCAAAAAAAAAAAAATCTGAACTTATGAAGTCTTGTAATGCTCTTTGTATTGTGAAGAGCAAACAAGTGATTTCAATAGCACATAAGTGGGTTTGGAGGGCAAAGGGTTGATTGACTTTATGCTAATGTAAGAGAAAATGTTGATGACTTGTTATTTTGTTAATATTAGTTGTTCCATTTACAAAAAGGTGCAGGTTCTTGTAGTACAGCTCCTTTAGTTGTACCTTGAATGACACGATGGTGGTGGTGGTGGTGGTGGTAGACCCCCTAGAGTCATGGCAGACTTGGCCTTTTACGAGAAGCAGTGTTAACAAAAGTGCAAGGTCTTGTAGGGCTAAACATGGCAAATCTCTTGTTGAAGTTTGGGATTTGGTTACATTTTGATGGTATTTGGAAATTGTTGGAACCAAATGAATTGGGAATATGTAACTTATTTCAACCGCTTAAGTCTTGAATGGACGAACCACGTATAGTAGCATAGATTGATACATGAACACTTGGTGGTGTTGAATTTTGCTATCGGTCACTCTCCTTAAGACCATAGTCGCCCCTATGGTGCAATACACGTTGTAGTGAATTGAACTCCTAGATGAAGCAGCCCCTTAATCTTTTAGTAGTTGTTGCACTCACTTATTGGGCCACGTCGGGGGACAACTCCAAAAATAGTTAGTATTAGAAGTCTATCGAGAAAAAAGGGGAGTCTACTGCAACTCGTAAACTCCTCCCTTGGGTTTTCCTAGTTCTATTAGGAGTGTGAGTATGGGTTTTCCTAGTCTTATTAAGAATGTAAGTTTGGGTATTCCTAGTCCTATTAGGATTGTGGGTTTTCCTAGTCCTATTAAGACTGAATATAGTTAGAAGTTAGCGACTCGTATTAGTTTCCTATTTTGTTCTATTTTGTTCTGTCCTATTCCTAGTAGGACTTGTAATAGTTGTTCTATTTAATGAATGAGGAGGGTAACCCCATAATAATTAATTGGGATTCCCTTTGCTCCACAATCACATGGCCCTCTCACTCTCTCTTTCTTCTCTTCTCCTTACATGGTACAAAGCAAGCTGTTAGTAACTGATTGTCTCATTGATTTTCCGTTTTGAAGGTCGATTTAGGTTTTCGTTTTGAAGATGGAAACCCTAGTTCATCAAAGAAGAAGAACTACGGTTTCATCTATTAAGGTTGAAAGTTGGTGTCTAGGTGTTTTTATGTAGCTTCTGTTTGATAATCATCTGTGATTATCGTTTGTTGTTGCTTGTCAAGTTTATTGTCGCTACTATTTTGTTCAAATCATTGTTTAATGGGATCGGTTTTTGCTCTTGTTGTTGATGCTATCATTGTTTAATGGGATCGGTTTTTGCTCTTGTTGTTGATGCTGTCGCTGCTTTGTGCTAACGATGGCGATGTTGGTTGTTTGCTGATTTACTAATTCTTCGATGGACAAAGTTATGCTAATTTTCTGCTGGTTGAAGAAGTTCAGATTGTAGTCGATAGATTTCCTTGAATTGTGTTGCATGACTGTCGAGGATGAAGACTGTTTATTGATTTCTGATGGAGTCAATGTTTAGTTGTTGATTTATTTCTCTTCGATTTGCTGATTTTCTAATTTTGGTAGGAGTTATGGAGTAGATAGATTGGATAGAAGGAATCCATCTCGAGCTAGTATTTTCCCTTTGTTCCGCCGGCTTTCTAGTTTCATGTTTGTTAAGTTATTGTTGGTTCTTCATTTTGTTTATTGATGCTCTTAGTTTGATATTTTATTTGATTATATATTCCGATTTGTTACCATGAGGGGGATTGTCATTATTATATGCTCAAGTCATCAGTTGAAGTCGTATTTGCTCATGTGTATTCTCAGCAACAATTTTATTTTTTTTAAACATGGTATATTCAGCAACCTGGTGTTGTTTGGTTAAAAGTAACCTAATGCTGATTGGTTTGAGGAGATCTCTATTTGAGGCTCGTGAGTGCTTTTGTTGTAGCTATTGGGAGCTACAGTTTCTATAAAATGACTTCTTTGGGAAGGTCTTTTGATGTAGCTGTTGGGTGCTACACTTCTAATGGAGTGCCTTCTTTGAAAGGTCTTTTGATGTAGCTGTTGTGTGCTACACTTTTGTTGCAATGCCTTCTTTGGGAAGGGCTTTTGGTGTTTTTGTTGTTCGTTGGTATTGGAGTGCCTTCTTTAGTAAGGGTTTTCATTGCTTTCGAAGTTGTTGATAACTTTATGATGGTTGATTGGATTTCTCTCTAGCGCAAGTTGCTAGTCCTATTAGGATTGTGGGTTTGGGTTTTCTTAGTCCTATTAGGACTATGGGTTTGGGTATTCCTAGCGTGAGTTTTCCTAGCCCTATTAAGACTTAATAAAGTTAAAATTTAGCAATTAATAATAGTTTTATATTTGTTCTATTTTGTTCCTTCCTATTCCTAGTAGGACTCGTAATAGTTATTCTATT
>NC_056558.1:37249118-37251525 GCF_013358625.1 Macadamia integrifolia | reverse complement strand
GAAAGATATGGATTAAAAGAGAGGAACGTGAGAGAGGGGAGGGAGAAATTTTAGAAAGATTTTTTTTTTGTATTATGAAAACTCTTCAAAATATATATTTTTTGTTTTTCTCTTAAAAAAGATATAGATTTTAAGAAAAAAAGAGACCAACTTAAGAGAACGTGTGAGAGGGGAGGAAGAAAAGGAAAGTGGGAAAAAAGGAGGAAGAGATAAGGAAAGGGATGTGATAGGAATAAAGAAACTAAAAATTTCAAAAGAAAAGAGAGAGAGAGAGAGAATCGTGAGAATTCTTTTGGTAGAAAGGGGGTTTAACCGTATGAGAGTTGGAGATTATAAGGAAACTAATTTTTTTTTTAAATATTTTGTTTTAGTAAAAATAGAAAGAGATAAAATATAGCAAGATAGTGAAGAGAGAAGTAAATTAATAAAGAAAGAATATAATAAAAGATGAGAGAGAGAGATTGGAATATATAATTTTTTTTTAGAAAGATATGGATTAATATAATTTTTTTTTTTAGAAAGATATGGATTAAAAGAGAGGAACGTGAGAGAGGGGAGGGAGAAATTTTAGAAAGATTTTTTTTTGTATTATGAAAACTCTTCAAAATATATATTTTTTGCTTTTCTCTTAAAAAAGATATAGATTTTAAGAAAAAAAGAGACCAACTTAAGAGAACGTGTGAGAGGGGAGGAAGAAAAGAAAAGTGGGAAAAAAGGAGGGAGAGATAAGGAAAGGGATGTGATAGGAATAAAGAAACTAAAAAATATATATATAAAGGGTACCAACAATATCAAAAAAATAAAAAGAATTGACTAAAAAGATAATGAAAAAGTTGGTGTATTTAAATAAGTAAGATGGGTAAAAAAGTCAGAAAAGATTAGCCACGAAACATGAGTACATACTTTTATATAATGGTATGATATATGGGATAAAATAAGGTATATATTGATATTTTATCAATTATTGAATATAATTAAGTGTAATATCTTTCTTAAATTTTTGATGATTTGATAAAATATATTAAAATTTCTTAAATCTAAGATAATTAAAGACCGTCTAAGGCATTATTGGTACATTATCCAGTTTAAGGTCCGATTAGTCCCATTAGGAGAAGCCCGATTGAAGCCCAAAACCCGACCAAGGCCGACTCATTCCTTAAATAGATAGGTTACGATGCAAATTAAGGTATTGAATTGCCAAGCTCTGCTAGGCCTAACGGATTAACGCCCCTAAAAAATTCTAACAAAAATTTTAGTTAGAGAGTAAAACAGGACAGTCAAATCCCATGAATTTTTTTTTTGGCTCTAACACAACTCACTTGGTCCATTAAGACTTATCATGAAAAATACTTTAGAACAGGACAATCTTTGTATTTACATTTTTCTCCAAAATATTGCATTGTGAGGTTCAGTTTGGAGAGGGGATTAGGTTTTCGTATAAGAACCATTTTTGTTCGGAAATGATCCACATAGATGGAATCCCAAGGAAAAATTCTATGGTGGATTCCATTTATTTGGATCAGAACCTACGAGAACCTGATCCACACTCAACAGTATAATCATAATCACAAAAATGAACAGTTGATGCTGGGGTACTACCATGGTTTCAAAAATCAAAAACGGATCGGTCTAATCAGCCCATTCGGTTTAGACCCTAGGCCCACAGCCCATAGCCCACCTTAAGTCATAACTCATGATAAACTAATGCTTTGAATTCTACAAGAATCCGTTGGATTTGAGACCCTTGATGTAGTGATTCCTTCCATTGATGCCAATCTGACGACTCATTCTAATTCTAGCGTTATGGAATAGATGCATGTACGCTTGATCTTGTCTGATCTATCGTCGAACTATGCTTGAGCTGCAGAGATGAACGGATCGTCGTGTTCAAAACTAATCATAAGGACCGTTTCGACTTGGGTAGCTAGAGGAGCAACTAGGTTGGGCTGGGCAGGTTTTATTAACACCCCACCTCAACCAGGCCCAGCCCAACCTTGGGCAATGGAAGCATAGTTCAACACATTCTAAACCTTGGCAATGGCAGCATCGTCCTTGTTTAGGGGATGAAAAAATATGATAGTATATTTTTATACCCACTGTGAATGAGAATGAAGGGCTTCAGATGGGTGCAGGAGGGTAATCTTTGGGAGAATGCTAAAATCCTTTAAGGGTATAAGGGTTTGAGAACCCTAAAATATTGGTGTGGTGAACCTTCCTACATGATGAATGAAAATCTTCTCTCTCTTTTTTTTTTTTTTTTTTTTTTTTCTTTTTTCGCTATAAAAATTGGCATCACTCTTAGGAGAAAGGAACGAGTTTTCCTTCACTCCTTCGTCAGGCCAATCGATAATGTTGACTGGTCAAAAGGCGGATAGTTTTGGCCTCATCAATAAAGATGAGAGTTTAT
>NC_056558.1:37196284-37249018 GCF_013358625.1 Macadamia integrifolia | reverse complement strand
AGGCGCAGGACGAGGGCCTTAGTCATAAGCTTTTTAATCTCATTAAAGGCCTTCGTAGCACTCTTAGTCCATTGAAACTCCTTTTTCATGCAATCCGTGATAGAAGACATAATGGAACTAAACCGGTAAATGAACCTCCTGTAGAAAGTGGCTAAGCCATGAAAACTTTGCACTTCATGGACATTAGTTGGCTCATGCCACTCTGCAATCGCTCACTTTCTCAGGGTCAACAGATACTCCTTGGGCTGACACAACAAACCCTAAGAAGATGACTTGATCACTTATGAAGGTGTACTTCTTGAGGTTGACATAGAGTTTTTCTTGTAGAAGCACGTGGAAAGCCTTCTGTAAGTGATCCAAGTGGGAAGACGGAGTCTTATTGTAGATGAGGATGTCATCAAATTAGACCACTAAGAGCTTGCCAATGAATGGTTGAAGCACTTGATTCATTATTCTCATGAAGGTGCTGGGTGCATTTGATAAGCTAAAATGCATGACTAACCACTCGAAAAGGCCATCCTTCATCTTGAAGCTGTCTTCCACTCATCTCTAGGCCTAACATGAATTTGGTGATACCCGCTCTTGAGATCAATCTTTGAGAAGATCGATGAGTTGGCCATTATATCCAACATGTCATCAAGTCTAGGGATAGGGAACCTATACTTGGCAGTGATTTTATTGATGGCCTGCCATCTTTCGCTTTCCCTAATTAATCCTTTCTGTAACAATTTGTCCACTTGCCGCTTGAGTTCGGCATGCTCTTTGGGATTTATTCGGTAATGGGGTAAGTTCGGGAGAGAGGATCCTGTAACTAAATTAATAGCATGCTGGATGTCACCCGTAGGCGGTAACTTATCGGGTAGTTCCTTAGGGGATAACCTCTCAAATTTCCTCAATAAGGGTTGTACTTCTCTAGGAACCTCAATGAATAAGCGTGACCTATCGGTATTACTCTGTATAGCAACTAGAGCATAAATCACCCCTGACTCTTGACACTCTCCTTCAAATTGTTGTTGATTTAAAATGTTGAGGGTTTTGGTGGAGGTGTGTTTGGAGGTACTTCCCTTGTGTTCTGGAACCCGTACTTCCTTAGGGGCACTGGGGGTCAGTCTAATTTTCTTCCCTTTGAACTTAAAGACATAGGTGTTAGACTTCTCGTAATTGGTGACATCTCGGTCATATAACCAGAGTCTACCTAGGATTATGTGGGCAACATCCATCTCTAGGACATCACACCACACTCGATCGTCATATCCTGCAAAATGTATGGGAACTAGACACCTTAGATTAACGGGAATGGTGGACTGATCTACCCAGGAAACCTTCTAAGGCTTCATGTGGGGCTCGTGTTTGAGGCTCATTTGAGCAACAGTGCTTTTGGCGACCACATTCATGCAACTCCCGCTGTCTATGGCGACGTGGCAGTTCTTGCCCTGATGACATGTGTAACTGATGAAAATATTAGTTCGCCTCCAATCATCGTTACTTCTAGGTTGTGAGACCATGCATCGCACAATACCGAGCTTGAGGTCACCGGCCTCCTCGGCTTCCTCATCAGATATGGTCTCATATGGCCTATGGTCCTCATACTCATGGTCTTGAAAGCCCTCTTGGTCACTTTCTTTAGGAGTCTACTCCCCCACATAAAGATTTTTGTTGGGGCATTCTCCGGAGAAGTGGCCATACCCTCGACACTTGAAGCATTGTTGTTGCCCACTACTCTTGGGTGCTTCTCCCAAGATTCCTTTACCCCTATTGTCAAATTGACATTGTGGTGCACCAGGGGGTTTTGGGAATCCGGTTGAGCCTTGGGGTGGTTTCCTAAAGTGGGACTCCCCAGCTTGAAAGCTCTTCCTCTGAGAATAAGTTCTCATTGAGGACTCCACCTCAAGGGTTACCTGAAAGGCCTGTGGAACGTCTCGCACCAGGTGGGGTGCCATACGTGACTGGATTTTGGAGTTGAGCCCAATAAGGAATCTAGAAAGTGTCTGCTCAACATCCTCCCAAATACGGCTTCTAATTTTCTACTCATTAAATTTGCTTATGTATTCGGTCATAGTCAGTTTTCCTTGCCTTAGGGTATTTATGTCATTCAACAACTGTAGCCTATAGGTGATACGTAGGAATTCCCTCTTGAGTCTCTCTTGCATTTCTACCCATGTTATGATTGGCTTAAGTCCTAGGTCGGCCTCTTGGTACTCTAGGTCTGTCCAGAAGTCCTGGGTAGCTCCGATAAGCTTGAACTTAGCAAATTTGAAGCGGACTTCCTTGGACATATCATAAAAATCAAAGTACCTATCCATCTGCTTGATCTAATCTAGAAGGATCTTAGCATCAATCTGACCATCATAGGTAGGGGTATCTACTTTAATCATCCGCCTGACATCAAAGCCCCTATCATAATGTTCATAACCCTAACCATCTCCATATTGGGTATGGTGCCTTAGAGCTAAGGTTCGAAATCTCTTTTCGTTTCGGTGTTTCGATGGGTTCAGAAACACCAATTTCGTTTCGTTTCGGCGAAATTTTGGCCAAAATGGTGCATTTTTTTATTTATTTTGGTTGACTTTTTTGGTGGTCAAACGACCATATTTTGACTTGAAACTTGGTGGTAACTTATTTTAAGGTTAATAAACATGCTTAGAACATAAAAATGCAAAAATATTAGGACATGACATTGTTTTAGAGTTGCACCTTTGTTTGGCAGCAACCGTCAAACTGTTCTGAAAATTTTACCTAGTTTTGGAGAAAGAATTTTACCTTTCCTAAGCTTTGAATGTGTAGATCTTGTAGGAATCCAATGGAAGTTAAAATGTGTGATGATGTGGCTAATTAGAGGCTTGTTGGAGACTTGGAGTGTTTTCCCTTCAAAATATGCAAATGGAACCAAAACCACCGAGATAGGCGAGACAGAGACTTAAGGATTAAAGTGTCGGTATCAATCGCTGTATCGTTCGGCCAAAATTAAGATATTTATCGGATGGTATTGTATCATATTGTATCGGAGATATGCTAAGATACATTAAAGATACGTACATAAATGTTTGGGAAACACTTTTTTAAACACTTTCACATAAAAAAATTGTTAAAAAAATCTATTGATAACATTTATAATGCATAAACGTTAAATTGAGGGTATCACACTAAGAATTTAAGGTTTACAGTTGTCCCATAAATGTAAAATCCTTGTTCCCAACCTTAATTCCACTTTAGTTAGAGAGAAATATGGCTGGCAGCAACTTTGGAACAAAAACCCCTCAAAAATTTGTTTTTTCTGAAAAATTATCCCTCTTGGCAATTATATGACCGTAACGCACTGTATTGGTATGTACCGATACGTACTGATACTCATTGATACATACCGATCGATACATACCGATATTCACCGATATGTGTTGATACTCAACAATATGTACCGATCGATACGTATCGATCAATACATACCGATGCTCACCGATGCTCACCGATACGTACCGATCGATAGATACTGAAACGTACATTTCACCTTGATTTTATATTTTTCATAGAGTATCGGTACATATCGGTGCGTATCGTATTGTATCAGTGTGTATCAGTGATGTATCGGTGCATATTGGTATGTATCGTAGGATATATATCAAAACGAAAAGATTTTAAAAATTCCTATGTATCGTATCAGTGTGTATCGTATCGGTCAGCTAAATTTAAGATACGTATTGGAGATACTTTAAACCATGGGTCATAGAATCGAAATTTCGATCAAGATATGGTATTTATAACACATAGAATGTACCGAGATGACCGAGATACCGAAACAAGACCGAAATTTTGTACAAATGTTATTTTGGGCCTTATTTCGTTTCGGCGAAAAAAAAACCACCGAAATTCCAAAATTTCGTCGAGATTTCGGTGAGATTTCAAACTATGCTTAGAGCAGGTTGTCCTCGACCCCTACCTCGACCTCGACCACGCCTTGTGCTTAGAAAATTATCCCCTATCCGGTCATAACCATCAGTGTGGCTGTCATTGTTCTCCATCTTAGGGCTAGGGGCTCTTGTTCTAGGTCCAGTGCCTAAGGTATTGTGGCTTTGCCGTCTATCTGAGTTTAGGGCGTTTGTCTTAAGGACGGCAAGCCTAGTGGTGACGGTCTGGAGACGAGTAGCTTGTGCTTCCCTATCAGCCAACAATGTTTCCCGTTCAGCCCTATTGGCAGTTAATTCAGCTTGGAGGTTTCTTAGGAACTTCTCGTTCGACATAAAGAAAGGGGGCAGCCAAGGTGCGGTTGCCAGCAATAACTCAAGGACTACTCAGAATCTCCAATTGAGATACGTAGTCGGCCCTCTTGATCCAAAGGTCAGAAATCTCCCTCTCAAGAATATGTTTCTGGTGGGAATAGAGTCTAATGCTATTTGGTCCCGCCAAACCAAGGAGAAAGAGGGTATCTTCTAACCTAAGGTAACATTCCTTTAACTCAGACTCAACTACGGATAGGTTGTGACGGAGATTAGATCTCATCAGACAAGATATGTAAACAGTGACAGTGACACCCAATCGTAACAAGACCAACAAAAAAAAAAAAAAAAATGCTCTAATACCAAGATGATGTAGGAGGGTGCCTAGACAACTAGGGTTCCTACAAGGGTTACTCCACTAAAATAAGACATACTCAATAGGTCTTGAATTGGGTTGGGTTCAAAGTTGCTCAGCAAAAGTACAGATTTAGCATGCAAGATAATGGACTAATTAACAAGGCAGCAGTGATCAATAATAGTCTAAGCATGAAAAACACATAAGCTACTTGACGCAGATTAATTACCAAAATAGGCTTGTTTTATTAGGAATAAGCTTAGGGTTGGGTTCCATACATGTTGGGCTTTTGATCCCATGTATTTTGAGTGTAATAGACCACTTTTATGGGTCTAAAAGGGGGGGTCTAAGATTGAATACGGGATTACTAGTTAGTTTCCATTTTCATTAGTTTCCTTTTAGTTAGGCTTGATTTGAGTTATATTTGTTTCCTTAGGAGTCAAGTTATTAATTGAGTCAAGTCATTAGTAGTTAGTTTCCTTTTTCAACTAGTTTCTAATTTCAGTTTTTAGTAACTATTGTATTAGGAGAATATTTGGTTTCCTTTTTGAGGAACCTTTTATTTTGTAATTCCCTCCCCCATTAACATTATAAATAAAGAAGAGGAGGCTCCTAAAAGCCTAGAATGATTTTGATAAAAAAATAATGACTGTTGCTATTGTCTTCTTTATGAAGAGTTGGCTTGTGTTTGATCAAGGCTGAAGGAATTGGTGTTTGATCCAATTGACTCTTTGCGACGTGAAGTCCAAGAGGTCTCTTCAACTATTCTTTCTTTCTTTTCCAAGTTAATTGCAAGGTTCTTCAAACCAGGTAATGAATCTGAACTGCTTTTGATTTCTGGTTCTGGAAATCTCAAGTTTCTCTCCTGCTACCCCTATATTGTTCTGAAGATCCAGCCAGCCGATGACCCTCCCCTTTTGATAGATTTGGCAACCAAACCAGACCCAAGATTGCACGATTTTATAAACCAGAGAACAACCAATAATCACCCAAAATTAGGCAGCAAACAACAGTCCAGAAGTAAGAGTCAAACAGTCCTTGTAAACCAGAATTTTCAAACCCAGAATTTGGAATTTCTGAGTTGTTCTCTGGTTTGTTGATCACTACTGCCTTTAATTAACAAGGCAGCAGTGATCAATAATAGTCTAAGCATGAAAAACACATAAGCTACTTAAGCGACAAATGGGCATATGGAGAAGGGAACATGGCAGCATATGTATATTAGGTTTAGCACAACTTAGCCAAGACACAAAGCAAGATAAGCAAACCATACAGTTCTCTAACATTAGCCAGCTAGTAAGGTAAAACAGCAGGGTTTGTTTTTTTATTTTTTATTTTATTTAAGGATAACAGTAAATAAATGGCTTGAAAACAGAGAACAATTTCAGATTTCAGTAGGGGGGAATGAGAGGATAACAAGGAGTCAATGGAGATGGAATGGGGAGGAGATTTACCTACCTTATTGCTGTCCAGATCTGAGGAGAAGAGAAGAGGCCGAGGTCTTCCAAAATGCAGAGATGCAGCCCACTTTGGTTGATGAAGAAAAAAATCCAGCCTGCTGTGTAGTGATCTTTGTTGTTGCCGATGGAGCTTGTGTGGGTGATGGAGCTTTCAACAGCTCACGAACAACGGATACAGCAGCAGCAATAACCGAGAGACAGAGGATGAGAGAGAGAGACTAACGAGAGGGAGAGAGAGAAATGTCGAGAAAGAGGGGGCAGTAGAGAGAGACAGAGAATTGTGAGAGAGAGGGGTGATGGCTTTTCTCCATTCAAAATAATTTTTTTTTCCATTAATTCCCATCGTGGCCAATGGCCTTACATAAATAGTGAAATAATTACTAAAAAAGAAAAGGTTATCCTGGGAACATAATCTCAGAATAAAGAAGTTTCATAAAAAAAAACAAATAGGAAATAAAGTAGTTTCCTACTTAATTCAAATACCTAAATAAACAAGATACTAGGAAATAAACTACTAAAATAACAAATCAGCAGTGGGTTCCACAAAATCTGGACGATAGGAGAGAGAGAGAAAGAGACCAGCGATAGTCTCTTTCCTCATTCTCACGGTAGAGGTCGACCAGCAGCCTTCTTTCTCCTTTCCTCCTTCTTTCTTCTAGTTTCCTTCTGTGAGACTATCTTCCTGCCAAATAGAATGCAAGCGTGGCTGGGTCTTGTGTCTACGTCGCTGGTACACACGGATGTCCCCATCTCCTTTTATATTTTTTGGTTTCATTATAATGGGCCTAATTTATAAGCCCATAAAGTGGGGATAAAGTTAGTACACATGATTAGTGGTTAAGTGTTTGAGTTAGATTAGAATACATAATAGCTAGATAGAGTTCTGATTTGAGTTTAATTATTTTATTATCTGTGTGTGTGTGTGTGTGATTAAGAGTCCTTTTATGAGTCAATTGGTCTTTATATATGTAATACACCCCCCTTCAATTGGAGATGATTTGAGTAAAGAATGAGTATTTTTTTTTTTTGAAGAGTTTTTGTGCTGTTGAGCAATGCATACAGGATTGGTATCCCATGCTTGATTTCTGCTATTCTCCTGTTCTCTTCTTGTCTCTTTGCCCTCCCTAGCAGATCAATCTCATATTTTTTCCCTCCTCTGTCGTCGATTTGATTTATCTCCTTAACAACGCAGTTGCTCCCTTGATCTCAGATCTGATCACATATTTGATCATTGGGCCTAGTTGCATATGAGATCCATAATCTAGATTTTCAGATTGCATCAGTGCGTGGTGTGCATGCTGTTGGAGTTAGTTTGTATCTAGATAACGAAGTACTCATCATTAAGATCACCTGAAAGTCAGCCCTATACTTCATTTAATTTCAAGTTATTGTTGTCTGAGTTACTATTTGGCCTTTTTTCCTTGCTGCCTTCGTCAGAAAGAGTTCTAGATTTCTGGACACCTTTCTCCTATTTAATTTGTTACTATACCATCTAGTTCTGGTTGTAAAAGAAACCAATTCCTCTTATGGGCCTATGATTTTGTAATTTCATGTTTGGGATGTACTTTCTAATTTCTGTGGATCATTGTCTACTGTATCAATCATATTCTTTCTATGGAAATCCTTCAGACATATACTTATTTCAAATTTGCAGATGCAAGAGATTTATGGGGCTTCTGGTTACTTCTTGGAACCTGAGGGAACAAATAAGAGAAAGCATTCGTAAGTTCACTTAATTTGTTGTCAACTGTAATCTGTTGTGGGAGGATAATGGCTAGGTTTTTGAAACTAGTGTTATAATGTGGATCTACTTATCTGAGCTCATAGTTTTTGAAAGTCACAATGGCTTTTCTTTTCCTTTCTGAGACATTCTTAGGCTGATAGCATATCATTGTATACTACATTTCTTGAGGGGATATTAGAAACCGAATCTGTATCATCCATAAGGGGCTTTAACTATGGTGTCATTGTTTACTTTCAGAAACTGGATCATATGACTTGTATCTATTCCTATTCATTTTTTCTTCTTACCCTGGATTAATCATTGGCAGGGAAGCAATTAAACTGACAGAGGTTTCTGTGAGTGATAAGTTAGAGGGCTTCCGTGCAACTAAAGAGGTATATATATATATATATATTGTTTAATGTTTGACATGTTATTACCCCCCCAAAAAAATGTTTGACATGTTTGGTTAGAAGTATGATTGATTGTTTTTTTTTTCTGAAGAGAAATTGCTTATGAGATCCTGTATGCTATTTGAAGCTAATATATGTTGGTAATCTCTTGGTTATAGTAATTGAAACATGTTTTGCTTATTGTTGCTCACCTTGCCTTTCTAGGATCTGGTTCTTTACCGGGTCTTCATTTTGGATCTTTTTTTTAATGTTTTAAACTTTTAATTAGCTTACAAAATTAGTTCCAATTGTTTCTTTTATCTGCTAAAACAAATTATTTTTATGGTTACCAAAAAATGGTTGGAAATGTTTCTCTTATGTAATAAGTATTCTGAAAAATAAATTAATACATCTGTGAATTACTTGTCTATCAAAAAATAAATTAATTCGGTTAATCCCTTTATTCCACTAAAGAAAGTTAAAAAAGTAAATCTATATACCTGCGATTATATGACCAATTGTATGCCATTTATAAGTTGATCAGTGATAATTTTCTTAGGACCCATTTTCACAAACTCATACCAATCCACAGAATTGCTCAAATTTGAATGTAAAAGATTTATTGTTGGAGTTAACCATGTGGATAATATATCAAATTCCATTCCTCCTTGACCGAAAGGAATTCCGGCTGACAAAGTAAATAGGACCAATATAAGTAGAGGGATTAGCCTATTCTTAAGAAAAATTGCCTTCATTTCTTTTTCTCCACCCTGCTTCTGGATTCTAGAAAGTTTAGGCCTTTGGGCCTGGCCGCCTGGGTTTACCTGTGAAGGAAAAAAAATATCAGTAGCAAAACTAGCAAACCATGTGATCAACGAAAAGAGAAATGGAAGCTTTAGCAAAAGTTAGACAAGGATTTTCGTATGCTACTATTGGTGCTCAGAAAAGCCAACATAGCAAGTTTTTCTAGTCTTACTTGCAACTCTGAACCATTGAGATTCCACTAAAAATGATGTTGAGCCTCTAACTACAGATTCCAAACTTCCCAACGTGAATTGGCTCTATGCCTGAGTATTTGATCTATGATTTGGAAATCAATTCAATATCTAATGAAAAAAAGGTTAATTCCAAAAACAGCCTCTGCTGGTTGTAGGGCTAATTCGTCTTCACAATAGAATAGGTGCAAATGCCCCTCCCACTTGGACCATTTCTGTTTCAGCACATTCTTCCCTGATTGGGCCACTTGGAAAGAGTAGGAAAGAGTAGGAGATTGAACCTTGCTAGAACTTTTCAAGCTTATGGAATTGAGGGTGTTAAGTTCAATTTTCATTTAGGATACTTGGAAGTAATTAAATCTCCTGCCTCAAACATAGTTGTCAAAGTGTCGCCTAGGCGACAACACTTTTTTTGGGACCTAGGTGTTCCACCGCCTTATTGTAGTTATCGCCTTGGTATTTTACTCTTCTCTACTACCCGCTTTCTTGGTCGGTTGTTTTACCAAAATTATTTGGCTTTAATATAATGGTAAACAATATAAACGAAGAAAAAAAGGAAGGAAAACAGAAAATTGAGTACGATGGGTGATATTTATCCAATTGTGCGTCTCAAGAATGTCTCCGTGTGTTGTGTGCCTCCTCGTCTCTTCTGCTCCACTACCCTCGCAGTTCGTGTGTTTTAACAAAAATAATTATATATTCTGGGTGAACTTGTTTTTCCTTACGTTGCAGACTTATAGTACACCAAAGGGGACTTTAGGGTGGATAGTTGTCTCCTGAACCTTACCACATGGTTTATGTCTGTTTGGGTTTGAAAAGTGGGAACAAAACTTTATCCATGTTTTAAAATCGTTCATGCATGCTTAGGTTGCCTAGGCGCGCCGCCTTGTCGCCTAAGTGCTTAGGAATGCCCTCCAACATTGTAAGTTGCAAACATGGGCGCGCTTATCAATAAATGAAGTTTCTGAATTTGGTTACATTTCTGGTACTAATCATTTGGTTGGTGCCAAAGTTGATATACCTGTTGGTTATATTGTTAACCGTTTGCTAGCTTGCTAGATTTTACATAACTTGCCACTATTCTTTTTTGTTTGGATGGTGTGGAAGACTATATTTTGTTCTTAGGTCTTTGATTGAGTTCAGCCACTGTAGATAGGAAGAAAAAATATTTATTAAAAAAAAAAAACCTTGAAAAGAATGAGGCAAAAGATTTTTTGCCCTACCCCATCGAGGAAGGGGATCTTGAGGATCTTGAGTACCCACTATTATTGTGCCATGTGGGAAAGTGATGTGGCTATTCTGTCCATTAGATACTGTTGATTTAGGGGAATGAATAACTTGTGTCAATTGACACCAAGCCTCCTTTATTTATAATAGTAGGGCTATGGTTTTAACAACTTACAATGACAAGTATGCCCATATGGACAGTTCTACCCTTATACCCACATTACAACACTCCCCCTTAAGTTGGTGCATGGATACCGCACATGCCCAACTTGCACAAACTAGAATGAAAAACTTTACTACTAATAATCCCTTTGTAAGACCGTTTGCTTGCTGATCTCCACTTCTCACAAAAGGGATGCATATAAGACCCTACTCCAGCTTCTCCTTGATAAAATGTCTATCAATCTCCACATGTTTAGTATGATCATCTTGAGTTGAATTGTGTGCAATGCTAATGGTTGACTTATTATGATAGTATAGCAACATGGGCAACTAGACAGGTATAACCAGGTCTTGAAGAAGTCCTTGAAGCCAAAGTAACAAATACCATGCGCCATGGCTCGAAACTTAGCCTCCGTACTAGATCTGGCCTCAGTTGCCTACTTTTTGCTACTCCATGTAACAAGGTTTCCACCAATAAAGGTACGGTAGCTTGATGTGATCGACGGTCATCTAGAGAGCCGGCCCAATTTGCATCAGTATAAGCCTCTACACGTATATGATCAAAAGGGGAGAACAAAAGGCATTTCCCTGGAGCTGACTTCAGGTAACAAAGAATGCGAAACACAACTTCCATATGAGAAGAATGGGGATCATGCATGTACTGACTCACCAAACTAACTGTACGGACATTATCTGGTCTAGTATGGGACAGATAAATGTGTCATCCAACTAACCTCTGACATCGACCCTTATCAATAGGCTCACCTTCCTTGCTTTTCAGATGAGTATTGGCCTCAATAGGTGTGTTAGATGGCTTTCATCCTAACAAACCAGTCTTTGAAAGAAGATCGAGGGTGTATTTTTGCTGCGAGAGAACTGCACCTTTGGTAGACCATGACACCTCAATACTAGGGAAGTATTTCAGCTAGACTAGGTCTTTGGTCTTAAACTCCTTACCTAGATAAGCCTTGATCTTAGAGATTTCAATAGAATCATTCCCAATGACAACTATATCATCCACATACACAATAAGGATGGTAACTAGGTCACTTAACCTCTGTATGAATAGGGGTGATCAACATTACTTTGTTTAAATCCTATTACAATCATCGCCCTATGGAAGCGGCCAAATTAGCCTTTAGCCTATATAATGCCCGCTTTAGTTTGCAAACTTTCCGTTAAGTTTCTTTGCCAGAATAGCCTGGAGGGACATCTATATATACTTCCTTAGTTCGTTCACAATGGAGGAAAGCATTATTGACATCCAACTGCTATAGATCCCATATGAAGTTCACAACATAAGAGATAATCACTCGGACTATGTTCATCTTAGCAACAGGGGCAAACGTCTCCTGATAGTCAACCCCATAGGTCTGAGTAAAATCTTTGGCCACCAATTGTGCTTAGTATTTATCTACAGTTCTATTTGCGTTCTGCTTGAATTTAAACACCTATTTGCATCCCACAATCTTCTTATGTAATGGAAGTAACAAAGTCCCACATGCCATTCTTTCCAAGTGCCCTCATTTCCTCATCCATTGCATCTTTCCACTGAGGTTTTGCAGGAGCCTCCTACTAGGTCTGGGGAATGGAAACGGAGGACGAAGAAGATACAAAAGCACAGTAGGAAGGAGATAGGGAATTATAAGACATACATTAGAAATAGGTTGTTGAGTACACGTCCTACTTCCTTTATAAACAACAATAGGAATATTAAGAGATGGATTAGGAGGGAAAAGGTTACCTGATGTGATAGTGGACTCTGGATCAAAGGGAAATTGTGATTGGCCAGGAGCAATGGTAGTGGTAGTGGTGGTAGTTCTCTTCTTCCAGCGAGAATACACCTGTAACCCTTCTGAGCAGACTGGGGCTCCCCTTATACAGAATCCTTTTTTGTCCCTTTTTCAGTCACAATCTCCTCTTCCACCTAGTGAAGTGGTGGACCATCAAATAGAGGTATCAAAGGTTCCTCTTCCTTCCAACAGACCCTCCTGAGGAGGTGCCAAAGAGGAATTGTAAGCTACATAAAGAGACACCAGAGTCCCCTAGGATAAACATTCCAAGTCCATTTAGGAAACACACAAGCATTGGGAGGTGCATCCATGGTAACTAGTGTACACCGGGAGGGTGACTGGTAACACTTGTATCCCTTCTGAGTGGTAGGGTATCCCATAAAGAGACACCAGAGTCCCCTAGGATCAAGCTCATGGAGATGATGGTTTAAGGCAAACAAACAGAACCAAAAACCTTGGGAGGTACCACAAAAGGTCAGGATCTAGTAAGAGTCTCCATAAGACATTCAATTCCAGTATATGAGATCGCATTCAGTTAATAAGATATGCCATAGTAAGAAATTCTTCACTCCAATATGGGGTAGGCACATGCATCTCAAACATAAGGGATCTAGCTACCTCTAACAAGTGTCTATTTTTCCTCTCTGCAACCCCATTCTGAGTAGGAATATATACACAACTGGTTTGATGAACAATGCCATGATCTACAAGGTAGGTCTAAGATGAACCTTTTTGTATATTCTATATTGTCATCAATTCTCAGGACCTTAATTCTAGCATCATATTAGTTCTAACCAATTAGTGAAATTGCTGGAAACACCAAAAACACATCATTCTTACGATGCAACAGTTTTACCCATGTGAGGCAAGTATGGCAATCAATGAAATTAACAAACCATCAATGACCAATCACAAATACATGGAGGGCTAGGCCCCAAACATCAAAATGAATAAAGGAAAAAAGAATACCACTTTTATTATCAGACTAGAATAAACATTCCAAGTCCATTTAGGAAACACACAAGCATTAAAAAAGAAAAAAAAAAACTGGTTCTAATTACATTGCTTAAATAAAACTGGAAATAACAGATAAAGTTTGCAAAGGGGGATGCCCTAAATGACGATGCCAACCATATAATTTTGATAATGCTAACTTTGAAGCTGTGTAAAGTGTTTGAGTAGGTATAGCTGGTGTAGATCCACTGTCCAAATACTATAGGTCAATAGTAGGTAACCCCTAGCAATGAAGGGGGTCATCGAAGTTATAAGATAGGACATTACCAAGAAGTTGGCAGCATGCCATTTGTCCTGAGAAGCACCAGCAGCATACGGGCAAGTAGTAGCACCCGTGAGGTACCTGGAAAACCTTGGGAACTGATAGACAGGAAACAAGACCTGGACCACTCAGATAGTTGTTCCCATCCAACTTGATGGGGCTAGCAGGGAACGAAGGGTAGTCTCCATTGGAACCACGGTCTACCCTATTTAAAAGGGCTGATATAGTCGAATCTTCTGACGCCATATGTGATGGTCTCAACAGAATCACGAACAACTACAAACTTCTAAATCTAACACTTCATAGAGATCTGAGACCAATAGATAGGGAAGAATCCACAAAGAAGACCCCTGGTGAGAAGACACTCACCATTGAGGGTAGATCAACCCGCACCAAAAGAGAGAGACTCGGGGGAAGAGAAAGTGCTCGAGAGAGAGAGAGAGAGAGAGAGAGAGAGAGAGAGAGAGAGAGAGAGGCTTGTAGGGTAAGGCGAGAGAGGTGCGAGAGGTGAGGAGTGGCGAGAGAAATTGAGAGAGAGAAAGCGGAGAGAAGTTAGGGAGAGAGAAAGTGAGAGGCGAGAGGGATTTGGAGGGCTGTGGTTGGTGGTTAGGATACCATGAGGAGGTGATGGGTTTGGGAGTCGATGGAGAGGGAGCAGAAGGGAGGTGGTAGGAAAGGTAGGGGACGATTAGGGTTTGGAGGCACCAGAAGGGTCTTGCTCTAATACCATGCTGATTTAGGGGAATGAATGACTTGTGTCAATTGACACCAATCCTCCTTTATTTGTAATAGTAGGGTTAGGGATTTAACACCTTCCAATGACAAGTATTCCCAAGAGGACTTGGTTGGATTAGTGACTTGTCAATTCAGAACCTAATTCTATCAAATACCCTCTCATGTATTGGCATGCATCTTGTTAACTCTAATTTCCATTTAGGCTGAATTTGATAAGTGAGTAGGGGACCTTGGGGTCTATCTTTCCAAATTTGGGCCCCAATTGAGCTAGTGCATGGCTGATATTTGGGCACATGGTAAATGAACAAAATCATTGTTTTTCCGCTCCAATTTCTCATCTTCTTCCAAGATGCTCTGTATAAAGTTCAGAGATTTCCGCTGGAATCCTTCCTAGGTGGTCATAGAGGAAACCGGAGCTTGAAAAATATTTACTGTTATATTGGAGTTCAGGATAAATGAATCCTTTCGGCGCAAAAATTCTTGGCCACATTTGAGCATGTCAAGTTGCCAATGAAACTTGTGCTTTGGAAACTTTAACAAAGTGGTTGTGTTCATTTTTTTTTTTTGAGTGAAACTTCTATGACCTTGGTGTTGAAATCCTTAGTGAAATTTTAAGTATTTAGAGCATGAAGCTTCCTCTGGGAAGCAAAGGACTCCAAGAAAGATTGCCTAATAAACCTTGAAATTGCATATATGTCTAACGAGAGCAGTGGGTTGAGAGAAAACTACATTATTAAGTCAAGTAGCCTTGGAGCTCTAATGCAGGAGCACTTTCATTGAACGGCCCAAACCCATTGAGCAGCCCAGATGGAGAAGAACCAAATCCAAATTTGGTCTTTGGTCTCGTAGGATAATATGAATTTATTTCTATTCTTTTGGGATTATTTTTATTTTTATTTATCTTTTTTATAGGAGTTTTAATTAGAGTTAAAGTTGTAGGAGATAGGCTAGTTAATTTTGGATTCTATTTTGGTTTCAAAGTTTGGTTGAGTTTGTTTCAGTTTTGGAGTCTAGTTAGGAGTCCTTTATTTTCCTCTTTAAATAAAGGCATGAAATCAACGTTTTAGAGAGATTTGAGAATAGATAAGATTTGAGTTTTTTATGGTACCAGGTAGATACAATAGCAAGATGTTGTGAGACCTTTCTTCCTCTCTTCTTTTTTCCTCCTCTCCCTTCTTAATCTATTCAGTTCTCTTCCCTCTCCGGTAAGATATGTTCAGTCCTTCTTATTCCTTTATTTCTTCTTACTTCTCTGTTAAGTTCCTTCTTGTTTCTTCTCCTACTTCCTAATCCTCTTCTCTCTTTCCACTTTACCTGCGATCCTTGCTGTTTTCCTTTTCTGTTCTCTGCCAGCAATACTGTGTGGCTGAGAAAACATATGTCAGAGCTCTGTAACCTCTCCTCGTTTTGGACTGATCTTTTGGGGTTTACTTAGATACCCTAAAATGACTTTACCCCTTGAGAATCTGCCCTTAAGGAACCCATGTGGTGAGTTTCAAACCAGCAACTACAGCTGGTTGTTACCTTGCCTCTGGATCTGATTTTAGAGGTTCAATTCTCTCTCTTCACTTCTTGTTCCAGGAGTTCCTTGATTGCATTTGATAGATCATTGAGTTGGAGAGTCTTCCCAAAAAATCCTGATTTGATTTGAGATCCGATTGAAGAGTTCTAACACAAGATTTGAGGACTCCTTTACTGCTGGTATTTGGTTCTGCATTTGACCAAGTCATGAGATTGAAGAAGACACACCCTTCTCCCCCATGATTCCTTTTTTGCTTTATTTTTATTTCCACTTTTCATAATTACCCCTCCCATTTTCCTTTATCCTAGTTTGTCCATATTTTACAAATCCTTCCAAGCCTGTCCCGAGAAAATGAATGCTTATCCCTTTTATGTCTTTGCCCCACTTAGTCTACCTAACAACCCCTTGAAATTTCTGGTTATTTACCAAAATGCCATTGCTTTTTAAAACTTGGAGTCTTATTGATTGCGTGGGCCCATAAGTGATCCGAGCCGGGTTTTGGAACCCCGGATTGCATTGAGGTCCCTAAGGGAATCCTAAAGCTCTCGGATTCAGTAATGTGGCACTCTTACATTGCCAATCGAATCTCATTAGCTTGCCTTTGAGCATTGCTTTGATCCTCACCTTATTCACATAGTTCATTCAATGTGAGATTAATTTGAGGAATGATTTTTAGCATTCATTAGTACTATATGGATTGATGTTTCAGCTTCCACAGAAATCAGGTCAATTCACTTGCGGTCTAGCTAATGATTGTTGAGGGAGATGCAGTTTTATGGCCTATTGCTTACCTTATATAGAGTCGTTGGAAGCTGTTCCATCTTTCTCCTTGAGGAAGCCTGGCCTTTATCATCCTCATTGAACATATGCACCTTTTATGCTTAGATTGGAAAATTATTTTTCAGGTGAGCCATGAGCTAACTAAACATGGTTTTGAAATTGAATCGATGTATATTTTGGCATGTGGGGTCACAGGACCCAACTTTGTTGCTTTTTTCTTTTGTCATCAGACTCATCACATGACCCAACTTTGTTGCTTTTTTCCTTTTTCCAACTTATACATCTTCACTTTTTGTTTGCCATGCTCGTCAGGTATTCCTCTTGTTCATTGACTGATTTTTTGTATGTTATCAGTTTTCCTTGATTACATATTTTTGTTGTCTTTCCTGATTTCTGATGTTATTGTCATCTTCTCTGAATACATATTTTCCATGGGTTATCTGCAGCTTTTCAGAGGGTTAAGTTTTCCAACTATATCATCTGTTGGGCCAAATGCAGCAATTATTCATTATGGACCAGAACCAGAAAAATGTGCTGAACTTGATGCGGATTGTATTTACTTATTTGATTCAGGAGCACAGGTTTATCTACAATCTTGAATAGCTTGTCCATTAAATGTTAGAATGCCATTGCCAGTTCTTTACCATCTCTTTTTCTTCCCTCTCCCCACTCCCTCCACAACCTCCCTATTTGGTGTGTGGGTGGTTCCAGATGGCCTGTGTATGATTCTTCTATATGGGACTCACCCGTTTCTCATCAGGCCATGGGGAATGTGGTCAATCTAGATTGTCCATCTGATAGGAAATCCGGGGATTGGCTGGCCCTGTGTGGATTTCCATTATGTACTTGAGCTTATATTTTACAGTAAATGGGCAAGTTTTTCTTCGTACAACAGCCGGTAGGATTTTTAAGATTTTGATGATAAAGAATGGCAGGACTTTTGTCATTTTTCATAGAGCTACTGAGCTTGGAAGTGCCTTAAGTATGAAGGATGAGATGGGAAATGTGTGGTGTCCACTTCATAATTGCCATCTTTAAGATTCCCAGTCCATGGGTCCTGTCACTGCATGTAGTGTTTCAAAAAGCTTATATTACTTCCATTTATTATAGCTAGCTTTGCCCTTCAGTTATATTATTTCTCAACTGTAATTGGTTGGTTTTGAAGTATCAAGATGGAACAACTGATATAACACGTACAGTTCATTTTGGGAAACCTTCAGCTCATGAGAAGGCATGCTATACTGCGGTAGGTGGACTCTCTTGCTAGTGTTCAAAATTAAATGTTATTTCGTCCTTATGGTTTAATACTGTTTATACTGATCATTCAAAATCAGGAGTCGGGACATGTGATTGTCCTACTAAATTAAATTTAGTTCAAGAAAACATTATTCTTCTGACTTTTGTAGGGATACCAATTGGGCAGATTTAAAAAAAAAAAAATTAAATCCCAACCCTATTAAATCTCATCAACACTAACCTTTCCACCCTGATTTAGTGATTCCATAAGATGTTGGGTCTTCAGGTTTTTTCTCTCTCTCCATTTCCATTCCAAAACTGACCCTAAACACCTATGAGGATCATCTAGATGTATACATTTACGTTGCTGTTACCGAATAGTTCAAGCTTTTAGGCTAAGCGGGTGGTGAACATGGTATCAGAGCAGGGAGGTCGAGTGTTCGCCTCCTTGAAAGTGCAACAGGTTTCCCTGACACTTCTTCCCCCTTGGTGCTACATGAAGAAAGAGATCCCGCGTGAGTGTCAAGTGCAAGGACCATACGACAACAGGCCTACACTTGCTCGGGGGGGTTGATGGAGGCATGGAGGGCCTTAGGGAAGGAAGGGAAGATCAAAGTAGTAGGGGGGAGGAAGGGAATCATACATTCGCACAGTGCACAAATCATACCAATCCTCATTCAAATTAATTCACTCTAACTTGTCCGTCGGTTACAACCTATATATAGGGAAAATAGAGACATGAAATTAGAAACTCAACTGAAATAGTGTCTAGCCTAAACTAGGAAACAACCATAAAAGGAAACTAATGCAAGGAAAGAAAGCCTAACTCCTACGTTCAAGTCTGGAAAGTAAAAAGCATGAAATAAAAGACAGGTAACTACTAAGTTTATTTCTAACCCTTGTTGGACCAAAACCTTGGGCTAGACTAGTTCTTCTTAGCTCTTGGCTTCAAAATTCGGTCATGCTGGTCCAACCATGCAAGTGCGGATGTATCTATATCAACTCTCCTTTGCTGAAAGGAACTCGACTCCGTCGAGTTTGGATGAGGTCCAAGAATGCTATCAAAGTCGATGCGGTTGAGAAGAAAATTACCAGCTGTCCTCTTAAGTTTGAGGGGGAAGATCATTTTCCGGAAGAAACTTCATCTCAAGTCCACCATGCTGAAAGGAGTATATATTCTCATATCCATAGTGCTTGGCTTTCTTGTCAAACAACCATGGGCACCCCAAAGGAATGTGACAAACTTCCAAAGGAAGAACATCACATTGCACCTGATCAATCAGTCCACCAATGGAATACGTGAGCAAACACCTTTCATTAATTTTCAGATTATTGTTCACCCATCCAACCTTGTAGGGATGCGGATGAGGCTCCGTTTTTTGACCTAGCTTGTGAACAGTGTTTCAGTGATGACATTGGTGCAACTACCGGGATCAATCACCATATTACACAAGCTATTGTTGCATCGCACCCTGGTTTGAAAGATACTATTACAGCGCCAATCGTCCTCGGGAAATTTTGTGCAGTCAAAAGAGGACGGATCACATAACTAGGCTCACTATCACATTCAGTCTCTAGATTTACTGTTCCTGTTTTCGGTTGCTTTTCTGGTACATAGGGTATAAAATTGTCCTTCTGGATGTACGCTAACAACCGGTTAGGACACTGATTAGCTTGATGACCGTATCCCTTGCATGTGAAACATTGAATTGATTCTTTTGGAAATACTAAGTTCCTGTTATAACCACGCCGAGATGAGGAGTAGGGAAGAAAGGGAAGATCAGAGTAGCAAGGGGAAGGAAGGGAATCACACACTCACACAGAGTGCACAAATCATACCAATTCTCATTCAAATTAATTCACTCTAACTTGTCCATCGGTTACAACCTATAAATAGGGAAAAGAGACATGAAATTAGAAACTCAACTGAAATAATATCTAGCCTAAACTAGGAAACAATCATAAAAGGAAACTAATGCAAAGAAAGAAATCCTAACTCTTACGTTCAAGTCTGGAAAGTAAAAAGCATGAAATAAAAGACAAGTAACTACTAAGTTTATTTCCAACCCTCGTTGGACCAAAACCTTGGGCTAGACTAGTTCTTCTTAGCTCTTGGCTTCAAAAGCAAGTCATGCTGGTCCAACCATGCAAGTGCAGCTGTATCTGCATCAGGGGGGTTGATGTACATTTACATTGTCCTCACCTAACAGTTTGAACTTTTAGGCTAAGCGGTGGCAAACAGATCAAACCAGACCTAACCAATGAGATTTTCTCAAACATTTCATATTATTGCCTCATTACATAGATTACTTAAATGACTATTGACTGTGTGATATTGCTTTGGATTTTGTTGATGAAGTTCTGCCTGTTCAATCCTTTACACTGCTATACAATGTATAAGATATTTTGGTCCTTATTTCAGTTTGTGTCATCTTGTGAATCTTTTTTCCCACTAGTTAGAATTTGTATCAGCTTTCCTAACAGTTGTTTAGTTTGAATGGTGGAGTACAGGTACTTAAAGGCCATATTGCTTTGGATACTGCCAGATTTCCCAATGGAACGAATGGTATTGTCAAGTTACTGTTCATCTTTATGGACTTTATAGTTGAATGGATAAATGTTTGGAACCATGCCTATCTTCAAGGACTTGTAATAGGTTTCACTTTTATTTTAAAAATGCTTCCTTACAGGACATGCGCTTGACATTCTTGCTCGAGTTCCATTGTGGAAGGATGGTCTTGATTACCGACATGGTACTGGTCATGGGATTGGGTCTTACTTGAATGTTCATGAAGGTATGCACATTTGATGTGGTAAAACTTCTCTTTGTGGACCCCCTAGAGTTTCTATTTCTATTTGATGTGCCTGCAATCTGATGTTACAAATTCATTTAATGTGTGAGCAGGACCTCATTTAATTAGTTTCAGACCACAAGCTAAAAATGTGCCATTACAAGCTTCAATGACTGTAACGGACGGTTAGTATCATGATTTCACTTATTGTTTCTATGGCTTTACATTTGAAAAGATTTGTTCATATGATGTCGACAATTTGCTCATATACTTCCATCAGTTGTTAGGCCTGGGCTACCTGTTGGTGGAGTACAATCTAGAGTATGCAATTTTTCTTTAGGGTCCTTCTATTTGTCACTATGAAGAGTGAAGTAGTTCAATTCACTATCTTTGGTGAGTTGAGGTGGAGGGCTAAATTTTGCAAATTCATTTCTAATAGAATCTTCTGAGGGGACTGCGTCCAGCTCCAAATATCATTCTCACTCCGGTGGCAAATCAAAACAGAGCTCCTGCTTCTGCCTCCACCTACCCTCTCTCCCCCTTCCTCACTTGAGACCTCACTTCACCCTCTTCCCCCAACCACACCTGCCTCCCACCTCTATATTCGTCTTTTGCGGACAAACATAGGCTTGACACCTCCTAAGGTTTTAAGTATCAGTAGGTATCGTATCAGCCGATACTTCGGTATAAGTGGGGTACTGATACGTATGATACTAATTTTTCCAAAAAAAAAAATATGGTATCGACCGATATGGGTCTGATATTGTCTGATATGGGTAAGATACACTTGATGTGCCTCCTTAAACCTGCAAAACAGAAAACAATGAGACTTAGAGCAATCGAAGGCATTGAAAAAACTTATTTTTCTCTTCAATATGACTTGGAGAAAATCATCTAACATAAAAACGACCTAATATTCACCGTTTCAAAAAATTTTTGGGGACTAATAGTTCTCAAATCACGGATCGAAATAGATTTGGATGAAAAAGTGGTAAAAGTTGTAGATCTCTCTCTCTCTCTCTAGTGCTAAAATCTCTTTCTTTCTTTCTTAATTCATTTATTTATTTATTTATTTATGCATTACTAGATAGATTAAAAAGACTCAAATCCTTCATCAAGATGATATATATTTACATATTTCATGATTAGATGTTTTATGCTTCAAAATTGTATGTTATATGTATCATATGTACATCCATGCATTTATAAGGAGGGCCTCGGCGCAACGGGAGGGTTGCTCCATTGCGACCTAGTGGTCGTGGGTTTGAGTCAGGAAACAACCTCTCCTCAAAGTAGGGGTAAGGCTGCATACATTATGACCCTCCCCAGACCCCATAGTGGCGGTGATGTAGATCCACACATTGGGAGGACCTATTGCAGGAAGAAAGGCCCATCCCAAGGTGCGGATCGATCCACTTAAAGAGTGGGCCCATTGATTTCTTTATTAGTTTTACTTTATTTTCAATAAAGGGCCATGGGGGGCCATCGGTTGTGAGGCCCACTAGGGGCTATTAGTTAAGTGAGTCACTCCATGTTGGAGTTGAAAGTCCTAGTCTATTTCTAATTCCTAGTTCTAGTCTATTTCTAATTTCCTAGTTGTAATAGGAGTTCATCTCCTAGTCCTAGTATGGCTGCTTGTAGCTAGATCTGCCCCTATAAATAGAGGAGCTTATGTAACTTTAATTTTCAGGTTTGAATAAAAGAATATTACAGTCAAACTGTTAGAACAGCCAAGATAGCTATGGGTGAGAAGCCCTGGCCGAGACAGTCACTCCTCCCCCATTTTATCTTTGTTCTTTGCTCTGTTATTCTTGTATTCGATCACTTTTAAATTCTCTGTTTATTGCTGCTACTGTTACTCTATTAATCCTGCCAGAAGCTCCCAGAAATCATAATTGATCAGTAGGGAGTTCTTGTTTTGTTTTGGATTGATCTCCAGAAGTACTACCAACTGAAATCAGTTCTGTCCAGCATTCAAAGGACTGGTTTGACATTATCTGAGGACTACTCGATCCACTCCTGCAGGCCATCTGAAGTCATCTGCTGCTGTTCTTGAAAGGTCCCTCAGTTTCTCTCTCCTAGGGCTGGAAATCAAGAACTTTCAGATCTCCTTCATCCACTGACAGAATCTTCTCAAGTTTACAGGTTATTGTTGCCACCTAGGGTCCCTCACTCAACCAAGAGTGCAGCTCCATTGGAGCCACACACAGCCAGCCACACCTCTCTCTCTCTCTCTCTCTCTCTCTCCCAATCGTAGGTTTCTTTCGCCTCTCTTTTGGGATAGTCTTGGATTGGGTTTTGCTCCTGTTTTCAGTTTACACTTTTGGTATTGTTTGCTGGTTGTTTCTTTGTTATTCTCTTGGGTTTCTATCAGCTATTCTTAAGGCCATTGTGGGAAGGTTACTTGTGTACTTGGGGTTATCCTTGTGGGAGTTAGTTTCTTGTTATCTACTCCTACATTAGGCGGGAGCCTCGTGCAATGGGTAATGCCTTTTTTTTTTAGTAAGTACATCCCTGTATTTCTTGACCATTTCCATGCATATCGTGCGTCTCTCCGTGATGAGACAATATGCCTATTAAAATCACCCCTTGAGTTTGATACCCGTTGCGGGTACTCAAATCCTTGCCTCTCTCTCTCTCTCTCTCTCTCTCTCTCTCTTCCTTCCCCATCCCTAGGCCCTCACTTCACCCTCTTCCCCAAACCACTCGTCTGCCTCCTACCTCTCTTTTCTAATGCAAAAAAAAACAGAGGCTTAAAGCCAACAATATCAGATAAAAACAAAGTGCCTCTCTCTCTAAGTGCATTGGACATTTCTTGACTGGAAGTGGAGGAGCTCCATCTTGTATGATTGGCGGTTACTGTAATCTTCCTAAACTCAACAAGTATGACAGACACAGCTCTCTTCCATCAGTACGTCCTTCGCAATCTTGGGCCATGAGGGCATCAGTGGCAGCATCTGGTTGGATTGGAAAATAGTGGTTTTGGCCTTGATTACAATGCCGCTGGATCAAGATGAGATTGCAGGTTTCGGATGAGGAAGAGAGTGGGCGTTGACCCCTGACAATTGGACAGGGTGTTAGGAAATTAGTTAAAGAAGGTGGATGGGCTCTGCTTGTTACAAAGGATTAGGCCATCAATGTGCTTCCATGTCCATGTTTGACACCACCATGATCATCACTTATGAGTTTCTCAAACATCTGTCTGGTAAGAATCAAGAGAACTTGACATCATGAACAACCCTGAACAGAGGGATGAACTCAAAAGTCACAGTAAGGTAAAAGAAAAAAAGTAATCCACCACTTTGGAGGGAGTGGATCCTTTCTTCAAGCTTCCTGGCATGTGCTTCAGCGGAGCCAATACTTATGGTTTGGGAAGGGAAGCAAGCAGAGTCGAAGTTAAGGGAGAGAAAGGGGGAGAACTTCAGTCCCGATTCTGTTATCCTAATGCTGGAATTGAACTTCAGTCTCTTCTTCTTCCACTTCTGGAAGCGCTGATCATTGCTCATTTGCATGATTGCATCCGATGGCGGAGCCAGAGAGGGAGAGAGAGGGTAGAGGGAGCCTGTAGAGATTCCTTCAAAAGTGAATTTACAAGAATTACCCCACTCCAAATCAGGAAAAACACTTGTGGGGGTAAAAAAAATAATAATGAAGTGAATTCATTGACTATTCATAGGTATGGGGAAGAAAACCCTTTTCTTTAATTTTTACTTATTTCCAATCCAGAAGGATTATAGGGACATGTGCATGCCCTTTTAAGTTTTAAGTTGGATGGATTGCGATTTTTCTTTGAAGAAGAAGAAGAAGCTACTGTTGCACATATCCCTGTGATTTTTCTTTGAATTCCTCTCAGGTCTCCATCAGGGTATGTTTGGCTGCAGGGATGAGGGTGGTATCTGCTAATAAGTTTCTTCTTGTCTTTGATAAGGTGAAAACACCTTTTCCATACAATGCTTCCAACTGAATGATGGGATAAGTGGAAATAGTCTACAATGCGCCTTATGGACATATGGTGGATAAATGTATTCATCCCTTATCCCTCATTTTGCTGCAGGTGAAAGAGCCGGTAAGCTCTTAGCCATGATTTTTCAAAAGCTGGACAAAACTACTCCTGCAGCCAAAAACCACTTTTGGAGTTTTACCGTCTAGTTATGTATGATTGTTTAACACCCTCTGACCAATAGAAAGAAGTTATGGATGGTTGAAAATGATCATCGAATGGGTATGCATACATAAAGAAATATATAAATAAACAAATATATATTAAGGTGATGATGGTACAATTTTCAACTTTTTGTATTACTCTGGACTCTCACTGCTCTTTAGTTTCAATGGACCATAGAAGTCTACTTGGTTTCATTTGAGCCATTGCACAGGAATTTTTTCCATTTTCAGCTATGAAGGAGAAGCGAAGTGGCAAATATTAAAACAAGGCTGATAATATTACCAACTTAAATAGATAAATAAAGAAAAAAATTACAGAAATACACACAAAGGAAGAAGGAAAGTTGTGTTAGAGAAGAAAGTGGAGGGGGGGGGGGGAGGAGGGGCAGGAGAGGAGGGGCCAGAGATGAGAAGGTAGAGGAGTGGACTGTACCTGTTCCAAAGGATGACATGCATCAGATTCAGTCTCTCTCTCTCTCTCTCTGGGCCTTGTGGCCCTTATCCCCTCTAATTCTCTCTATGGAGTCTTGACTTCAAGTAATTAAGGATGTACAAACCCTGTTTGAAACACTTAGAGAATTTCTTTCTTTTTCATAGATCTTGTATCACTTGCATAGGGCAAAATGTAGTTGACCTAATGTCCACAGCCAAAGCAATGGACCCTGATTAAAACCCTTATTTTGGAATTTTCTTAGTCCCTCTGTTTCACAAAAATATTCAATATTTAAAATCACATATTCTAAGTATTTATAATTAGTACTCTTTCCACATTATTTAAATGATTTTCCAAGTTTACAAGGTGGGGAGAAAATGGGAATAGTTAATAAATCAATGCATTGAATTCTTAAAATGGACCAACATTTTGAACAGTTAAAAAGCCCAAAATGGACATTTTTAAGGAACGGAGAGATTATTTAACACCAGCACCTGCATCTGGGTAACACTGGATAAAATTTGAGGTTGCTCTTGTTTCTCTATGGAAAAACCTAGGGGTAATGAAATAACCACAGTTCTAATTGAACTAAAATTTCTGATTCTGCAGTACCTACAGCATATTTAGCATCACATTCTTGTTTTTTAAGAACAAAGAATACTTGTTCTAACGATAAAAAAAAATAAAAATAAAAATACTTGTTCTAAATTGGTTGATTAATGGTTTTGATGAATTTCCATTGGACTTATTTCAGAACCTGGTTACTATGAGGATGGGAACTTCGGCATAAGATTGGAGAATGTGCTTATAGTCAAGGAGGCTAACACAAAATTCAATTTTGGAGAGAAGGGTTACTTATCTTTTGAGCACATAACATGGGTATGTCTGCATATTCATGAGCATCATAACTTTTTGCTGCTTACAGGGTCTTTTTACATCTCTCTCTTTTGATAATAGCCTATCAACTCTGAGATGTGGTTCTATTTTGTATGTCTGTAAACAACAGCATAATAAGATCTTAACCTGAATGGGTGATTGTCAAGGTGGACCAGCTGAGTCAGATGAGTCAATGGAATAGGTGGATATCTAAAAGCTAATCTTAATTATGTAACTGAGATTAGCTTGAATAAGTGGTTTTGTTGCTGGCTTTGTAGTTGGTTGATCTCAAAGAATTGTCCTGTTCTCCTGTTTGGTGCAACTCCAAGGTTTGGGAGAAAAAATTATTCCAGTTTGCCCTTCTTGCTTTTATCTAATTGGGGAAATTTGAGTCTCTTTTTTTAGGTGGCAGCTGAAAGATTGCTGAAAGTGTAGTTGAAGTGTTTTATTCAATTGACTGAATTACTGAAGTGAAATAAATTTGTTCAAAATATTCTAGGCAGTGGGTTGCTGTGACCGGGTTGATCAAATCTATAGTAGTATTTTGTTTTAACTTTTTCCTAAAGAACTATTAAGTTCTCAGAATTGTTATTCCTTAGTTGAGGAGAGGGCCTCCAGAAGTGATTTTGAATACCTGTGTATCTATACATTTCATGGTGCTTTGGAGCAGCCAAGTGATACGGTTTCTCCAAGTATTTGCATCTCCAGAGCTCAGTTGCCATCCTTCCTTGGCCATAGACTTAGAAATTATGCGACCAGGGCTTGTTTTCTGGCCATGGTTCATTCGTTCTCATTTCTGAAAGCATACATTTAGTCATGTGCCTAGGATGATTGTGTTGGTTTTCAGCTTTTCTCCTATATGATCTTCGAGCAATGAAGCGGTTAACCTGCCAGATTGGTGGATGCATAACACCTTTCATTAATCCACCCTTCAGGATGGTGGCATGTGAATGCTTCTGTAAGTTTTTGTGAGACCTACTTAATATATCTTCCTTTATGCAGGCCCCGTACCAGAAAAAATTGATGGACCTGCGACTATTAGCGCCGGAAGATATAGAGTGGGTAAACACATACCACGCCAGGTGTAGAGAAATTTTGGAGCCTTACTTGGATGAATCTGAGCTGGCATGGCTGACAAAAGCTACAGAGCCTGTAACTGTGTAAAGGTTTCTATTCACAGAATCCATTCAAAGCATCATCTTTTGCTTCAGCCAACAGTCTGAAAGGTGACTTGTTAATTATTACTGTGGTGCTTTCACAATTTAACTGAGCTGAAAATTTCTATACGTATCATTGAGCTTTATTACTGGAATCCAGTTGGGAAATTATCCTGTGTGAATAAATCTTTTGGTCAATGGGAATGCCAAAAAGAGGTCTATGTGGTTTAATGTGGTGGATGTATGCTCAGATCCTTGAAGATCTGTGGATGCAATGCACTCCACCAATTGACAAAATGTTATGATGAAAACAGGGCACTTATGAATTTCTAGTGAAAGTACCAGATAGGAGGGAGAGCCACAGAGAGAGAGAGAGAGAGAGATGATTAATTGCGGATCTAAGGCTATGCTTACAACCCTTTGTACACACACACACCAACACACACAATTCAGGTCAGGGCTGTACACTGGGGACCGGAGAATTGATCATCGAGGCAATGATTCCTTCAAAGGATTACCCCTAGCGAATGAAAAACTCACGGGAAGTAAGCCGATCTTTAAATGTTCTTGACCACTCGCAAGCTCCTTCGATCTCTTCCACCTGTTTCTCCACTGCCTTTGATTTAGCATAACAAAACTTCCACTGCTGGGCAACATGAGAGAGCCAATGTAGAGAAGTTCCACCCTCACCCATCGCTCTCAATCCACTCTCCTTCACTTCCTTCATTCTTCTCCTCACTGCTTCCCCTTCCTTTTCCATTACCAACCTTACCAGCTTCTCTACCTCTTCCCTTCCCACCACTTTCTTCGTCGGCAACTCCTTCGTCCTCACCGCCACCCCTACTTCCTCCTCCAGCATCGCCGCATTCATCTTCTGCTCCGCATACAGTGGCCACGCGATCATCGGCACTCCGTTCACCATGCTTTCCAGCGTCGAGTTCCACCCGCAGTGTGATAAGAACCCTCCAATCGATGGATGGCTCAACACCTCTCCTTGGGGGGCCCACATGGGCACAACCAATCCTCTCTCTCTGGTTCGTGTCAAGAACCCGTCCGGCAAGTACCTTGACAGATCATCGTGCCCTTCTGCGCCTCCGCCCAATGCGGTGAAGAAAGCCCCGTTCTTCCCTGCCGGTGGACGCACCACCCAAACAAATCGTTTCCCACTCATCTCCAACCCCAAAGCCAACTCGGTGAGTTCCTCTTCCGACAGCGTTCCGCCGCTCCCAAACGATACGTAAATCACCGATTCCAAAGGTTGTGCATCCAGCCACGCCATACATTCTGCACGTGATTGGTCAAAAGGTGGGCCCGGTGATATCACTATTGGGCCCACAGGATAAACGGGCAAGGGCATGATCCGACGTAGGATTGGATCCTCTCGGAGGGCTCTGAGTGTTTTTGGCTCTAAGTCCTCCCACGTGTTTATCATTATCGCATCTGCCAAGGGCAACATGGACCCCATATTTACATATCCGTCATACTGGTCGTTCTTCCGGTCCATCATGGGGTCGACCAGATCCTCCGCCCGAATCGGCTTGCAACTTGGGACGCGAACCGGCTCCTGCATGTCCACGTATTCGCCCTCTATCTCCTTATGCAGCGTAGGAACGTACACCGTCAACGCCAAGAAGGCTGCCGTGGTTGGGATGTAAACGTATTTGGGGATGCCTAGCTCTTCTGCGATGGGGAAAGCGTTGGTTCCAAACATTTCTAGGACCAGAACAGTAGGCTGCGGTGACATGGCAACAAGAGCGGCTCGTAAGGCTGGCATGGATTCTCTGACAATGATGTGGATACGGCTGATGAAGGTTGTTTGGGCAGTGACGAAGGGCGAGATATCGGGCGGCGAGAGGTGTACAATGCGGATGGAGGAGGGTAGGTGTAGGGAATGAAGGAGTTGGGATTGGGCAGTGGGAGCTGAGGCTGAGGCGACGAAGATGGTGGAGTTAAAGCCGTGAAGGGAGAACAAGCGCTTGGAGAGGGCTACCAGAGGGACGAGGTGGCCCATGCCGGGGCTTGCAAATAGTGCCACTTGCAGATTTGGATTTGGGAAGTCCATGGCTACTTGATTGTTTGCTGCAGCTGCTTGCGGTTATTGTGGCTTTAGGGGAGGAGGGGGTGGAAGTAGAGAGGTGGGATGAGCGATCAACTCTGGCTGGGTTTCTGTTATATAAGTAGAAGAAAGAAGAAGCACTAGCTACTATCCAGGCTATAAATTTTTCCTTTGTACAAGTTTGGGTTGAGGAGACCACTTGGACAATCGTTATCCAATTAAAAGTGACGTGGACTCATGTTGAAGTGGTGGTATTTATTGGGGTTGTCCAAGTTGTAACCTAGATAGTTGGGGTGAAACAGGGTTGAGACCACTTGGACAATTGTTATCCAATTAAAAGTGACGTGGACTCTTTAAGCGGTGGTATTTATTGGGGTTGTCTAAGTTGTAACCTCGAGGTGAAACATGGCTGGGTTGGACTGAGTTTCTTAAAACTCCAACCCAATCCTATCGGGTTTACTCTTAGGCCCAAACCTACTTGGCTCAGGGTTGGGCCGAGTTGATCTTGGTTGGTCTTTTTTTTTTTTCTACAAAAGGTTACAAATGTTAAGCCTATGCTTACGAAAAGTGGGGAGGGGGGGGGTAGAGAGATGTCAAGACTATGGTCAGCCTTTGTCCATTCCTAATCCATAAAATTGTAGTAAGTGAGATTGTCAATCTGTTTATAAGATAAATATTTTAATTACCTGGCATCACCACATCTCCCAAAAACTGGACAGGTCAAATTTTAGCCAAATTCTTCATGGTTATTGTATCCAAAATTCCTATCAATACATGATAGGAAACACAAAAACAGACTATATAAAAAAAAAAAGGGAGGGTGAATAATTTGGCCATTTGGTCGTCTTAGCTCAATAGATAAGAATATATAATTTGTATAATGCATAATGTTGATTGAAGTCGAATAAATAACATGTGTAACACATGATGTGGACCTTAAGAAAGAAAAACACTATTACTAGACACGATAATAGATTATAACTAAAATTGGGCCAGGTTAGGTTGCATCGAGCTGACCTGACCAGGCTTAGGTCTTTAATCAGGCTTAGTCTAACTCTAACTGGGGTTGATCCTTGTAATCAATATGGGCAGGGTTTGACCTCAGGCAGATTCGAGCGTTACGAAACCTACACCCCTTTAACGTATTTTTCAACAATTCTAATATCCTCTGACAAACACATGATTGGTGAGAATGAAAACTAGAAAGTAAAATATCTTGCATTTATTAATATGGCTGGCCAGTCTACATCCGTACTCACACCATGTCAGACGGACCGCACTCCCATTCAAAAATCGTCACTAACCACGATGTAACTAGTGGGTCCCATCTCTTAATTCCTCATTAGTAAAAGTACAGTAATAAATCCTTAAAAATAATAACAATAAATTGCTATGTGAGACTCTCCTATTTATTTACGGCTGTAAGATTGACCCAGTCAGCTTAAGTTGACTTCGATTCGCTTATAATTTGAATATATTTTGAATTAAGATTTTTAGACCTAAGGGCAGGCTTCAACACAGGTGATGAAGCCTACCAAACAGGAAAAAAAAAAAAAAAGTATACTTGTACGATATAAGTTTGGCTCTGGAAACTCAAGTTCACCAGGGCCTGCTTTTAGTTTGAAACTATGTTCTTCATTAAGATTTTTAGTCTTGCGGGCTAAGTTATAACTTAAATTTTATGGCTTTGAATTAGGGTTGGATCATGCTAAGGTTAAAACCTCAAGCTAAGTTTAATTGAAAACTTATGTTCAATTTTATATCCAATTGGGAACCTATGTTTGAATCTAGTAATTTGAACACTTACTGCATTGCTTCTTTTGTCAAGATAAGTATCCAGTAATTTTTGGAATGTAGACAAAGAGTTAGGGCCCGTTTGGTATCGTTCTAACAAAACGTTTCTGGAGTTTTTTCGTTCTATTGGAACGAAAAAATGGAATCTTCTGTTTGGTGCACTTATGGTCCGTTTCTGTTTTTTTGGAACAATAAGTGAAAAAAAAACTGAAAAAACGAGATTGGACGGAACTCCAAAATGGAGTTCCGTCTTCCCAGTTTCGTTCCATTTTACAAAAAAAGAAGAAGAAATTTCCGATAAAAATCTAAAATTTTAAAACACCATTTTTTCGTTTAAAAACTGCGTTTTAATACAGAAACTGAAATTTTCGTTTTTTAAACGAAACGGCGTTTTTGGAACAGAAACGATACCAAACGGACCCTTAGACTTAGAGCCAACGATAAAACTAAAACAAAAATGTAAAATATTTTGCATTTATTAATATGGCTGTTTAGTCTACATCCGTACTGAAAATCTGTTAATAAGGCTTGCTCTACATCTGTAAAATCTGTTAATGAGGCTCATGTCAGACGGACCGCATTCCCATTCAAAAATCGTCACGAGGTAACTACTTACCAGTGGGTCCCATCTCTTAATTCCATATTAGCAATAGTTAAGAAATAAATCCTACCAAAAATGAAAAAAAATATAGGTAATAAATTGCTATGTGAGTGTGGTTGTGCTTGTATATATCCTATGTTCTTAGGGCTGCAAGTTTGATTAGCAATAGTACAAGTAATAAATCCTACCAAAAATAAAAAAAGTATAAGTAAAAATTGCTGTGTTTTTTTTTTTTTTTTTTTTTTCATATAAATTACTTTGTGAGTGTGGTTGTGCTTGTATGTATCTTACATACTTAGGGTTGCAAGTTTGACCTAGTTAGTTCAAGTTTTCCTCGACCTGCATTTAATTCAAATATATTCTAGTGGGCGGGTTATAGCTTAAAATCTATGGGTTTTCTTTATAGTTTAGTTGAGTCAGAGTTGAGATCTCAAGCTAGGTCCAATTAAGAACTTATGTTCAATTTTATATCCAATTGGAAACCTATGTTCGATTCTAGTAATCCAAACACTTATTGCACTACTTTTGTCAAGATAGGTATGCGATAATTATTAAAATGTAGATAAGAAGGTAGGTTTAGAGCCAACGATAAAGTTAGCAAAGACATTTCTACCACAAGTGAGTAACCTTTTTCCAAAGAAGTGCTAAGAGCTTACTTGTTTGTTGTCTTTCTTAAGTTAGGCGATGAAAGGAGTGAGGGAGTGAGGGAGTGAGGGAGTGAGATAGAAGTTTCAGTGAAGATTGTAAAGTTAAAAGACAAGTATCAAAGTTCGAATAGAAGAGTAATAAAGTGAAGGATGTACATGGCCCTTATGAAAGGGGACAAGAAGAGGAAATAAAAACTTTTAAGGAGAAACTATATAGTAAAGACAATCAATAAAGAGTTCCATTAGATGTTATCTCTGATGAACAAACGCATGCTAGTAATAGATTTATAGTAGAAACAAACAAAACGGTAACGGTAAAAGATCCAAACTATTATAGCTTCGGTCAATATTAGTTAGGTCTATGAATGAGAGCCTAAAAAATGGCATACTACTGGATATGAATACTCAATTCTTGTACTCCTCTCTAACAACTAATGTGTTGACCATGTTTCATAAGTTATCAAAATAAAATTTATTTTTCCAACAGCTGAATGGGTGAGGTTAGCACTTTTGATAGAAATGTTTCCAAGATATAATTCAATAATATGAATAATCATAGGCACTCTTTGGTATTATATATGGAGCTTATTTCTATTTTAAAAAAATTGAAACAAATAGATCATGAGTCATTTATGTGTTTTGGTAAAAAATTATTTTTGATCATTTTTACGCTGAACTTTGATGAGCACGTGCTCATACATCCCTAAATCAAGGGTAAAAATACCATTTCATTTTCATAGAAGGGGAAAACGAGTAGTAGAAGAGAAGTGAGAGATAGTGAGACATGGGGCTTTGTTTTGTTTCCCCTTCCCATGCGGTTCTATTCCAATTTGTGTTTCTTTTGTTTAGATTAGACAAATCTCTTACACTAGAGAGAGATTTTGATTGATCAGATTTGCTTCTTTGACGACCAAAAAAAGAGAGAGAACAGAGAGAGAAGTTGCAATAAGCGGGACATAGAAAGTGGAGAAAGATAATTATAAGGAAGATGGGTGAAGGAGACATCTCTTCACCCATTTCTTCAAAAAACCATTCTGCCCTTACTTCATAGAGCTGGATACCAAACCTATTTCTTATTCATTAGTGTATTATGGCAGTAGTTACTAAATGATTTTTTTAATTTGATAAAAAAAAAAATGGTTTTAATTAACTATTTTTGTTAAATAGGAGAAGAAAAAAATTTAATACCAAAAAAATCCTGAGAGAACAAATTTATTAGTTATCTCTGTGACTCAATGTCAACAGAAATTAGTCTTCACTAGGTTTTTTTTTTTTTTTTACGACAAACTTGTCCGAAACCGTAATAGTATGTACACGACAGGGATGTAGGTGGGTAGAGTCATATTACTTAACACCATCCTTAAGATCGTTTGCAAATTGGCCATTTAAGATAAAACATCTCCAATGGTATACCCCAGTACTCAAGTACACTCATCTACTGTGGCCTTGTGAATACTTCAGAATGGTCCTCATATCAAAAGAGAACTCTAGTAAAACTATCCGCAAAACAAAAGAAGAAATCATACAAAAGCAATTGAAGGCTGACTACCCCTTCAATTATAGAGGGGAAGTACCCCACAACATATATACGTCTGATTGACTGCGGATCAAGTCTTTGTACAATAATCATTTTTGTATGGTGTTTGATCCACGCTTAAATTCTATTAAAAATAAAAATCAATTAAGAGAAAAGAAAGAATAAGTAACATCCAAGTGTAAACCAAACATCGGGAATGATTTTCGTACAAGTACATGATTGGGACTCTGGCTGAACTGATATAACAGTAAGAAATGAGTGGATAAGGAACCTTTCACCTTTCACCTTTCACATAGCCGTTCTATGTTTTTCTTATTCTAGGGATGGATTGTAAGCTGGGAACCGAAGAATTGATCACCGAGGGATATCTAAGTGTTGACTGTTGATGAACACTCATGATCAGCTCCATCTGTCTGTCCTTTTATCCTGGCCCCAGTCTTTGCTTTAGCATTACCAATCTGCTTCCACTGCTGCGCGACATGAGAGAGCCAATCCCAAGAAGACCCACCCTCACCCACAGCTCTCAACCCACTCTCCTTCACTTCCTTCATTCTTCTACTCACCGCTACCCCTTCCTTATCCATCACCAACCTCACCAGCTTCTCTATCTCTTCCCTTCCTACCACCCTCTTCGTCGGTAACTCCTTCGTCCTCAAACTCACCCCTACTTCCTCCACCAGCATCGTCGCATTCATCCTCTGCTCAGCGTACAGAGGCCATGCGATCATCGGCACCCCGTTCAACATGCTTTCCAGCGTCGAGTTCCATCCACAGTGTGATAAGAATCCACCTACCGATGGATGGCTTAAAACCTCTACCTGCGGGGCCCACATAGGGACAACCAATCCCAGCTCTTGGGTTCGGGATAAGAACCCGTCCGGCAAGTACCTTGACAGCCCAACATCTCCATCTCCGCCGGGGTTGAAGAAAGCCCCGTCGTTCCCAACCGGGGGACGCACCACCCAAAGAAATCGTTTCCCACTCAACCCCAACCCCAAAGCCAGCTCAGTGAGTTGCTCCTCCGATAGCCTTCCGGCGCTCCCAAACGAAACATAGATCACCGATTCCAAGGGTTGTTGATCCAGCCACGCCAGACACTCTGCACGTGATTGGTCACAAGGTGGGCCCGGTGACAACACTATTGGGCCCACTGGATAAACCGGCAGAGGCATGATCTGACGTAGAATGGGATCCTCTCGAAGGGCTCTAAGTGATGTTGGCTCTAAATCCTCCCACGTGTTTATCAATATCGCATCTGCCAAGGGCAACCTGGTCGCCCTATATAAATAGTGGTCATACATGTCGTTTTTCCGGTTCATCATGGGATCGACCAGGTCCTCCACTCGAATCGGCTTGCAACTTGGTATGCGAACCGGCTCCTCCATGTCCACATACTCGCCCTCTATTAACTTATCTAGTGTCGGCACGTACACCGTGAACGCCAAGAACGCTGCCGTGGTAGGAATGTATAAGTATTTGGGGATGCCCAGCTCTTCCGCGATGGGGAAAGCATAGGTGCCGAAATGTTCGACTACCAGGACAGTGGGCGGCGGTGACATGACAGCAAGAGCAACTCGTAAGGCTGGGATTGATTCTCTGACGATGATACAGATACGGGAGAGAGCGGCTGTTTGGGTAGTGACGAAGGCGGAGATATCGGGTGGCTAGAGATGGACGATTCGGATGGAGGAGGGGAGTTGTAGGGAATGAATGAGTTGGGATTGGACAGTGGGAGCTGAGGCTGAGGCTGAGACGACGAAGATGGTGGAGTGGAAGCCGTGGAGGGACAACAAGCGCTTGGAGAAGGCTACCAGAGGGATGAGATGGCCCATGCCGGGGCTAGCAAACAGTGCTACGTGTGGATTTGGCTTTGGCAAATCCATGGCTACTTTCTTCCAGCTGCCTCCGCCTCCGCCTCCGCCTCCTGCTGGGTTTCTGTTTTATGAGTTTTTTAGTGTGGTTCTTCGCTCTCCCTATTTATCGTCATCACCTACCCCATCTCTAGGGCTTCAAATCATTCTTGGTGAGTGACATAAGGATCCAACAGCTGACAGGCCTGCCATGCACCTAAGCGGTTGGAGATGATTTTGTGCCCCATCTCACCCCACGAGGGTCCAAAGGTGTTAGAACAACCTTTTTCAGTGGGAGTGTGGATTTGAATTCACACTGTCTCACTTTCTGTCATTACGAGCATGAAAAAGATATATTTGAAAACAGAAGTATAGACATTGGGTACTCACACGTGGAACCAAATGGTGATACGAAATTCTAATTATAGTGTAAAGTGAGAAACCTTAGGAGGTGTTTGGTTCGGTAAATCTTTGGGATGACATTCTTTAGAATGATAATTCTTAATTTTTTGAGTTATTTGGTTCTACTGGAATGATCCTCATAAGTGAGCATCCTACTTCCCATGAATGACCATATTACAAAGGAATGTGGATTTGAATTCACACTGTCTCACTTTCTGTCATTACGAGCATGAAAAAGATATATTTGAAAGCAGAAAGATAGACATTGGATACTCACACGTGGAACCAAATGATGATACGAAATTCTAATTACAGTGTAAAGTGAGAAACCTTAGGGGGTGTTTGGTTTGGTAAATCTTTGGGATGACATTCTTTAGAATGATAATTCTTAATTTTTTGAGTTGTTTGATTCCACTAGATGACCCTCATAAGTGAGCATCCTACTTCCCATGAATGACCATATTACAAAGGATGTGTGTCAAATCTGAGTTTACCTCAACACTTAAATTCAGATTTGAGCAACATTTTTACCACTTAGTATAAAAGGAGAAAGCGGAAAGACGTTCTCTACGGAAATCAATATTTCAACCCGCGAGAAACATGTACTAACCTCAAGGCAACCAAACGATTTTTCAGAAAGAAACATAATTCAGAAAAATGTCTATCAAAAGATTGACATTCATATCCGATACATACACCATTTGATTTACCGAACCAAACACCCCCTTATGTAACGAGACTCAACAGAGGAGATAACAATCGTTAGCCTTAATTTTTTTCAAAATTTTTATAATTCTCTCCCACCTTAGCACACAAGGTGCTCAACACTCCACTCACACGACCCTCTCTATTCCCCTTGCCATCGTCTTTGTTGAGGATTGGAAAATAAGATTCATTCGAATAGCATCAACGCATCTATTTGCTGTTTCAATTCAGTTCCATATACCTGAAACATGATGGGAGAGAGAGAATAAAAATTTAAAGAAAATAATGAAGGAATCGCATCAAAAATTGAAAATCAGGATCCCATACGAGGGGAAGAGAGAGGATCACGGTTGTGGAAATTGAAAATTGATGGGTTTTCGTTTCCTCCGTTGGGTCATGTTTCCTTAGGTCCCACTTCACACACTGTCTCGAGTAGATAGATATATGGACACTGTAATTACATTGCCCATCTGGGCAGCTTATCTGGACTCAATTGATAGTGCGTGGGCCCCACAACTATCGATTGAGAATTTCTTTCCTTCGTTGCATTGTCAATAGATCGATCAGAGTATTATTTTCCAGATAACAATGCGGTGTGTGTACGAAAATCTTGTACCAAAATCTGTCTCATTTGCTATCATTACATGGAGAATATTCAAAATCTTATACCATTTATTATCGTTATATGGTGGCAAAGGATATATTTGAAAACAAAAAAAATAGATATTAGATGCTCATTTATACAATCATGGTTTCAAGTATTGATATTGATTGAGACTAATCCCCAATCGTTGACCAATCTGGATTGATTATTTGAGAAATAAAATAATAAAAAATTAATATTTAAAAAAAATGATAAAATCAATTGATACCTACCGATCTAATCTAATCTGAATCAATATCAAATAAATATCAGTAGACACTAATACCGTCCCGAAATCCATGCATACAACCAATTGATTGTACAGACTGCAAATCCATTATCAATACTTTTTTTAAAGTTACTTTTTCATTTTTGGGGTAAGATTTCAGCTGCACTTTTTCTTTTTGGGGTAAGATTTCAAGTAGTTGTTACTTTTTCTCCTCATAAGAATATAGGATGGGACGAGGATTACATGAATTTTTTTTTTTTTTTTTTTTTCTGTTTTTGGGTTAAGACTTAAGAGGAGGGACTACAAGAACAATAATTAAAAAAAATGGTGAAAAAGTGATATGACTCATGTTCATGCGGTGACAAGGATTGCCACCTTCCGATATTAATTTCATGGAGTAAAAAACGCCACCGAGTCGTACGCTCTTGTCCATTTCATGCCTCAAATTTTCACAATTGTGAAGAGGGAATTAAACAAGAATTGAATGATTAAGAATTTAATAGAAGTTTTAAAGAAAAAATCAGATTCTCAAATATAAGGTGGTGAAATGATATTGGCATAGGGGTCATACAATTGAATACCCATGAAATTAAAAATATAAGGTATCCACCATTGAATACCCTATACGTACGTGGTATGATTGCATTCATACAATTGAATATAGGGGTCAATGGTGCCTCCACCATTGAATACCCAGGTACGTATCCTCATTGGTCCATATTGGCATAGGGGTCATACATGTTAGGATTTTTATGTGGACTTAACTAATACCGATTGATCCATTGGGCCCAAGAAATTATAGACCCACTCTGATTAGGAAACTCCTAGCTCTTTCCATTGTGAGAGTGGAATAGGGTTTTAGGGATTCTATTATAAATAGAATACTGACGGTTCCTGCAGCCATTACTTTACCTAATGCCTTATTGATTTTGGGAGCACGGCTTTCTCACAAGAGCAAGTGCACAGAAAGAAAGGAAACCCTAGAGTAAGAGGTTGCAGAAGATCTCAGTAGAAGGACTCCACTTGCGTAGTTCGTCATTGTCATCTTCATGGGAGTAATGTTTAACCATATGGGACAGAGGTTCATGATCTATGTTCATGGGACACAGGTACTTCTTTATTCCCATTTATGGTTCATGTCATGGTTGTCCCATTGATTATTATAGATATGGTAAATCTATATGGTTATGTATTTTAAGATGGGATACTTTATTGTTCTTGGTTTAGGGATCACACCTATGATTAATCTTTTATAATTGTTGATGATTCTTGTATTCTAAACACTATAGGGTTATTCATATGTTTAATATGGTAAAGAATCCCCAACAATACAATCATGTAATCATGTAGCATTTGCTCCCTTGTATTTTGTATAGAAAAATGGTTTTTCTATCATAGAGTGTGGTTAGCTTATGCTAGTATTTTCAAGGGCAGATCAGGTTCATGTACGAGAATATACGAAAACGGTCTTAATTCGTGAATATAAAATTAATTTTTTCCCTCTTCATTTAATAGATTCTATATCCACTGATCTACCTGATTCATTCATAATATTTCCTGTGTGTATCTATATTATCCTTCAAACAAAGGGTAAAGATGTTTTTTTACATGGGGAAGAGAGAGATTCATGAAAGCACCATTGTAGCGTATGTCACGTTTCCAGATAAAGTTCATTTTCATTTCATATATATCTTCGCCTAAGGGATAATGTTTCTTATCCGATTTCCTAGCATACCTTAGCAACTCCCTGTGTTTGTCTCCCTTATGACTCCGTTTTCGTATCAAATAACATATCTATGGTAAACACAATGAAAATGTACTGATGTTTATTTTTCCCAACTGGGGCAGTGCCTCGTACGGGGAGCCGGAAAGTTTTATCCGGCTAAGTGTATACCACGTACACAACTGTTCCTTTTTTTTTTTAATCTCCATAACTAACACAATGTTTCCATATCACTGTATTACAACGAGGCAATTCAAAGAAGAAATCCATCAAGTCTTAACAGTTCATGACCACTAGCTCACGAGTTGCATCGATCTCTCCTTCCTGTCTCCTCTTCCCTGCCTTTTCTTTAGCATGCAAATAACCAATCTTCCACTGCTGCGCAACATGAGAGAGCCAATCCCAAGATGACCCACCGTCACCCACCGCTCTCAACCCACTCTCCTTCACTTCCTTCATCCTTCTCCTCATTGCTTCCCCTTCCTTTTCCATCACCAACCTCACCAGCTTCTCTATCTCTTCCCTTCCCACCACCCTCTTAGTCGGCAACTCTTTCGTCCTCACAGCTACCCCTACTTCCTCTTCCAGAATCGCCGCATTCATCTTCTGCTCCGAGTATAGCGGCCACGCTATCATCGGCACTCCATTGACCATGCTTTCCAGCGTCGAGTTCCATCCACAGTGTGATAAGAACCCTCCAATCGACGGATGGCTCAACACCTCTAACTGTGGGGCCCACAAAGGGACAACCAATCCCACCCCTCGGGTCCGTGTCAAGAACCCGTCCGGTAAGTACCTTGACAGCCCATCACCTCCATCTCCGCCATCTCTCCCAGCTTTGAAGAAAGCCCCGTCCTTCCCAGTCGGCGGACGCACCACCCAGGGAAATCGTTTCCCACTCAGCTCCAAGCCAAAAGCAAACTCAGTGAGTTGTTCCTCCGACAGCGTTCCGCCGCTCCCCAACGATACGTAAATCACCGACTCCATGGGTTGTTCATCCAGCCACGCCATACACTCTGCACGTGATTTCTCGCCGGATGACCTCACTATTGGGCCCACCGGATAAACCGGCAGCGGCATGATCCGACGTAGGAGGGGATCCTCTCGGATGGCTCTGAGTGTTGTTGGCTCTAAGTCCTCCCACGTATTTATCATTATCGCATCTGCCAAGGGCAACGTGTTCCCCATATATACATAGTTCTCATATTGGTCGTCCTTTCGGTCCATCATGGGGTCAACTAGGTCCTCCACCCGAATCGGCCTGCAACTCGGGATGTAAATCGGCTCCTGCATGTCTACGTACTCGCCCTCTATCTCCTTGTGCAGAGTCGGCAGGTACACCGTCAACGCCAAGAACGCTGCCGTGGTAGGGATGTATACGTATTTGGGGATGCCTTGCTCTTCTGCTATGGGGAAAGTGTAGGTTCCGAACATTTCGACGATCAACACAGAGGGCTTCGGTGACATGGCAGCAAGAGCATCTCTGAAGGCTGGCATTGATTCTCTAACAGTGATACTGACACGGGAGACGACCGCTGTTTGAGCAGTAACGAAGGCTGAGATGTCGGGCGGCGAGAGGTGGACGATGCGGATGGCGGAGGGGAGGTGTAGGGAATGAAGGACAGTGGTAGTAGAGGCTTCAGTTGAGGCGACGAAGATGGTGGAGTGGAAGCCGTGCAGGGAGAACAAGCGCTCGGAGAGAGCTACCAAAGGGATGAGGTGGCCCATTCCAGGGCTTGCAAATAGTGCCACTTGTGGATTTGGATTTGGATTTGCCAAGTCCATGGCTTCAGTTATCGTAGTTTTTTTTTTTTTTCGCGGTGCGCGGGGACGTGGAGAGCCTGGGATGCAGCAACTAAACTATGTGTGGGTTTCCGTTTTATAAGTAGGAGAAAGGAGGTCTGGCATTCGAGTCCGGGACTCCTCGTCACTCCTTGCATCACATGGACACTAGATATATTTCAACTGTTCTATTGAATGAGATCACATGGACAATCACTATTAGGGTATGTATGTAACTCGCCAATGAGATTTTTCCAACGGTGTTGAGAAGGACACATGGACAATGAAAGAAAAAGGTGACGTAATATTTTTTGGTAAGGATTTTGTGGATCATATTCTTCTTCGAGAATGTTTCTCTTCCGATCTGAATTAATGAGTTTGATAAATCTTCACGCTCATAAACGTGCATAAACATCCTTGGTCGGTGGATATAATATTTATTTCTTCTCTCTGCATTTAATAAATGTCATATTTATTCGCTGTCATGTACCTCACCCATTATAAATTTTATCTCCACCATAATTACGGGTAAAAACGATTTTTATACAAGGACATGATTCGCTCACATGTAACTCGTCCATTGTGTTGATTATTTTTTTAATATTATACTCGAAGCCCTAAGCTGGAGATGGCAACAAGAGATGACGCATTAATTTGTGAGTTCCGGGTTGCCTTCTGCGAAAAAGAGGGCGTAGGGAAGGTTAGAACAAAATTCCGGCCCCACTATCTTCCAACTCAATTATTGTACTCGATTTTTTTTTTTCTTCTCTTTTGGCAATTAAACCATTATTGTATTTGATTGCAATAATAAAGGAGGGATTTGATTCTATCAACTCCACCGACTTTGTCCATGCTCCAGGCGCCAGGGGACCCCACTTTTATCTTATCTTGAAGGGAATGGACGGTATGGGATGAGATGGGACGGGACGGGACGGGAGCAGGGAGGAGGAAAAAGAAAGTGGATCAAGTTCATGTACGAGAATATGCGAGAACGATCTTAGTCTATGAATTTAGAATCAATTTTCTCTCTCTTCATTTAATAGATTCTAAATCCACGGGTTATGAGCATATGAAAATGTACGTGAACCTAATCCGTTCATGAGGGAAAAAGGGGTGGGGTATTAGGGTAGGGATGGGTGGGTCAGGTTATTGGAGAAAACACTAAAAGATAAAATTAGGAATATATAATAATTAGAATATTCAAATGCAATATCGGTGAAATGTGAGCTAAGAACCATGTTTATATTCTTAAACAACTAAGGTTTAAGTATTAGAAATGTGGGGCATTTCAATTCCGAACGTTGAATACCTTATGTGTAATTGAGGTACCTGAAGTGTCATTTATCCAATAAAGTATAAAGCTTGATGAGTAAAAAGGTGAGTGTACTACTTGGGGTTGAAATCGTCTGCAATTTCGATCTCGTACAATTCCGTGCAATATCACCTTCAGGTGGTGACACGTGTATTGATACCAATACAATGGTCCAGATCTGGTACAACTAATAAAACATTAAATCAGTGAAGAGGCATTTAAATCAGATCTGGACCATTACATTGGTATCAATACACGTGTCACCCCCTGAAGGTGATATTTCACGAAATTGTACGAGATCGGAATTGCAGACGATTTTTTTCCGTACTATTTGTGAAATCTCTTTTATTTTGTATGATTGTGTGGGTGGAAGTACATACAGAATAATAGAGAAGATTCTCTTTGTATTCCTTGTACGTGAGTAATGACATGATGACAATGTTCTCTCTCTATTAAGGGAAAAAGGAAATGTTCTCTCTCTCTCTCTTTTTATACACGTTATACTACAAGAAAAAAATTGTTTTTCTTAACAAGCGGTATCAAAGCGAGATCTTGAAATTGTGTGTAAAAAATGAAAAAAAAAATACATACAATATGCATGATAACTTGAATTAGAGCAACCAGATGATTTGAAAAGTGAATATGCACTTGCTATACTGTAAGGATTTGTACGTCTTGAAGAAGGTGATATGATGAAACTAAAATAGATGACTATTGTCGAATGAAAGATCTTGTATAAAAAACCATTCGAATTATCCTACATTTTTTGAATTACACTGTTTTCCATCATGTACCTATAGAAATTGATACGTTCACCATAAAAAAAAAAATTAAAAGAGTTGTACGAAAGGAAAATTGCTAACAAAAGCTTTGTGATATGTGAACATAGAGTATAGAAAAAGAAGATCAGTTGTAGAATATTTGAATGAGACGTAAAGTATTGTGGATTAGCTCTCCTCCATGAACATGGCGTTTGACGATGAGTTACTAACCCTATTATTTTTCAACTCATTATCCAACAGTTGAGAGACAACGGTCATCTCTTAGCAATTCTACACCAGATGGGATGCTCTCAGTGGGTCAAGTGATATAAAGTTTGTTAATGAAGAAACAAGAAGAAAATCTTTGGATTCACCTCAACAAGAAGGAATTGTCATTGAAAATCAGAAGGAAAGTCAAAAAAACCAATCAAAGAAAGATATCACATACTAGGACTGCAAAAAATAAGAAAATATGAAAAAGAAAGTAGAAACCTAAAATAAATTCAAAGGAAGCAATGGAAGAATTTGGGTAAGCTGGTTGACTCCAAACTCAAAGATCTAGTCAAATATTTGAATAAGGATTAGGTTATGAAGATGTAAATGTGTTAGGCATCAATTTCTCTTGGTAAAAACTAGTCTTTGTATTAGATGCTAAGTTTATTCATTTATTTATTTTTGTTAACCAAGGTATTCGGGCCAACTTACGTGTACCTCGATAAATCCTCGGGGAGATTAGCACAGCAATCCATCACTACGGTCTCCACTTAGATCGAGCATTCTCCTCAAAGTATATGTCTTAAACTCACATGTGTGACTATGATTGATTGATTAATGTACACTACTTCATTGAAGAATACTATATTTTAACCTTACTATATTTAACAACTACCCTAAATCATATTGATCTAATTAAACATAAGCTTTTTAAGATGATACTTTAAATAACCCTCATGCTTTAACTACATTAATTATCGTGCTTATATACTTTAAGTAACCCTTAGCATTTCTTCCCAAGAAAATAACTATATAGGCATGCTTATCTAATTAACTACGCTACGTTTGGAATCTTTCTTTCTGGGGGCCTAACTTTCAATCATTCTATCTCATTTCACCATGCGTTATATCATCAAAAATATTTTCCAAACACTATCCAATGAGAAGGAAACCAATCACAGATTTGGCAAACTTTTTTGGTAAAAAAGTGCAAGAAGTGGTGAAGCTTAATTTGGCAAAGGTCACACCATTGGTTAATACTTGGTCTTTAGATGATGAAAACATTTAATCATCATGTTAAAACCGGCTCTAAAGTTTATACCATCAATAATAAGAATGCGATGGAATTTTGGTAGCATTTAGGCCACGGTAGCAACTGTTCTATAAGGAGCTATGGGATTGATAGAAAAGGCTCTTTGTCACGAAGGACTTGTTAGCAATTGAATCAGAAATGGAAGATCAAGCCAAGGGTTGGTTTAAGCGGATATCTTTTTTCTTATATACTGAGTCTTCTGCAAGAAAGATATCGAGATTGCGAGGTCATTCTATTGTCATCATCAAGAGGGATGACAAAATGGGATGTCTGCAGTCATCCTCACATGAGGGGACCACATGGACAATATTATCCAACAAGGGTAATCTGAATCACGCATTATGTTGAGGTGGTGAGAAGAACCTCTCCCAAGAACCTCTCCCAACTTCTCACATATGTCTTATTATACATAGATGAAGGTTGATGAGATAAGGGTGAGTATATGACTCGTGAAATCTTAACTCTAGTATGAATTCATGAGTGCGAGTGACAAAAAGAATAGAGAAGATTTTTTTTTTTTTCTTCTAGAAATCAGCAAGGTTTTTATTAATATGATAAATGAAAGAATGGTACAAAGAAGATGATCTCTCTATTGTGTTTATTGTACGCAAGTTACGACATAACAACATTTCTGTATTTAGAGAAGGAAGAAAGGTAGTATAATCTTTCTATATTTATCACGACAGATTCAACAACAATATTCAAAACTTTACCCCAACATAATGGGGTCAACTACATGGATATTCTTAGCAAGAATTAACACGAGGACCCATGCAAAAAGATTGGCAGGTTACGACTAATTATAATAAGTCCCAACTGTCAACCTGACGCATCACTACAAATCAGTCACATACTTATAATGACAGACTATAATAAAGTACCGGCTGTCTAACTGTCGTACGATATAGATTGGTCAAACCAAAACATCCAACATGCATTACGTCTACCAATTATAAACCATCACCCAACCTACTTTTATACTCACATGCTTTGTTTTATTTATCACTACAGATTATAAGGTTGGAGAATATTTGTTTTCTCTCAATATAGGCCCCTCTAATTGTTGGAATTTAAGTTTCAAACTATGATCAAAATATTCTTTTCAAAATGGTATTTTTGAAATTTAGCTTTCCCCCTCAAAAGTGTCTTTTGGGTTTTGTCTTTAGCACTTGTGAAGTTGTTATGAGCCAAGACACCTCACAAAGTTTAGTCCCACATTGGTTAGAGATGAAAGAAAAGAGGAACTACTCCTTGTCATGTGTGTGTGGGTGTTTCCTGGGTGCTTTTGAATTGCACGTGTTGAGCCAAGTAGGGTCGGGCCATAGCCGGAGTCAGGGTATAGGTACGGTTTACATGTCGAATTTTTTGGCTCTAATTTCATATATTTGTTTTGAATATGAATTTCAAATTCAAAGTTGTAAAGGCACACCTTGTCCTAAGGGACACCTCTTGTACATGTACCTGTATGAACACATCCACCTATATACGTATCAAAAAATAAATACATTGTCTCATACATATAGTCACATCTGTATACGTATGGGTACCTATACAGGTATTCCCATTACAGAGGCCTACATTCTATAAATATAGAAGCTCTTGTTCTATTTATGGGTTAGACAAAATCCTACTGTATATGGGTTCTGTACGAAATATGTGCATACTGTGGGAATTTCTTATTGGAGTGCACCTTAAGAAATTGAAGAGTAATTTTATCTTGGAGGTGAGGACGTGCGATCAACCCGGTTGTGGTTACGGGGTGTTCAAACACCTTAAGGACAATATACATTTATACGACTTAACTCTATATAAGTTGGAGGATTTTAGCTACTATTTCAAAGAAACGTTTTGAACAAGTAAGTAATTCTTATGTTCGGAATTGTATATTCAACCATATAATTGTTTTGTTAAAGTCTTATAATTATTTCCTGAACTCTATTACTTACATTAATCTATGTATTAGATGACTGATCTTAGAGAGAAAGAGACAGACTTCGACTTTGTGCCAAACAAGGAGGGAGGACAAAGACAAATTAAGAGTCCAATAAATTAATCAAAATGATTAGGAGCTCACCACTTATCACGAGGCATGGAGCACTTCCAAATTGATGTGTTCTTAATTAATGATTCAGTCACTATTTATGTATTAACTATTGAAAAAATTCAAAAGAAGAAACCAATTTTTAAGGTTAAGCTGCTTTCAAATTACACGGCTGTTCCACTATCGAACAAGAAGGCTTTATCTGTGAAGTTCAGATAAGCCAAAATGATTAGTAAACTAATTAGAAAAATAATCACTTTCTGGATGTGTAGTTTTTTAGTCAAATAATGCAAAGATAAGATGACTAACAAGCATCTGTTGAGATGTTAAATCTTAGTTTGATAAACCTTGACAAAGTTATTTGTAGAGACTTTCAAACATGCCCCAGGGACAATATTCAAACTAGTGATCATGCCTCATCAAGTGATGATCTGAACCATCACCTTGCCAACAAAGATTGATAAGTAGAAATTTTTTTTATGAATCAAGTTTTCCTTTCACTTGCTACCCAATGGTCATCGGTACCATTAGATTGCTAAGGATGAGGGTAGTTTCAATTTCGTCAATATAAGGTAAGAATATAAATCTTTTTTTTTTTTTAATTCCAACATTCATTTGTGTTTTCAAAAAATATGCAAAAGCAAGGATGATTTTTGAAATCTTAACCGAGGTCTTGTTTGGACAATTCAAATCAAGTTCACTTATGAGAACAATTTCGTACTTCTCTAGATTGTAGATTTAGAATCTATAAAATGAAAAGAAAAAGTGAATTTTAAATTCATGGATCAGAGAGGAATGAAATTATTCTCATACCTGAACCTGATCCCATCTATATTCAAATTTAGGATGAGTTCGGATTTTCATGGCCAAACTTACACTTAGGGTAACTCTTGGGATATCTCCATTCTTCTAATTACTGTTCATGACCACTCAAGATCATCTCCATGCCTCCATCGATCTCTCCCTCTTGTCTCACCTCGGTTGCCTTGCTTCAGCGTAACCAATCTTCCACTGCTCCACAACATGAGAAAGCCAATCCCGAGAAGACCCACCCTCACCCACCGCTCTCAACCCACTTTCCTTCACTTCCTTCATTTTTTTCCTCACTGCATCCCCTTCTTTTTCCATCACCACCCTTACCAGCTTCTCTATCTCTTCCCTTCCCACCACCCTCTTCGTCGGCAACTCCTTCGTCCTCACCGCCACCCCTACTTCCTCCTCTAGCATCGCCGCATTCATCTTCTGTTCCGCATACATTGGCCACGCTATCATCGGCACGCCGTTGACCATGCTTTCCAGCGTTGAGTTCCACCCACAGTGTGATAAGAACCGTCCAATAGATGGATGGCTCAACACCTCTACCTGCGGGGCCCACAGGGGGACGATGAACCCCACCCCTAGTGTCCGGGTCAAGAACCCGTCCGGCAAGTACCTTGACAGCTCATCGTGTTCGTCTGCAACCCCGCCCAATGCGGTGAAGAAAGCCCCGTCCTTCCCTGACGGTGGACGCACCACCCAAAGAAATCGTTTCCCACTCAGCTCCAAACCAAGAGCCAACTCATTGAGTTGCTCCTCCGACAGCGTTCCACCGCTCCCTAACGACACGTAAATCACCGATTCCACGGGTTGTTCATCCAGCCACGCCACACACTCTGCACGTGATTGTTCACAAGGTTGCTTCGCTGACATCACTATTGGGCCAACCGGATAAACCGACAGAGGCATGATCCGACGTAGGATGGGATCCTCTCGGAGGGCTTTTAGTGTTCTTGGCTCTAAATCCTCCCACGTGTTTATTATTATTGCATCTGCCAAGGGCAGCTTGCACCCCATGTATACATAGTAGTCGTATTGGTCGTTCTTCCGGTCCATCATGGGGTCGACCAAGTCCTCCGCCCGAATCGGCTTGCAACTTGGGATGTGAACCGGCTCCTGCATGTCCACGTATTCGCCCTCTATCTCCTCATGCAGCGTCGGCACATATACCGTTAACGCCAAGAAGGCTGCCGTGGTAGGGATGTAAACGTATTTAGGGATGCCTAGCTCTTCTGCGATAGGGAAAGCGTAGGTGCCAAACATTTCGACGATCAGCACAGAGGGCTGCGGTGACATGGCAGCAAGAGCATCTCTTAGGGTTGGTATTGATTCTCTGACGGTGATACTGATACGGGAGAAGATGGCTGTTTGGTTAGTGACGAAGGCGGAGATATCGGGTGGCGTGAGATGGACGATGTGGATGGCGGAGGGGAGTTGTAGGGATTGAAGGAGTTGGGATTGGGCAGTGGTAGTGGGGGTTGAAGATGAGGCGACGAAGATGGTGGAGTGGAAGCCGTGGTGGGAGAACAAGCGCTTGGAGAGGGCTACCAGAGGGATGAGATGGCCCATGCCTGGGCTTACAAATAATGCTACGTGTGGATTTGGCAAGTAGTAGTCCATGTCTTCTTTCTTGGAGGGCTAGGATCCTGCTGCAACTTTGGCTGGATTTCCCGTTTTATAAGTAGAAGAAAAAAGAAGGCATCATTGCACTATCCTTCAATTTAGCCAATTAAGTATATATTCTTTCAAGTGGCGTCGATTTGTAGAAGAAAGAAGCAAGGACCAGTCCCATCCAAGATATAATGCATTAGAAGTACATATTCTTTCAAGTGGCGTCCTTACTTCTTAGTCTCTATTGGGAGGCAGAATGCTTTCAGGATATAAATTTTCCTGTTGCACTATCAATCGATCAAACAAAGCATATTTTTTCAGAGAGGACCACACGAACAAAAAGGGAACAAAAATTATCCAAAAAAGGATGATGTACATGACGCTACGCCCACCTTTTTGTTGCGTTTCATATATTCTTATGGCGAAGGAGTTGTGCCGTTAGGAAGTTTAATCCAAAAGATCGTCCTCACACGGTGATTAGGACACATATAAAGTTGATTAGGGATTAAAACCACATATGTCTATATAGTTTGGGAAGTCTCCACGAACTTTTACAACACTTCCGCTATGCCACTTTGATGAGTCCCATGAACAAATCTCTAGGGTCTTGTGCAGTCTCCCTTACGGATCTCCCACATCTTTATAACCGTGAATCGCATGATATGACTGTAGGGGCCCAAGAGTTACTACTTATAATAGTCCACCCAACCCTAATCACTCTCACAATGGTTGGGCTGGGCCTATCTTAAAACAAAGTGGACCGAACCACAATGGGCCCATATGGAGCAATTGCATTAATGCAGCCCAAAGCCCACAAGTGCCTTCAATCGCTGGAGGGTCTAGAGGTGTCAAAACCTAACCCTGAACTAACAAAATCAATATGAGTTTATTGAATCATGTTTTGAGTTGAGGTTTTGTGACATCAAAAGCCAGCCGAATTTTAAAAATTGGATCAAAACCAATAAAGCTTGATACCAACTTAAAATTTTTAAAATTATAAATTATTTATCTTTTAATATTCATTCTTTTAAATATATTATATATTAAATCAAAATCAAACCTATAATAAACTGATACGAAACAAAAATCAAATCACGGCCGATGCATCCTTATTAATTCATGTTTCAATTTCACTGACACTCACACTGAAACCGATGAAACCAAATTGATTGTTACAGGATTGAACAACACGGCTATATCTCTCAAGTTAAGATAAGCCGAATTAAATGGTAAACTAATTAGAAAACTTGTCATTTTGTGGGTGTATAGATTCTTAGTTGAATAACGAAAAGAGATGGCTAATAAGAATATTTTGAGATGTTGAATCTCAGTTTGATAAACCTTGACAAGTTATTACTAGTGACTTTTCAAACATTGAGCCTAGAGACATTCAAGTTAATCATGCCTCATCATGTGATCTGAATCATCACCACGCCAAAAAAAGATTGATGAGGAGAAATTGGGATTGCATTTTATTTTCATGCCACTGGTACCATGAGCTGGATTACTGAATCAACTTTATTTATGGGATTTTCTTATGGGCCGAGTTCTTTCACTTCATTCACCATGGGAATTGGTACTACTCGATTGCTAAGGGAAGGGTAGTTTAGACATCTTCAATATCAAGGTGATAGTGTAATGTGGCCTAAGAAATCTTCCTTCCCTATTGATGAAAGAAGAACTTAATTTCGCCTTTTCTTATTGACAACTCGTAAGGTATAAAAAAAGGTAACTTCACTTTTTCCCTTTTTGAGTATAAATATTTTTTTTCAATGAGGATAAATTATGAAATTTCATGTATGTAAATGTGCAAAACGACAACTTTTGATATTGAGATCTTAATGTTACTTTCAAATTATTTTAAAAATCCTTTTTCATCCCTAACTTGAAGAATTGCTGAGAATAAGACAATAGGGAATCAAAAGGATACAAGTTCTAAATACATACACACCTTGAGAAGCATCATATAGACAATCCGTTTTAGGATTTTATGTGTGGAAGTGCAGTAATAATATCTTAGTCCATTGTTTAGGATCTATGCTCAACGGTAACCAATTAAATAACGAGGGTAGCCAAGACATTGTTTTACCAACAAGGACATGAACTTATATAGAAAAGTAAATAACTAGGGTCGCCAAGATTTGTTGTATCTAATTTATGTATGGGATTTTCTTATCATAGAGTTTCTTTTAACATCTTTTATGGGCATTGATATCAAAATAAAGGATGTGAGTTTAATGATAATCTATGAATTATTTTTTTATTAATGAAAGAAAAATGTTCGTCTTTTCTTATTGACACATATATTTGGTAGCCAAGAGAAAAAAAGAAAAAGAATCTAGAAAATAAAAGAAAAGAAAAGAAAAGAAAAAAAAAATCTAGAAAGGAAAGGAAGAGAAAAGAGAGAAGAAAAAAAAAATATGTACATTTGGTTACCATTAGAAGAGGAAAAAAAATGTATTTTCTCCTGTTTTCTTGTGTTTTTGGCTTCTTTTTTTTTTTCTTTTTTTTCTTTTTTTGAGTGAAAAGGTTTCACAATTTTCAAAGGAAATTTTGAAATTCAGAAATTGAGTATCCTCTTAGATCAAGACATGCAGAGGACAATGAGAAATTCCTAAACCAAGAATCTTCTCATCTTTTGTACTTTTTACTTTTTACTTTTTTTCTTTTCTCCACCTATCATCTCTTCTCCGGGCCATCAAACAGCCTAAGGCTATATTATACCCATGTATTTGAAAAGACATTGATTTGATTTCAGTTCACTGATTTTAATGTATATGGACAAAGCCAAATTAGAAGTCCACTCAATCTAAATGACTAGGGCTCACAACTTTCTAAGGATCCTATATGGTTCCACGATCAACACTGCTGTATATGTGGAAGACCAGATAAGTCAAAATGATTAGAAATTTGATCACCCTAAGATTGGATTTGATTTTATTTATTTTTTTCAGATAAGATGGCTAATAAGCATCATTGGAGTTCTTGTTGTCTTTTTTTCTGAAAAACCTTGTGGCACGCACCTTGGCCAAGCAGCCTAAGCCTATGAACTCTCGTGTGCTCAATATTAAACTTCACTAGCATAGTGATGGGAAAGAAAATCTTTCATTTAAAATCAATTTTTTTTTATCATAAAATCGATTCTTGTGACATGACCTTAAACTGTGTTTTTTTAACCAAGAGAAGAAAAATGGTGACATAGATTGAATAGATTTTTTAAAGAATGAAGGAAAATGTGAAAGCACTGCAAGTTTACACCATATATATATATATATATATAGGGAGAGGGATAGGTATGCCGCCGATATCAAGTATGCTAGCGGATAGCACCAATAGGAATACATGATGAAGTATCATTCAGGAATGATATGTGGGTTATTTCAGAAAAAGGGAAGAGAGAGATAGACACAATGAGTGCTAGCATACCTGATATCGGCGACATACCTAACATTTTCCCATATTATATATATATATATATATATATTTTTTTTTTTAGAATTATATATTAAAACAAAGATAAAGGAAAATAAAGCACGAAACACAAGGGAGAACCTCTAACCAAAGAAAATAAGAAGAAACAAAAAAGAGAAGGGGGAGGGGGAATTACATCCATCAAAAGGGGGGGGGGG
>NC_056558.1:37154076-37196264 GCF_013358625.1 Macadamia integrifolia | reverse complement strand
GCAACAATGAGAACTGTGGGACGGAAGAAACAAAGTAAAAGATGCAAATAAGATGATACACCAACACTAGTGGAGAGAAATGATCATCGAAAGATTCCAAAAGAGGGAATTTGTTGTCCCCGATTTCTCTCTTTTTCCATCAAATATGATAGAATCATTGCATTAGAAGCTAGTTTACCAAACATGTCGCAGGAAGAGGTGCAGTTGAAACTATTTTAAGACCTGAGAATTGATCACCGAGGCAATGATACCTTCAAAGGATCACCCTTGGCAAAAGAAAGAAAAACTCTTGAGATACCTAAGAATTGAACTGTTCATGACCACTCATGAGCTCCATCTATCTCTCCTTCTTCTCTCCTCTCCCTTGCCTTTGCTTTAGCATAACTAATCTTCCACTGCTGCACAACATGAGAGAGCCAATCCCGAGAAGACCCACCTTCACCAACCGCTCTCAACCCACTCTCCTTCACTTCCTTCATTCTTCTCCTCGGTGCTTCTTCCCCTTCCTTTTCCATCACGAATCTCACTAGCTTCTCTATCTCTTCCCTTCCCACGACCCTCTTCGTTGGCAACTCCTTCGTCCTCACCCCCACCCCTAGTTCCTCCTCTAGTATCGCCGCATTCATCCTCTGCTCCGCGTAGAGCGGCCACGCGATCATCGGCACTCCGTTCACCATGCTTTCCAGCGTCGAGTTCCACCCACAGTGTGATAAAAACCCTCCAGTCGATGGATGGCTCAACACCTCCACCTGTGGGGCCCACAAGGGGACTACAATCCCCACCCCTCGGGTCCGGGTCAAAAACCCGTCCGGCAAGTACCTTGACATTTCATCGTCTGCGCTCCCCCCCAAAGTGTTGAAGAAAGCCCCGTCTATCCCCGCCGGCGGACGCACCACCCAAAGAAATCGTTTCCCACTCAGCTCCAACCCGAAAGCCAACTCAGTAAGTTGCTCCTCCGACAGCGTTCCGCCGCTCCCCAACGATACGTAAATCACCGATTCCAAAGGTTGTGCATCCAGCCACGCCATACATTCTGCACGTGATTGGTCACAAGGTGGGTCCAATGATATCACTATTGGGCCCACAGGATAAACGGGCAAGGGCATGATCCGACGTAGGATTGGATCTTCTCGGAGGGCTCTGAGTTCTCTTGGCTCTAAGTCCTCCCACGTGTTTATCAGTATCGCATCTGCCAAGGGCAACGTGGTCCCCATATATACATACCAGTCATACTGGTCGTTCTTCCGGTCCATCATGGGGTCGACCAGATCCTCCGCCCGAATCGGCTTGCAACTTGGGACGCGAACCGGCTCTTGCATGTCTACGTACTCGCCCTCTATCTCCTTATGCAGCGTAGGCACGTACACCGTCAACGCCAAGAACGCTGCCGTCGTCGGGATGTAAACGTATTTGGGAATGCCTAGCTCTTCTGCGATGGGGAAAGTGTAGGTTCCGAACATTTCGACGATCAACACAGAGGGCTTCGGTGACATGGCAGCAAGAGCATCTCCGAAGGCTGGCATTGACTCTCTCACAGTGATACTGACACGGGAGACGACGGCTGTTTGGGCAGTAACGAAGGCTGAGATGTTGGGCGGCGAGAGGTAGACGATGCGGATGGCGGAGGGAAGGTGTAGGGAATGAAGGAGTTGGGATTGGGCAGTGGTAGTAGAGGCTTCAATTGAGGCGACGAAGATGGTGGAGTGGAAGCCGTGCTGGGAGAACAAGTGCTTGGAGAGGGCTACCAGAGGGATGAGGTGGCCTATGCCGGGGCTAGAAAATAGTGCCACCTGTGGGTTTGGGTTTGTGTTTGGCAAGTCCATGGCTTTGTGGCTGGAGAGCTGGGATGAAGCAACTCTGGCTGGGTTTCTGTTTAATAAGAAGAAGAAAGAAGCATCCAGGGCCTGAGAAATTTTTCTAAAAGTGGCGTCTCTAAAGTATAGAGATTCTAGTCTCTCTATTTTTGAGTGGCCAGTCGTTAAGAGAAAAAGGAAAAGACTTTTCTATTGTATTGGAGAAGTTACGTAGGAGGAGAGGACAAGATCCAATAAATTAATCAAATAGATTAGGAGCTTAATTACCCGTAGCGAACGATGGGTATAGTGGAGCACTTTCAAATTAATGTTTGTTTAATTAATGATTCCTTCACTAATTGTGTATTAAATATTGGTAAAATTCGAATGAATAAACTAATTTTAAGGTTACGGTAGTTCCACGAGCCACGACACGGCTTTATCTATGAAAGTTAAGATAAGCCAAAACGATTAGCAATTTAATATAGTGCCGGGAAAAAAATGGCATTACGTAATTCAAAGAGGCCAGTTTCAAAGGAACATTTTTAGGATGAGTCCGGGACCTAATTTTTTATTTTTTTTTTGGTAATGAAGTCTTTGCAACTAGACATTAGAGGTCAGTCAAATCATTTCCTAGCTTGGATATTCAAAAACCCTTCTTCTATTTATGTCTATGTGCTATCTTTTCATTAGTTCAATTAATAAGAATGCCGTGCAATCAAGAAACATTTATTTTCACAAAAATTTTTATTCACCATACTTAAACACTTAATTTTGTCATTCTCCGGAAGATGATGACCCCAAACTTCTATATCATACCAAAGCATCAATTAAAGCATAAAAGTATATAGAGGCTGGGCTTAATAGTATTGGAATGGGCCTGGGGACCCATTTGATCTGTTTGGGTCATTATCTGAACTCCAAAAGCATGAGGATGCTCCTCCTACTCCACAGTAGGGCAGTCAATCGATCAGGTAGTGTTGGTTTCAGTCGAGCTTGTTCAGGCTTACTCACTTTAAGATTTTGCACGGGACCAGGTTGTTTAAGTAATTGGGCCTCATTTGGAAAATTTGATTTCATAGGAAGAAAAAAAGACTTTCTTATTGCACTATCAACCGATCAATCAAAGTATATATATATATATATATATATATTTTCCACAAGAGAGGACCACATGAACGATGTTTATTCTAAAAGGGAAGATCTTACCGGTATGCCCACCTTCCCAAGTCGTATTCCATATATGTTCTCACAGCAAAAGGAGTTGGGCCATCAACCGTTTAAGAGGCAGGCAGGTGGGCGGGCAGGCGGGCGGGCGGCGGGTTGGAGAGTAATATGTGTAATTACATTTATGCCCCTACCTTTATCCATATGTATGTCCACATGTGCCTTTAAATAAAATTGGACTCATATCTTATTATATATGGATGAAGCATATGATAAAGGGAATCAGAAAAGGTCAATGCGCGACTTGTATGATAAAATATTTTCTTTTGTATGATCATGAGGAGGGAATGAAAGAACAAAAGAATAAAATTAAAAAATAAGAAGAATAAATTCTACTTTTTTTTTTCTTTTGTATAATTTCTTGAGGAGGGAATGAATGAATAAAAGAATAAAAATAAAATAAGAAGAATAAACACAACATTTTTTTTCTTTTGTATGACTTCGTGAGATTTTTTTTTTTTTTTTCTTATTGTTCTTATAACCAGGTTAACCGTGATATTTTGCGCTCTATCAACGGACGAGAAAGGTCCTACGGGTTTTTGTGTGTCGTTTTGTTTTTGTTTTGTTTTGTTGTTTTTGTTTTTTTTTTTTTATTACTAAGATTTTTTATGGTGGAAAGGAACTGGAGTGAGATTCTTGAAAACATGTGAAAAGATAGAGGAAAAATTATATTACTAGGGGAGGATAGTTTTGACTTCGTCAATAAGGTGGGGGTGTGTAATATCTGTGAAGTTCAGATAAGCCAAAATGGTTAGAAATATGATCACTATAGGATGTTTAGTGTATAGTAAATAAAGCTTAATTAGATAATATGACTAATAAGGATTTGTTGAGATGCTCACAGAAAAAGGACAAAAGCACCTTTTGAGATGTTTAGTCCCACTTTGATAAACCTTGGGGTAGCCCACCTTGCCCCAAGCCCATGAAATGCCTCACTCCAATGTTACCGTTTTAAAATTGATGGTTCGTTTGGCAGAGGTAGTTTCTGAAGTTTAGAATTGATCGATTTGTAAATTGCTGATCACTTGCCATATTGCTGGTGGAGGACAAGAACCTAAATCTGAAATGGACATAGAGCTGGGGTTTTAAAATGCTTAATCAGTGACGGAAGCGGCAAATGCCAATTCAGAATCGGCTTAAATGGTTCTAAAATTTTGGATCGGAATCGGTTGAATCGTTATGAAAAAGCTCTAAAATCGGCGTACTCAAGGAATATTTCAAAAATTTTGGTGTCTTAATTTAAGAATCGGCTGTATAAACTCGTTGAAAATCAGAATTGGTGACCGCCAATTTTAATCTGAATTGAGTGATTCCTAATGTGATTCGTGAATTCTTGGAAAGAATAAAGAAAAAAAGAAAGCCCATGAGGTCTTGTCATATGATGAGAAACGATCCCAATATGATTAGTATGAAGATTCAACTACGGTTGTCAATTGACCAGTTTAAATCAGTTTCGGTTTGATTTTATTAGTTTTGGTGAGAATGAGTGAATCCAAAAAATGATTTAATAAGGGACATCAGTTTTGGTTTGGTTTAGTTTTGATTTTGTTTTTCTTATCGGTGTGTTATTGGTTTGGTCTTGGTTCGGTTTCAATTTGTTGTTTAAGATCACTTGCATAAACTAGAGCCTAAAGTCTCAATTGTGTGCACTTATGTTAATTATTCTCGTCATTAGCAATTGAGGAAGCAACCACAGCGATGGAGGACTTCCTTGTGTTGGAATGATAGAAATGGGTTGCACCTCCATGATTGCTTTGTAATAGAAGTTTACTTTGGCATTCTTCAAGATTTGGGGAAAGTATCAGAAAAAAGGATGAAATGGAATGCAATCTTGTTATAGTCAAGGATGGCATAGATGTTATCTTTAAAATGTTATTACAGACCACAGAATTTTAAACTTTTTTAATTTCAAAAGTCACATGGGCAACTTCCATGAAGACACCTTGTGTGTAGTTTGGGAAACATAAAGCCAGAGTATACTTAACTCATAATTTTAAAACTTAAAATTTGTTTTTAATGAAGAAAAAAACTCTCAATTGGAAAATAACATGAAGCCATTTAAATAGATTGGTGCTGGTTTTATTCAGTTCGATTTGGTGTCAGTTATTTAACATGAAGTTTTGAAACTTAAAGTTTGTTTCTAATGAAAAAAAAAATCCTAATTAAGAAATAACATGAAGCTAATTAAAGAGGTTGATGCCTATTTATTTGGTTTGATTTGGTGTCAGTTATTTCCATATTTTGTTTGTTTCAATTTTGTTCGGGGTAGGGGTGTCAGTTCCAGGCCCGCATCGGTAGGCCCAATCGAGCTTGACATGTTTATGGCCTGACTTAGACCAGCCCAATTAATAAACATCTCGGGCTCAAGCCCGACACATTTATAAACATGTAGTACACGGTGCAGCAGCCTAGCCCGGCCCCTTTAATACTACTTGTATTTTTTTATTTCTTTTAATACTATTTCTATTTAGTGCTAAGGCTATGTGATATGTACACTTGAGATGGTGGTGATTGTTATATGAACATTCATCTTTTCAAGCATAGTTTTATTAATTTAAACTTGCTCAACTTGGGTTGTGTAGGCATAGTTTAATTGCTTTGAGTTCTGCTAGGTTAAAGACCGAGTACCTTAGGGGCCATTTGATAACACTTCTATTCCTGGAAAGTGTTCTTTTACATAAGTGTTCTTTTTCGATTCCATCCTGTGAGGACACTCTGACAGAATAGAAGCAGCGTTTGGTAAAACTATTCAAAAAATATCCTTAAAACAGGAAAAGATCAGAAACAACGTTTGACAGACACTTTATATAAATTCACTTTTGAACAATAAAATCAATAATTACATACATGCTATTATCGTCCAATTTAACTTAAATAAGGAAATAATTTGTTTATGAAATTATCTTTTAAAATACTATTACTTAAAGGAAATAATAAAATAGAAGCATAAAGAGTTTTCACATTTATCTAAATAAAAAAACAAAAGTTTACTATTCAAGTTTATAGGAATAACAAAATAAAAATCGTAGCTGCAAATAGGTGTCTTGAAATTTTATTACATAAACAATCAAATCAGGGGATAACCATTATCTACAACCATCTGATTTACAATTTGTATCTTTATCTCATTCATCTGTCTTCCTTGTGTACATTGACTACCCTGATGAATTGTAGTAGAAATACCAGCAACATCATCATCTTCTTGTTCTTCACAAACGTTGACTACCCTGACTCTCTTTTCATTAGGATCGTAGTAGTCATCTTCTGCGAATTGTTGAAAAAGTGCATCTGTTTCACCATTACTCTTTGAATACTTATGTAGTTAGTCCTTTTAGTTCTAATATTTTCAAGCGAGAGAAAACCCAAATAACTTAATGAGATATGAAATCAGAATTCATGCTAAAAATTTAAGATAATGTTTCATAATCAACATATTCAATAACCAGAGTTAATTGCAATAAATACATGCTAAACAAAATTTTTAGTATTCATGATTGTCCCCATTAATCTGGGACTAGGTTTGTTAATTGACATGCTAATCATTTCTATTGGGTATTATCACATCTGGTGTATGGAGATCAATCATTTGGTGGGTTCCATTTGGATGATGATCATAAAATCCAATCTATGGCATATTTTTAGAATTCAGAAAAGAGAATATGATGAATAGATATCAATTAAAGGCAACTTTATAAGTTTATATAAGAGGAACAAATCATTTTTATCCAAAAAAAAATGCAAATCCCCAACTTTTTTTTTTTTCATTTTTATTTGGGGTTGGGAAAACTCAGAATGACGGAGACCACAGGTTTTGACAATTATTGGTGGGAAATAAAAGCATAACCATCTGAGACTCAATCAAAGAAAAGTATAGAAAAAAGAGAAACAAAATAAAAAAGAGGCCGAGAATGACACGGCCAAATGGGCTCCCCTGCTCTCTTCCCTGCTCTTAAGGGAGTTGGTGAGATAGGAGTCTCAGCAGGAGAGGTCTTTATGTTGCTCAATGGACCCCAATCTTGGGTACTGCAAGTACATGGGTAGTTTCTTCAAGAAAGCTATTGTTTTCCAAAACTGCAAGTTAGCTGTCCAAGCATTCTATCACTCAACAAAACATTCTGCAAAACATTAAACTTTGATCTAAGGAAATACTTTGTTTGCATTCTGTACTAATCCATTCTATTACTCAACAAAGATCATGTGAATGTAAACAATGTATAATATGTTACAAAATCAATTAAGTAAAAGAAAGCTATCAATTTCCCTAGTGAAAACCCACATTGATTTAGAAAACACCAATCGTATCTTGGTTAAAGGCCAGTACAAGTTTCAATAAATCCAATAATAAAAGCTTATAACTGGTTTGACTCCAAATTTAGCTCAATACAATTTTCAATAAACCAAATAATGAAGCAAGACTGCGACTCACATACACAATAATCTTTATAGAGAGAGAGAGAGAGAGAGAGAGAGAGAGAGAGAGAGACGATGATACCTGTTGTGTGGCGGGAGAACCTTTGAAGAAGATGGTTGAGAGTTGAGACCCCGTTTCTAGGGTTCTTGCAAGGGAAACGGGCAATCTCATCGCTGGGATTTTTGTGGGATTTTATCGGGAGTGGTTGGAAAAGGCAAGGGATTTTGTTCTTTTAAGTTGTGAAAAAAACAAACAAAACACCTTTTAGGTGTTCTTGCATTCTATTCTATAGCTATTTTTTTTTCTTGGTTCACTCCGCGAAAATACAAAAATGAACCGGACGTGCCAAACGCGTTTCTGTTCTATTTGCATTCCCACTTAATAGAAGAACACCAGAAACATTCTCATGGAGTGTTATCAAACGGCCCCTTTGTAACTTAATTGCTTCCATCTTTGGCTTAATCCATTTTAACTATGAGATCTTTCTTTGCTATGCTCATAGTTGCCTCATTTTATTGGTATTCCTTTCAAGCATATTTAAAAGACCAATTTTAAAGAGGACCCGTTTAAAGTTAAATAGGTCTATAGCCCGATTAAGGCCTGTTTATGGCAGCCCGATTAAAATCTAAGACCAATTGGCCCGATTATCTACTATACTATTGCCCACGCTAGCTAAGCCCGTTTAGCTGAACGAGCTTTCACAATGCAGCCCAAGAAATTGACCAAGCCCGATTAGGCTCACCCGAGACTGGCCCGGCCAACCGATTGACACTCCTTGTTCAGGGTAGCAATACTCCAGTCCAAACATGATCCAATAAGTCATATCGGTTTTGCTTCGATTTTGTTTCGATTGGTTTCGATCGTCCTAACCGGTTTGCTCCAGTTTCACCCCTAGGCCTTAGATCATTTTACTAAAAAAACAACTTATTAGTATGAGGAGGCTGGGCTTATTGGTACCGACATGGGCGGGAGGATTTAAGTAGCCCAATTGACTTGATTAGGCCATTCTTTGAAGGTATGGACTTATGGGCAGCATGGGCTTAGGAGGAACAGATTCTTGATGACGAGCTGGGGCCTGGGGAAGGAGCTCTCTGATCACTTCTTCCGTTAGATCATGATCTCCAGAAAAAATATGAAGCCTTGGATTACTGTAGTATGGAAGGAATCCTGCGTGCACTCCTCCAGAGTATTTAAGAAATGGAAGACTCATTGCTGAAAGTGCCATCTTCAGCTTCAGTAAATTCTGATTAATTTAATTGCATATTAGTTAGTTAGTTTGTCGTTTTAATTAGTATATTTTGGTGTTACCAAAAAAATTAGTATGTATTGATTAATTTAATCACATATTTAGTTGGTTAGAAAGCTTACGTTAAATTAATATGTTAGTTAGAAAGCTTAAGTTAGATTAAGATTGTCAACTAGTTGGTCTTATAAAGAAATAAATCAAACTTAAAAGATCCTGATTGGAAACCTTGTCACGAATGAATGAAAATTGACTTCAATATGTTTTGTTCGGACGTAAAACACTGATTGACAATAAAATAAGTTGTACTGATATTATCACACCATAACAGTGGAGGAGTTTGTAAATAAACTCGTAACTCTTGAAGCAGAGATTGAACCCATGTAAATTCATTGGTGGCCAATGCAAGCACAAAACACTCACTCTCTATGCTAAAACGGGCAACAGTGATTTGTTTCAAAGACTGCCATGAAATCAAATTAGGCCTTAAATAGATAAGATAACCATTGGTCGATTTCTAATCATTAGGGCAACTAGCACAATCAGCATGAGAATATGTACACTCATGAGCATAAAATTTAGGCACCATACTGTCATTTCATTATACACAAATCTCACTTTTGATAGATTAAATTCACTTATTTAAAATGGCTGGAAAGAGGTGTCACCATTGTTTATGGTAGTTATAGTTGTTTTCAAGTATGTCTATTTGTAATATATTTTTTCTTTCTTTATAATACAATTGATCTTTTAGTAAAAAAAAAAAATTAATTGTTTTCTTAACCATCCAAGAATCATCGAAAATGAGGATTGCTGATCATTCTTTGAAAAAAAAAAATCAGGCACATGTCGTGTTATTTAGGATTGATCACCACACAAAATGTCAAGTGCGTAATAATATCAAAAAAACTTATTTACCTCTAAAATGGGCAACAACCTTCACCACTCTCTATCACAGGGCCTAATATGTCTAGATGAAAGCCAGCAGTTAGTTAGGATAGATTCTCAAATCACCTTAGAGAAATGGCAAAAGAAGAATAGATAGTTAACATCTTCAATGACATTCTAACACAGACAACAATTAGAGATTAAGACCACTAGCCTGCCCAGTGGATAGTTAGGCCATCTAATAATATTTTAAGCTCTTGGATTTCTCACCTAACGTAGAGGCAAAACCAGTGGAAGAGCCAGAGCCAGACGTGGAGGCCTCTCCTAAAAAGGGAGACGTTGCTAAACATTCTTGCTCCTTGAATTAATATTATTATTATCATCATCATCATCATCATTATTATTATTATTATTATTTTGGTAAGGTACATTTACTTGGCATGTCAACATCCTCAATAGTTCGATGAAAAAAAAATACTGTATGTTACAAGTTTTTTTTTTTTTTTTTTATTATTATTATTATAAATCAAATTTGGAGATTCTATTATTAAGGCATGTGGTCCATCATGTTTTGTATTTTTTTTTTCCTTGTATTTTGATTCAATGGTCTAAAATCTTGCAATGCAATGATTTGTTCTGTTGTTTAGAACATATTTCATAACTTAGCAAAAGCATGCTTGGAATAAAATTTAAATTTGAATTACTTTAAGATAATTGTTACTTAAAAGATCTTATTGAATTAAGAGTTGAGATTCTTTCCATCTTTAACCATTTCATTTCTTAAAGCTTAGAGCACAAATACTTATAATTTTATATCCACAAACACACAGAGAGTTGTTTTGAAGCAGGTTTAGACTTTAGGTTATTTATGTAAGGGGGAAAAATACTACCCACTTGTATTTGTCTACATTTAGACATGGATAAGAAGCGAAAAAGACTATGTTGCCCCCATCCCATGCATTGAAAATGTCTTAGCATGACCTCCCGTTGATCTATGTATTGATTTAGTGGTCGTGCAAGCAGGTAACATTCTTTTGCTCTTTATATTTAATTTTGGTCTTCAAATTCCAATGGATTTAAAACTTATTCTTCGATAAATCATAGATCCTTTTCTAGAATGCTCACTATCTTTTTTAGATCTTCTAGGCCAAGATCTTTGATTTCCATAAGATCTTCTTCACTCTTGTTCAAAAGGTCCAATGATGTATGTATATTGGACCTTTTGAGGCAATTATAGGCCTTGGGAGATAATTCTAATTGGTCAATAAAAACGTGTTTCCATGCTATTGCTTTTTTGTTATTGCTTGGTTTATCACTTTTTCATTCCAACACTTCTCTCATTTTACAATTTTTTCTCATAGGAATCAGGATACAATTAACTTGGGGGTAATTTACAACGCCACCCCCTAGAGAATGCCATTATTAAAAAACACCCCATGTGTAATACCAAATTATACTCAAACCCCCTACCGTCAGTCATTGTTAAGTGAAGAGTTGAAATGACTGTTGTACCCTCTAAAACATGCCTAACCTCCATCATTATCCCTAACCTCCACTCACCTTCACTTAAACAACCGATGATGATAACTTCTCCCAAGAGCGTGAGGCTCATGGTTAGTCGCGTTGTCTATGAACATCTTTCCAAACCAACCTTTAACACTTTCTCCTTTCTCTTTCATCTTGGCAACCATTACTCCCCTTTCATCTTCCATATACTCTTCATCATTTTCTTCCCTAAGACATGGTGATACGATCGTACGAAGAAGGGAGAAGAATGACAGAGAGGAAGACGGATCTTGGAGATGGGAAATGTTATGAGTAGTAGAAGCCTCTCGCACCTCGCATGAAAGAGAGTAGAAACAAACCTTTGAGCAATTGGATTTGACTGCGGCGGTAAGAACAAAACAGGGGAATAGGATGATGACAAAGCTGAAGAAATCTGTGAATGGGGAGAAGAAATTCAAACCATGATTTCTCCCACTTGGATCTTCTTTTTTCCTCTTTCCTTCCCCAGTTCGAATTATTGCTTGAGACAAACCAACAAACAAACCGATTCAACTCTGCATAAATTTTTAATGAAACAATTATCTATGATGTGTAAGTGTAAACCTAAGTCAACCCCTAAAATCAGAAATGCCAGGCGATACTGAGAAAGGTGGGAGGAAAAATCCACTGCCTGACGGCGCCATTGACGACGTCTTATATCGGTAATGAATATTAATCAGTAAACATCAGCTATAATATTGTTACCAACAGCAACGAAGACCTTTTCCGTTTGAGTATCCATGGTTTGGTCCTGCGATGGGAAAGTACTAAGCCTAGTTTATCTTGCTTTTCTAATAATGGCAAGGGGTGTTTGTACTCTGAAGCTTATGGAAATGCTTCAATTTATCGTACCCGACTGCCGCTGCTCTTCACGGAGGAAGATGAAATCGTAAAGAATTTGGGGATGAAGAACAGGGTATCGATTTGGGGGATGGCATCTTTCTTGATTTAGGATTGGGGAGTTATTGGAGGGTATATTAGGTAGTTCCACTTTTGCAAGGGTATTTTGGTATTTAAAAAAATATATATTAGTTGATCTCAGCATATAAGGTATATTCCATAACAGCGACTAACGGCAGGGGATCTGAATATAATTTGATATTATACAGGGGGTGTTTCTTTAATAATGACATTCTCTAAGGGGTGGCACTATAAATTACCCTCAACTTGGAGGAACTAAGTGACGTTTCTTAAAGCTTGTGCCCAACTCGAGCTCTAATATTCTCAATACATCCCAGCTCATCTAGGCTTAGCTCAGCTAGCCCAACCTAACACACAATGGATATGATATTAGTACACTAGCACACTATTATGATCGCTTGACTGCACAACCGCATGAGTGGGCTGAGCTAAGCCTAGATGAGCTGGGATGTATTGAGAATGTCCAATACATAATAGTGTGCTAGTCTATTAATATCAACCGACCATAATGATCGGTCATATCAGGGTAAAAATCATTCAATTTTCACTAAAAGCAGAGAAGAGTACTAAACACCCCGTATAAATGGCCCTAAGAGATAAGATGAGTCAAACTCAGAATCACACACTTTCTGAGGGGAAGATTGATCCCTTGTCAACTTAATTACCTCTTGAATTTACAATAAAAAATCTCTAATTCTGTCCAATGATTGTAGAATTTTTTTTTTCTTAGTTTGCCGTGATGATCATCATATGGAGTGAAATTAAAAAGGGAAAAAGGTAAACAACTGTATGTCGTACACACCACGTACATAAGCATCTCCTTTTTTCTTTCATACAATGTTTCTACATCAGAGTTGAGAAACTGGGACCGGAGGATCATCGCTCACAGGGTCAATGATTCCTTCAACATTGAAACCTTCAAAGGATTATCCCTAGCACAGGAAAAACTATTGGGATCTAAGCCTGACTGCTCATGACCATTCATGAGCTCCATCGATATCTCCCTCCCAACCCCTCTCCCTTCCTTCGCTTTAGAATAACCAATCTGCTTCCACTGCTGCGCAACATTAGAGAGCCAATTCCTAGAAGACCCACCCTCATCCACCGCTCTCAACCCACTCTCCTTCACTTCCTTCATTCTTCTCCTCATTGCTTCCCCTTCCTTTCCCATCGTCAACCTCACCAGCTTCTCTATCTCTTCCCTTCCCACCACCATCTTCGTCGCCAACTCCTTCGTCCTCAAACCCACCCCTACTTCCTCCGCCAGCATCGCCGCATTCATCCTCTGCTCCGCGTACAGAGGCCACGCGATCATCGGCACCCCGTTCACCATGCTTTCCAATGTCGAGTTCCAACCACAATGTGATAAGAACCCTCCTACTGATGGATGGCTCAACACCTCTACCTGCGGGACCAACATACGAACAACCAATCCCACCTCTTGGGTTCGGGTCAAGAACCCGTCCGGAAGGTACCTTGACAGCCCATCACCTCCATCTCCGCCCTTGCTCCCTGCATTGAAGTAAGCCCCGTCTTTCCCAGCCGGCGGAAGCACCACCCAAAGGAATCGTTTCCCACTCGACTCCAACCCCAAAGCCAACTCAGTAAGTTGTTTCTCCGACAGCGTTCCGCCGCTCCCAAACGATACGTAAATCACCGATTCCACGGGTTGTTCATCAAGCCAAGCTAGACAATCTGCACGTGGTTTGTCACAAGGTAGACCGGATGAATTTACTATTGGTCCGACCGGATAAACCGGCAGGGGCATGATCCGACGTAGGATGGCATCCTCACAAAGGGCTCTGAGCGTTCTTGGCTCTAAATCCTCCCACGTGTTTATCAGTATCCCATCTGCCAAAGGCAATGTGGACCCCATATATACACAACAGTCGTACTGGTCTTTCTTCCGGTCCATCATGGAGTCGATCAGGTCCTCCACTCGAATCGGCTTGCAACCGGGTATGCGAACCGGCTCCTGCATGTCCACGTACTCTCCCTTTACCTCCCTATGCAGCGTCGGGACGCACACCATCAACGCCAAGTAGGCTGCCGTCGTCGGGATGTAAACGTATTTGGGGATGCCTAGCTCTTCTGCCACGGGGAAAGCGCTGGTGCCGAACATTTCGACCACCAACACAGTGGGCTGCGGTGACATGGCAGCTATAGCAGCTCGTAAGGCTGGGATTGATTCTCTGACGATGATGTGGATACGGGAGACGACGGCTGTTTGGGGAGTGACGAAGGCGGAGATATCAGGCGGCGAGAGATGGACGATGCTGATGGCGGAGGGGAGCTGTAGGGAATGTAGGAGTTGGGATTTGGCATTGGCACTGGGAGCAGAGGCTGAGGCGACGAAGATGGTGGAGTGGAAGCCGTGCTGGGAGAACAAGCGCTTGGCAAGGGCAGCCAAAGGGTTGAGATGGCCCATGCCTGGGCTTGCAAATAGTGCTACGTGTGGATTTAGTGAGTCCATGACTGCTTGCTTGCTTGCTTCTGCCTGCTGTTGCTGTGATATTAGGAGGTGGGGGGACTTAAAGCTAAATGAACAGCCTTAAAATAAGGTCCGGATCCTCTTCAAGAAATAGAGAAGGGAGTCATCCCATAGGTTCAGAGGATTCACTCTAACGTATAAACACATGTCCACCCCAACAATACGGATCCAAGCATCTTTTTTTCTCTCTCCTCATGTTTGTTACTTATTCTACATTTCTATTTTTTTTATTGGATTGACCCTCACCTACCTCCTTGACTCTCACCTTCTTTCTCCCCCTTATTTTTGTTTTTGTTTTTTTTTATTCAATCCCTCCCTCTTTCTTCTCTTTCTCTTCAATTTTTTTTTTTTAAAGATTCTCTAACTCTAAGCCGTACATTGCGCATCCTCACATGCATTACTATTTTTTTTTCTTTTCAAGAAGGCGAGAGGAACGATAAACCCTCTCTCATTTTTTTTTTATTCCCATTTTAGTGTTTTCCTCCCCATTTTTTTTTTTCAGTCCACCTCTCGTTTTTAGAAGTAGAAGAAGAAGAAGAAGGAGGGCTTGCATCCAAGATTTAAATTTCTGTTTGTTGCACTATCAATTAATCTATTGAAGTATATTTATTCTTTCAAGTAGCGTCTCAACTCTCAAGTCTCTCTATTGGGTGGAAGAATACAAGTGGTCCTCGAGAGAATGACAGACTACTCCTTTCTAGTTTTGTAAAAACTCAAGGAGAGATCAATTATATAATTGGGAGGAATGACACTCCATCCAACAAGGCGGTGGGGGAAAGAGAGGAGCACGGACTTTTTTTTAGGTAGATTCCTTGTTCATGGATTAGGATTTTGCGAGAATGGTTCTTGTAGGAGTACCTGATCCACTCTCAATAGAGAGTATAATCATAAAATAAAAAAAATAAAAAAATAAATCATATGACAAAGAGAATATTTAATTTTATAATTTTTTTATTCATAGTTTTTATCCAATGATTTATAATCTTATTGTCTTATCTTTATAATAATATATTCTTTTTTTGTAATGAAAGTAAATACGATTATTTTATATGTATGTTTAATATATAAGATAATGATATCTTTTGATGATAAAATAATAATATATTATTTTCCAATCATTTTGGAAAAACTCTTCTATACACTTAACTTAAAGAAGTTTATGTATAAAATGAGGGACAATTAAATGAAATGTGTCAAGTCCATTTTAACCAAGGCAACACAATACTGTATATGGTTAAAAGTTGGTAGGGCCCATTTCCGTTCACTGCTTGTGATTGGTGGGGTTCACTTGTATGAGAAGTTGATGCTCATTTACCAGAAAGGTTCATCTGTTCTATAAGTAATCAACCCACACTATCTCACACCATCCATGCTGGAGAGAGGAATTTGTATTCTTCCCATCCCCTGCCCAGGAAAAGAAATAAGAAATTGATGCCTTATTTGTAGAAGTTGACATTCCTCAAAAAAAAAAAAATAAATAAATAAATAAAAATCATAACAGAGTTGGTGGGGACGACCAAAGTTGGCACTATGTAAAAAAATAATAAAAATGAACTAAATAGTGGGACTTACCTTATGGAATTCCCTTATTAAGCGGACTATGGACCACCAAGGTTCTTAAAAGAGGTGATAATATGAATACGGAATTCACAAAGTTTCGAGGTCACCAAATATATATAACAAAGTTTAGAAGTCCTTTTAGACCTTTTTCTCTTTTATTATTAGAATAAAAAAATGGAAGACCTGCATAGTATTCATGGTTTTGTACAGAATATTAGTTTCCTTAATTAGGATTTTTCTAGTAGTTATTGCCTCATAGGCAATAAGCTTAAACCAAAAGGACTAAATTGTAGTTAGCCTTTACATAAAAAATAGATTTGAACGAAAAATGCTCCATTTCTAGGCACAGAGAGATAGAGTGATCCATGGCCAAAAAAGTAGTTTGGTTCCTAGTCATCAAAAGTTCAAGTTCTTCCTCTTCACTCGAAATTTCATTAACTTCCCATCTTTTCTCATAAGCATTTATCATCCTATAAAGAAGGCCCCGTGTTATTGCCTCAATACCTTTTCTTGTCATCAAGTAGTGAGCATGAAGTAATAAGCATCTTTCTTGTGAGAACAAAGTAGTAACCCAATCATAGATATTTTTAGATCGATCAATTGCAACCGATATAATTAAAACTTTTTTTCAAAAAATGAAGTCTTGGTAAGTGAATAGGTTTAGGTTTAATAGCAATCACCTGTAAAACATCTGGTTGATCTATAAGATCATTAGCTATCTAATACTCTACCTGATGTAGAATTATGTATGGATTTGGTCTATGAAGTCCAAAATTACATGGTTTCTATGCTTCTATAAGAAATAGCACGTTATTATGAACATACTAAAAAAAATCTTGGAATATCATTAGAATTAAAGAAGTACATAATTAAGCTGAGAAAATAAGGTAAATGAAGATAATCAGTTCTAAGCCCCAAGGGACCCACAACTCATACTCTTCTTGAAAAATTGCAAGTAAGGAGAACATGTCAAGTATTCTCATGATGATTGTGACACCAACCATAGATGGCATCAATATCAACCCACTTTTGCAAGATGTCTTTAGTGGAAATTCCTTCATGTGCTGCCCTTCAAAAGAAGATGTTAAATTTTAGATAGATTTTGATTTTCCAGAAAAATCGCCACCCTTGTGAGCATGAAGATAAACAAGTACACCTATTAGAGCATCCATTAGAGTTAGTCAGAAAATTAGTACTGAGAAACTTTACAACAATTTTAGTCGTGAGAGACCCCTCTTTTAAAAGATGGCATCACAATCGATCAGGTTCAAGGGATACAAGGATTTGGATAATACAATTAGATATTGAAATGGTGAGAAGGGAGTTCAGTAAGCCAACATTCTACTGATTCCCCATAATAAAATCATTAGTTTTTTGTACTTGGATAGGTGTTCAATGCCACAAAAACAGTTGTATAAAAGTATAGTCTAAATTTTTTCTAATTTCACTTGATTTGAAAATTAAAGGACATAAATATTGCACAAGGCTCTATTGATTTAAAGAGTATTCCATAAAGTCTTTTTCCTATTGAAACCAATGGAGTTCAAAAGAACAAATTATTCAAAAGGGATGGGGCTGAAGATTTAGGTTCCTCGGCCCCACACCTTTTGAATCATTTCTTCTTTTGATATCCATTTGTTTCAATGGGAAAAAGATTTGATAGGAATAATCTTTTTAAATCAATAGAGCCTTATGCAACAGGTATGTCTTTTTTAAATTTTCACATCAAGGGAAAATTAGAAAAATGATGTACACATTGCTAATATGCGAATTAAGAGCACTCCCTGTTGTTTGCCCACTGGCTTGACGTGAAAGATTTCAATATACCTAGGTGACATGTAGATCTCATCCCCACAAAAACTATAAAGGAATGGAACAATATCTATAAGTGGAAGATGTTATTAGAATGTACTATAAATTTTATAAAAATGTTAACTTTTTTTTTCTTAGAAAATACAAAAATAGAAATGTCACCGTAGGATTACCATAAATTGAAATAAATCTTTCACAAAAGACAATCGAAGCAGCCTACAAGATATGAGCCACAGAAATATTGAGCCTCAGAAAAAAAATAATAAATAAATAAAAATTTGGGGGTAAATCTTTCATCGATCTCTTTCAATTTTTTGGGTTTTCATCATCTCAATTAGGAAAAGTGGAAAAAATAATAATTTTGTTCATAATGATGATCACTATATACTTTATTTGGTAGGTAAGGAATAAATTTTAAAGGAGGTTCTCCCTCATATCTTTGTAAATGACCTCCCGCGATCAAAGGAACATTCAAATATTTGTCATCAAAATAATAATTTATTTTTTTAATTAACTAGTTTTCTATATACAATGGACTTGAGACAAAATTATATCTTCTTTCCTAATAACTTTGATAACTATTGCCTAGCATCCATCATAATAATAATGTTTTTCACCAAAATAACATAATAACAATAATGATAGATTATCCAATAAGTTTTGTCCCATTTTATGGAAAGTGATGGTGGGGTGCTTTGAGCACCAGACGTAACTATCTAATTTTATGTCTATCGGTCCTTTCTATACTTTCTGTAATAAAGAGATTGAAAAGTGGCATATATTCTTATCATGTGATTTTTCTAAAAGAATTTTGGCTACTCAACCTCTACGTTTAAGGGCGGAGTATCTTCAATATTCTTTTTTGAATGAGCTAATAAGATTCTTTATTGATAATCTTGTTCTTTTGAAAATAAATAACCGTAACATTGTATCTATCTTAGTTATATCCTTTTTATTCATTTGGATGGCCTGGAATTCCCATACTTTTGAATCATCAACATATTAAGTAGGAATCTATTCTATTGATTAACTCTCACTTTGTGATGACATATATAAACCATGGTTTTGTAAGAATCCTCAAGAATCAGATATGCAAATATTAAAAAAGGGATACAAGATGCAAAAGAGCAAGGGTGGACCAATGAACAAGTATGACTGGATTGTCAAGAACTTGTGACACAGTTGGTGCAAGGATCATGTGAAGGATGGGTGGCCATGGGAGTATGTTTCACTATTTTAAGATTTATGATACTAAAGTGGTTATGAACTCCTTCACCATGCGGTGAACATCTCCACATGATAGGTTGAGAACAAAACTCTCCAAGATGCTTATCTATGCAAAAATAAATAAATAAATATCACGAATATCAAAGGAATGCAACTCCTGTACTCTTTCTCCATGTGACATGCATGTGGCCCCTAATATCATTTCGACGAATGAATATCCATTCACCATGCCCTTAGGATTTTTCTTTCGACAGAAAATGATAGACCATCCGTTAAAGGAAGTGTGCCTTAAGGAAAACTCTAAGCCCTTTTTTTTTTTTTTTTCATAGAAGCTCAGAGTCTAAGCCCTTACTTCTGATTGTGTTGTTTATCTGTTTCTAGATAAAGAACAAAGCCGTTGGGATCCCACTTGGCGCCTGTTTTGGGTCTTTCTTTGGATTCTTTTTCGTAACGGTAAGGAATTCCCCCGATCAAGTTACGTGCACCCAAGTCCCCAACCGATTCACCACCAACCGAATGCGACGCACTGCCTAATGCTTCCCGGTCTTCCCGGTTTTCTCATCCTTCTTTTAAGACTTCGAATGTGCCCCTGTTGCTTATTGTAATTATTGGCTTGTCCACAGTAATTACTGGGATCTAAGCCCGACTGCTCATAACCACTCATGAGCTCCATCGATCTCCCTGCCTTTGCTTTAGCATAACCAATCTGCTTCCACTGGTGCGCTACATGAGAGAGCCAATCCCGAGAAGACCCACCCTCATCCACCGCTCTCAACCCACTCTCCTTCATTTCCTTCATTCTTCTCCTCATTGCTTCCCCTTCCTTTCCCATTGCCAACCTCACCAGCTTCTCGATCTCTTCCCTTCTCACCACCATCTTCGTCGGCAACTCCTTCGTCCTCAAACCCACACCTACTTCCTCCGCCTCCATCGCCGCATTCATCTTCTGCTCTGCGTACAGAGGCCACGCAATAATCGGTACTCCGTTCACCATTCTTTCCAATATAGAGTTCCATCCACAGTGTGATAAGAACCCTCCTACCGATGGATGGTTCAACACCACTAACTGCGGGGCCCACATAGGGACAACCAATCCTACCTCTCGGTTTCGATTCAAGAGCCCATCGGGCAAATACCTTGAAAGCCCATCACCTCCGCCTCCGGCGTTGAATAAAGCCCCGTCCTTGCCAGCAGGCGGACGCACCACCCAAAGGAATCGTTTCCCACTCAACTCCAACCCAAAATCCAACTCAGTGAGTTGCTCTTCCGACAGCGTTCCGGCGCTCCCCAACGATACATAAATCACCGATTCGACGGGTTGCTCAACCAGCCAAGCCAGACAGTCTGCATGTGATTTGTCACAAGGTAGACCGGATGATCTAACTATTGGGCCTAACGGATAAACCGGCAGCGGCATGATCCAACGTAGGATGGGATCTTCTCGAAGCGCTCTGAGTCCTCCCACGTGTTTATTAATATCCCATCTGCTAGGGGTAAGGTGGACCCCATATAGAGACAACAGTTGTATTGGTCTTACTTCCGGTCCATCATGGAATCGAGCAGGTCCTCCGCCCGAATCGGCTTGCAACCTGGGATGCGAAGCGGCTCCTGCATGTCCACGTACTCGCCCTTTATCTCCTTATGCAGCGTCGGCACGGACACCATCAACGCCAAGTAAGCTGCCGTCATCGGGATGTAGAGGTATTTGGGGATGCCTAGCTCTTTTGCGACGGTGAAAGCACTGGTGCCGAACATTTCAACGACAAGGACAGTGGGTTGCGGTGACATGTCAGCAATAGCAGCTCGTAAGGCTGGGATTGATTCTCTGACGATGATGTGGATACGGGGAGACGACGGCTGTTTGACGAGTGACAAAGGTGGAGATATCGGGCGGGGATAGATGGACGATGCGGATGGCGGAGGGGAGGTTTAGGGGGTGTTTGGTTCGAATTATCCGTCGGATCAGATTCTAGGGATTCGAGTTCTCATTTAAATTAAACCGTTTGATTCATATTTTAAGGCAACTGATTTGGAGTCAGCGTGTTCAACTGAATCACACATTTACACTAAAACTCTGGACTCCACGGGATTAACCTGAATAAGTAAATCCAGAATCGAGTCAGGGATTCTAGGGTTCATATAAAAGGTAGAGAATTAGGGTGAATCAACTTTTATCGGGATCTTCTTCTTCTTCTTCTTCTTCTTCTTCTTCTTCTTCTTCTCAGTTTTGTTTTCTTTTGTCACACATTTACCCGCTTTGCATGGAAGACGATCGCAGCCGATAGCCATCTGAAAACTGATGCTGTATTCAAGGTGCGTTTGGTCTTCTTTATGTGTTTTCTTCTTCTTGTTCTTCGCCTGTGTTTTACTCATATTGTTGAGCTTATGTTTCTAATTTTTATGTTGTTACCTTCATATCTAGGGCTTGTCTCTTAGGTTTCTATTTCACTGTGTAAGGTTTACACATTTGGCTTAGACGATCGGCTGCCGAGGGTAGTGCAAATCCATCTGAAGTTAGCGGTATGGTCCGTTATCTTCTTCAATCGAAGATCTGAAACCCTAATTTGGGGATTTTTAAGTTTAAGATGAAGTTAGCGGTATGGTCCGTTATCTTCTTCAATCGAAGATCTGAAACCCTAATTTGGGGATTTTTAAGTTTAAGATATAGCATAACAGTTATTCCCCCCCCCCCTTTGTTTCTATTCCTCTCTCGGATAACTTGTTTTTGTTGTATGCAAGTTTCTTTGCTCTCGATTCTTATTCTTCTTAGTTTGTGTTCAGGGTTGAATACGATCTACAGAATCACGCCCTAGTTGCTTCGAAAACGACCGAAGCCTCACCCTCTCTCAACTCTTCTTCCTCCTCCTCTTCTAAGAGCGACTGCAGAAGTCGGTTTTGAAAGAAGGTGAATCTCTGTACTCTTACCCTCTCTCAACTCATATACTCCATGCTATCTACTTGATGTGAGAATGACTAATTTTTTTTGGGTATCTTTTCTGTTCATTGTTTCAGTCGTAGGACTTTGCTCACATTACTAGTAGGGGCTGTGGATTTTGGAACCTACAACCAAAGGTAAATCCCTACACTCTCTCTCAACTCTTCTTCTTCCTCACCTTCTTTGTGCCATTCTCTGCTATCACAGTGTAATTTTTTTTCTCAAATCCCTTGACCATGGTTGTCAAATAAGTTGAAAAATCGCATGAATTTGGTGTTGCTTTGTTTGTTTATGGAAGGAAGTGGTTGATGTGTCTATCCTTAAGATTGATAGTGATATGTGAATCAAAGTTTATTTGCATTTCAGTAGATTTTTTGTTGCTATTCTTTTCCTTTTGATGCTTTGTTTGCTATGAAATTATTTATTGAATGTTGGTTGAATGAACAACGATATGTAACTGAATATTGGATCTTTCTATCCCATTATCATTTTTATGATTGGTAAACATTGGAAGTTTACTAATCATGGGTTTGAGTGCCTGTATTGAAAATTTATAAAATAACATTTTAATTAATCATGAGCAGCAATTTATTATTTGTTTAATTTGAATGTAGATTTACTTTTACAATGGAGTTTGATGATGGCTACAAGAGGCGAAGGAAAATCATAATCTTTGCTGCAACTGTTGTTGTTATAGTAGTAGACCAGTATATCAAAAAATATCTGAATAAAGAGTCATACCGTTGTGAACCCCTACGCGGTATTATTGAGACAGAGAGAATTATCGGTCATACTGATAAAACCTGTCGAGAACAAATAAGATTAAGCAATAGGGTTTTTTTCAGTTTAAGTCATTTGATTAGGGAGAAGGGTCTATTGAGAGATAGCATATCTGTGCAAGTGAATGAACAACTAGTTATGTTTCTCCAGACAATAGGACACAATATTAAAAACCACGTCATTGCACACAAGTTTAGACATTCTGGTGAGACTGTAAGTCGGTACTTTAACCTTGTATTGGGTGCAATCATTAAATTGTATTCGATACTATTGAAACCTCCAAATGTCGCAACGCATCATCGAATAACAAGTAATAAAAGAAGATTTTACCCTTATTTCAAGGACTGCATCAGAGCCATAGATGGATCCCATATCCCTGCGTGGGTGCATTTAAGCGACCATCTGAGGTTTCGTGATAGGAAGGGTGATATTTCCCAAAATATTCTTGCTGCCTGTGACTTTGGCATGAAATATACTTACATTCTTTCTGTTTGGGAAGGGTCAGCATCATATGCTCGAATCTTAGACAATGCATTGCACAGAGGCGGTGACGGAGAATTGGTGGTGCCACGAGGTAAATATTATCTTGTTGATGCTAGGTATGGTAACCAAGCGGGGTTCTTACGGCCATATCGAAACGTTCGATACCATCTGAAAGAGTGGAGAAATTGTGATCAGTCACCAAGTGATAAAAAGGAATTGTTTAATCTGAGACATTCACAATTAAGAAACGTGATTGAACGTTCATTTGGCCTCCTGAAGTCAAGATTCAAGATCTTGAAAAACCAACCAGAATATCCTTTCAAAACACAAACAAGAATTGTGTTGGCATGTGTGCTGTTGCACAACCACATTCTTACACAGAATAGTGTTGAAGAAGAAGAGCGATGGCTTGATGAAGAGGATGAAGAGGGTGAAGAAGATAGTACTAGTACCCAATCTACCCCCCACCAAGTAAATGATGATGTTGAAGACGATAGTTCTGATGGAGAGGATCATGTGCATAAGAATGCTGATTGGGATCTATTTCGAGAACAAATTGCTGACCATATGTGGGCTGATTGGGTGGCTGACGATTTGTCCTACTCAGATTGAGTATTTATGAACTGAAATATTTGCTATTGATTAACTTTTATTTGGAATGTATTTCTGATGTGGAAAATTTTATTTTTTTTACATGGTTTGGGATGACTGTATAACTTAAACATACTTGGTTTAAAATTTTATGTTGTGGGATGCATGTATGTAGACTATTAACTGAATTGCAATGCTAGGTTTATGGATTTCCCAATTAATAATTGTTATTATTACTTGATATGTATGAAATATACTCACATTGTATTGTATTGTGGTGTATTTTGTTAGTTTTGATGTGATGGAACCAACAGGAGATTCTAATAGTAGGTCACGGGACATTGCTTCATGGCCTAGTGTTGTTTCTCATTACATGTTGGAGTGTATATTGAAGCAGTACAAGTGTGGTAGGAGTGGAGATAATTGACTGAAAAAAGAGCAATTCATTGAAATTGCCAACCAACTGAAAGAGAAATTCTTCACTAGTTACGACTGTGAACAAGTGAGAAACCACTTCCGGATTTAGAAGCAAAGGCTTAGAGCATTGAGTGATCTACAGAAGCAAAGTGGGTTGGGTTGGAATGCATCTGATATGAGATTTGATGCTCCTCAACACTTCTGGAATGACTATAGGGTATAATGAAATTTTTTACATTGTCTTTTATATTGCTAGAAAAAAGAACAAAAGTATTGGAAAGAACATAGTGTGCTCCCAATTCACCTTGAAGTTGGAGCTTTGCTAAGGAAAGAGATGGCAACTGGGAATGGGACAGGTATGTCTTTTTTTACATTGTCAAATCAATAGAGCCTTATGCAACAGGTATGTCTTTTTTAAATTTTCACATCAAGGGAAAATTAGAAAATGATGTACACATTGCTAATATACGAATTAAGAGCATTCCCTATTGTTTGCCCACTGGCTTGACGTGAAAGATTTAAATACACCTAGGTGACATGTAGATCTCATCCCCACAAAAACTATAAAGGAATGGAACAATATCTATAAGTGGAAGATGTTATTAAAATGTACTATCAATTTTATAAAAATGTTAACCCTTTTTTTTTTAGAAAATACAAAAATGGAAATGTCACAGTAGGATTACCATAAATTGAAATAAATCTTTCACAAAAGACAATCGAAGCAGCCTACAAGATATGAGCCACAGAAATATTGAACCTCAGAAAAAAAATAATAAATAAATAAAAATTTGAGGGTGAATCTTTCAACGATCTCTTTCAATTTTTTGGGTTTTCATCTCAATTAGGAAAAGTGGAAAAAATAATAATTTTGTTCATAATGATGATCACTATATACTTTATTTGGTAGGTAAGGAATAAATTTTAAAGGAGGTTCTCCCTCATATCTTTGTAAATGACCTCCCACGATCAAAGGAACATTCAAATATTTGTCATCAAAATAATAATTTATTTTTTTAATTAACTAGTTTTCTATATACAATGGACTTGAGACAAAATTATATCTTATTTCCTAATAACTTTGATAACTATTGCCTAGCATCCATCATAATAATAATGTTTTTCGCCAAAATAACATAATAACAATAATGATAGATTATCCAATAAGTTTTGTCCCATTTTATGGAAAGTGATGGTGGGGTGCTTTGAGCACCAGAAGTAACTATCTGATTTTATGTCTATCGGTCCTTTCTGTACTTTTTGTAATAAAAAGATTGAAAAGTGGCATATATTCTTATCATGTGATTTTTCTAAAAAAAATTTGACTACTCAACCTCTACGTTTAAGGGCGGAGTATCTTCAATATGCTTCTTTGAATAAGCTAATAAGATTCTTTATTGATAATCTTGTTCTTTTCAAAATAAATAATCCTAACATTGTATCTATCTTAGTTATATCCTTTTTATTCATTTGGATGGCCTGGAATTCCCATAATTTTGAATCATCAACATATTAAGTAGGAATCTATTCTATTGATTAACTCTCACTTTGTGATGACATATATAAACCATGGTTTTGTAGGAATCCTCAAGAATCAGATATGCAAATATTAAAAAAGGGATACAAGATGCAAAAGAGCAAGGGTGGACCAATGAACAAGTATGACTGGATTGTCAAGAACTTGTGACACAGTTGGTGCAGGGATCATGTGAAGGATGGGTGGCCATGGGAGTATCTTTTACCATTTTAAGATTTATGATACTAAAGTGGTTATGAACTCCTTCACCATGCGGTGAACATCTCCACATGATAGGTTGAGAACAAAACTCTCCTAGATGCCTATTTATTCAAAAATAAATAAATAAATAAATACCACGAATATCAAAGGAATGCAGCTCCTGTACTTTTTCTCCATGTGACATGCATGTGGCCCCTAATACCATTTCGATGAATGAATATCCATTCACCATGGCCTTGGGATTTTTTTTTCAACAGAAAATGATAGATCATCCGATAAAGGAAGTGTGCCTTAAGGAAAACTCTAAGCCCTTTTTTTTTCATAGAAGCTCAGAGTCTAAGCCCTTACTTCTGATTTTGTTGTTTATCTGTTTCTAGATAAAGAACAAAGCCGTTGGGATCCCACTTGGCGCCTGTTTTGGATCTTTCTTTGGATTCTTTTTCATAACGGTAAGGAATCTCCCCAACCAAGTTACGTGCACCCAAGTCCCCAACCGATTCACCACCAACCGAATGCGACGCACTGCCTAATGCTTCCCGGTCTTCCCGGTTTTCTCATCCTTCTTTTAAGACTTCGAATGTGCCCCTGTTATTATAATTTCCGGCTTGTCCACAGTAATTTCTAAATAACACCACCAATGAGGCATTTTCTTTCGTGCAGCTATTCAAATAGTGCTCAGGGTTTTAAGAATCGGATCAGAGTCGACCCCGATTCTTTTAGGTTCGATTCAAGTTGATCCTGTAAGAAAACCCTAAATACCTGGATTATGTCGATTTCAGGACAAACAATGGTGTGGCATATAGATTCCTTCTCACACGGGCAATGTGGGAATCCCTCTCCTAATGTCTATATACTCCCATTAACATATAAGAATTATTTGAACATGTTTTTTCTTGCTTGTATCATTTCTTTTGTCTAATTAAGAAAGAATCTTTATTTTGACCAATAAAATTTTTGTCACATGGCAAATTTTATGGGGCTAAAATTGGTGGACTAGTAGACCTTCTACTCAAAATTCAAATTTCAGCACAAGTAAAATTTGCCACATGGAAAAAAAAAAAAAAAAGATAATGAAAAGAATACTTGGATTAACCAAGGAATATATGGACATAAATGGGCCAAATGATTGAATATTGGTTAGAAACATGTTAGGTAAGGTCGATCCACGCCACTTTCTAAACAGTCAACAATCGTAGTTGACATATCATCCTTCTACATGGCATATATAAGTTTGTCAATCAGAAACGAATCAAGAACCCTTTTGTTAATTTTTTTAAAAACAAGTGGTTTTTGTTCCGGAGCACCCTTGCACTAGCGCGTGCCCTCAAGAGGGGTATGGTGTGGGTCACTCCCAAAAAGGAATTTTTATCTCATTTTTTTAATTGAACATTTGAGATGTCACATATTATTTAAGACCAAGACATCCATTGGCATATAACCCAAACCCTAAACATAATTGAAAAAATGTAATCAATATAATTTATTTTCTTTATTTCTTTCTTTTTTACCTTATGTTACTGAAGAGCCCTAATATATTTTAAGGAGCGAAGGAAACAAAGCCATCAGTGCCCAAGTATTATTGTTGTCGTTGTTCCAAAATACCTTCACACACATCTAAACCTGGACTGAAGGAAAACCCTATCAAAAAATTAATGTTCTTCCTACTCTTTGTCTGAAATAAGACCACCAAAATATAGAAAGATTTGACATACCATAAATTTGTCTATCAAAAAAAAAAAACCCCCCCCAAAAGGCCACCCTTGTACAAGAGTGGTATCCCCTTAGTTTCCAAGTGTCTTTGTAGCAAGAGCCCTTGGAGAGACTCGGCCACTCATTGTTTAATGGTGGATGGGACAGCTAAAAAGGTTTGGAATTATTTTGGAAGATTATTGGATGTAGATTTTATTCCAACCCATGACATTAGGAGTAGAATTTTATTTTGGCAATCTAAGGCAGGGTTTAAGGGTGCTTGTGATTTCATTAAAGGATTATTACCTTTGTTATAGTTTGGGAGTTGCAGCGAGAGAAAAACAATCGTAGGCATGGGGAGGATGCCCGCACAGCTGAGTTGATCATAGAAACACTGAAAAAAGGGGTGCATGAGATCCCTCTTCCATCTAAATTTAGAAATTGTCCATCTATGAGGAGAGAATATTATTTTGTAGGTGTTTAATATCAATCCCATTGTTGCAAGGCAAAGAGCTCCAATTCTCACGTTTTGGGTTCCCCCTGTGACATCATTCAAGTTGAATGTAGATGGAGCTAGCAAAGGAAACACAGGTATTAGTGGAGGGGGAGGTCTCATCAAAAATAAGGAAGGCAAGGTGCTTACGACTTTCTCTAGTTTCTATGGTGTTTGTTCTAATTTTGTGGCTGAGCTGCGTGCCTTGAGGGATGGGTTAAGGTTATGTATGGATATGGGTCTCTCAGATTTTCCTATTAACTCTGATTCTACTATGATTGTGAACTCAGTGTCTAACAGGGTATGTGACCTATGGAGTTGCTGGTATTGGTTTGAGGAAGTTATGACTCTATATGACTCTCTTAGAACTCAAATCTCTTTCTCTTTTCGAGAAAGTAACAGAGCGACAGATTGGTTGGCGAACTTGGCATGTACTTCAGGTACAGGGTCTATTTTTCTCGGTAATCAAACTCTTCTTAGAGAGCTTAACCGAATCGTTAGGGAAGATAAAGCTGGGTGGCCAATTTTTAAAATGTAATTTTTCCTTTAGATAGTTTGGTGGTGTTTTGACAGTGCGAGTGCCTTTGTTGTTTGGGTTGTGGTAAGGCCAGTTATGTCCCCCCTTGTATTCTTTCTTATTTTATTAATAATACTTTAGGGGCTTCCCCAGGTCCCAGATAATATTTGGGTTACAAAAAAAAAAAAAAAAAGGCCACCCTTGTACATAGTTTTAGTTCATGGTATTGGATCTAGTATCATTCATGGCTACGTATTAAACATTATAAGTTGGAATCAATTATAAATTCAAAAAACCACCTTTTTACCTGATACTAAGATGAGTATCAATATCATATGGGTATTGATCGATCACAACCTAACTGGCCGATCCAATACCAATACCTAAAACTCTGCCCTTATGCCAAGTTTCTAAGTATCAATATCTTATTAACATATAGGCCACAGGAGCCCGATATCGATACAAATTTAATGTATCAACAAAAAATGGATCATTTTTTTTACTTACGTTCGATACCAGCTCGATAGAGCCCGATTTCATACTATTGCAGCAAGAAATCCTCCTAGGCTTTTGGCATGTCCTATACAGAAAAACGAACATAAGAGAGTGAATGCCGGATTGACAGATAGGGGACTCTCCGATGCTTGAGTAAGATTTCTCTGCAAACAACAATTCCAGTAAAGAATGGAAAAGTTTTATTCCCTGTTAGGGGGCTTACCTGAGTATTTATAATTGCAGAATGATGGCTACAGAGAGTCCCAATTAGGCATGTCTCCTAGTACCGATAGGAGTCGTAATATAGTAGGGGTTATACTTGGAGAGTAAATTGGGGAGATATTCCGGTTATTATAGGAGTTCTTCATATCCCGCATGCCCCGAGAGATCTCTTTCCTTCCATTGAGGGGTTTGGAGTCCTTATAGGTATCCTTTCCTGATTAGGATGGATCTGATCCTTGCTTGGAGATTATGTGTTAGATTAGGAATGTATACCCTTGCAGCTAGTGTATTATGTTCATGCGATCCCACAAACTAGGGGTGTCAAAACCTAGCTCGAACCGATAAAATCAATTGAAATCAACAGATTAAACCCGAACTGAACCGAACCAAACCAATCCTTATTAAATTGCTTTTGGACTGAGGTATGTTGGCAACCAGTCCAAACTGAACTGACCAATAACCAAACCGAATGAAACCTATAAAAAAATGATTTTGAGATTATAAATTGGTGAATTGATCATCCATTTTTTACAACAAGAGTGAAAAAAAAAATTTTTATTGTAAGGGGAATTATTACAAATCATTAAATATTAGGTTATAAATAGAGAAATTGATTTGTAAATTGTAATAATGCTTCCATTGCTATCTTTGCTCACTATAGAAAACTAGTTGGATAGTTAAATGAATGATTGGATAATAGGGTTCATTTTGTGATTTCAATATTAGTTATCTTCTTAGTAGTTTGTTATCCACTGGTTTCAATATTAGTTGTATTTCCCTTACAATGATAAACCATGACTTAATCAAAAATTTAAAGTGTGTTTTTCATCAAATCTTGTCATTATAAGTTACGAATGTAAGATTCATTATGGTTTAATCCCAATAATAAACCGATCTAAACAGGTAGTAACCCAATATTAAAAAATTGAAATAAATAAAAACCAAACCGGACCGAAACCAAAACTGATTGAAAACCGAAGTTCCTTAACAGATTGGTTTTGGTCTCCCTCATTCCTAGATCGAAACCGATTCAACCTGATCGAAACCAAACCGAATCATCCAATTGACACCCCTACCACAAACATCTAGTGTCAAGTGACAGCTTGGTTACCCACCCACCTTTGCTGAGTGCCCAATGGCTAGCCACTTCTCAGGCCTACGGGTGTAGTTATAGTCCGACCATTCAAGTGTAACTCAGACATCGTCTCATTCAGAGCTAGATAGTAAGCCCTGATTAAGAATGTTTCTTGACCACACCTAAACCGATCGACCTACCTCTTGCCAATGCCTATTGGGCTTGATCTCACATTATCCCAGTAGGGCCACATGGCACACAACCATTGGTGAGTATCTTTTTATCATAACACAGACGATCAACATTGGTATTGTATTGATATCAACCAAGACCTATAAGAACACCGATATGAACACCAATAACCTTGCCTTAGATGTGCAGCATCTATTTATCCAACATTTTTTTTTCCTAAATGAAAAACATAATATATTAACATGCAAAATAGGTGTTTAACACATAAGGAGGATCCATAATCACCAGTTATCTTTTCCATAGCCTCTTGGGCTGTACATTTCAGTAGGAGAATGACTCCATTGCTAGCTTTTTATACAAAAAGTTGGTTTAGACAAAAAAAATTACAATTTCCAAAGAAGGGAAATCATTGTCCAAGGGCAGATACTGGTATAGATAACAGTCGTGGGGTTCCCAAGCTCCACTGCATTGTTCCAAATTTCATCCACCTGCCATCTTTTTTTTTCTTGATCTTTTTCATCCCGTAAAGTAGACTCCTAGTTGTTCCTTCCGTACTCAGCCGGTGGTATTTTTAGTGAAGCTGTTACCCTCCACATAGTTAGCACTATTTTTGAGAGAACAGGTAGTTGTTAATATGTAGGTCTGAGGTTAAAGGAAGTTCACCTAAATTCTGGTTTTAACCGTTCCAAATAAAAAGTAAGGGTAGTTTCGGTATCTAACAACTTTCCCACAAGGCCACGTTAAAATTCAAGCTGAGAACAAGACCGACACGAAAGGTGACGGCGAAGAACCAGACCGACACGAAAGCATTGTCACCGGCTATAAGAGGTCATTTCTCGGGATGGTAGTTACATTTGTTTGAACTTTGAACCTCCGAAACCCGTCCGTTTTTACGTCGTTTTTCTTCCACTCTGTTCTCTCTGCTTTCTTCCCCTGCTTCTCTCATCACTGCTATCCACTAAGAACCCTAACTCATCCAGACATTTTAGCTTGTTTTCTTGATGTTTAGGGAGACATTACACGAATTCTAGCTCAAATATCGCTCATAGATCTCATTTCTTAGCACTGAAATCGAGAGAGGAGAGTAGTTGCAGCTTGGAAATGGAGCCCAGAGGTGCACTGTGTAGTCTACTCAACTGATAGTTCCTCGTCTTTTGTCGTCTTCATAGTGGATACCGAACGAAGAGAGCCCGAATTTGAAGAAATTAAAGGGGGTTGCAGCAATGTCTGTGGTTACTGAGTCTCGGCCCTTGAACAAAACGGATTCTGAAGTCCAATCGGTTCTCAGACCAGCGGGAAACAGTCTTAGGGTTTCAAAATCACTAGAATCTAAACAGAAAAACGATGTTCAGAAGAAACCGCAACTTATGAGAGGGCCGGCTAGTCGGTCTTTGGAATCCGTTCACCGGCGTAATGTTTCTGTTGACAGTTCGTGCTCGTCGGATTCTTCTCGCACGGTTTCTTCTGTGAAAATGGCGAGTTTCAGAAGGAGAATGAAGCCGAACGGTTTAAAATCTGTTAAGGTGGTTCCCGATGGAGTTGAAGTTGCTTCGCTGTCACCAGACTCGCCGCCAGTTCAGCTGAAGCGGTGCGATTGGATCACTCCGAACACTGGTTAGGAATTGTCTCTTTCCTATTTTGTTAATTTTTAAATGATGCTCTTGTAATGAGATAATCTACCTAATTATTCTGTTTTTATCTGTTTGTTTATTTAGTTGTTGTATGACTTTTTTTTTCTTTCCCCCCTTTACTTCTTGTTTTACCTGGTAAGGAATTATCTCTTTCCTTTTGTTAATTTTTAAATGATGCTCTTGTTATGAGATAATCTACCTAATTATCCTGTCTGTTCTTATCTGTTTGTTTATTTAGTTGTTGTATGATTTTTTGCCCCTTTACTTCTTGTTTTTCATTTTCACCTATGTGCGAAAACATCTACCAATCATATAATATATTAATATCTGAATCAAGAACTTGTAAAACACTGTCTACCACACAGAAAGCTTCTGTTTTTATGATAGTTAACAGTACATGCCGCCGGCGGTAATGGAAACTACTAAAACGCAGAGACTAATTGGAGGTTAGCCACCTCCAAAGAACAGAGAGAATGAAGGAGTTTTATATCATGCATACCCTTACACCCAATACCCTACTGTTTATATATAGCCAAATGGCCTTTACAGTTCGTATCAAAATGGGATCTCGTCCCAACAGAATTTCAGAAATCACATGCTGTGGTCCCCTATACGTAATTCTTCAAGAACATTGGGCATCTCCTTTGTCGCTGAGAACGTCGTGCCTCTGTCGTTGCCTGAGTTGATAGTGTCACGTCCTCAAATGACGTGTCCCATGGCTCCTTCTCCATTTGAATTGTATCATCACTCACCCCTTCTTGACGAGCCTTGTCCTCAAGGTTCATGTATGGAAACTTTTGTCGTAGTGCCTCCGTGTCTTCCCAGGATGTCTCTTCAAGGGGAAGGTCACTCCATTGTATTAAGACCTGGTTCACTACGTGACCTTGTCTTAATATAGACCGTGAGTCTAGTATGGCTGCGGGTACTAGGGTCGCGTCCTCTTCAGTAGTGTGTAGGGGCCAAGGAGTGATTTGAGCTGAGTGATCCCCGACACCTTTTTTTAATAATGATACATGGAAGACTAGGTGAAGTTGAGATTCTGCCAGAAGCTCCAATTTATAGGCGACCTTGCCAATTCACTTCAGTACTGGGAATGGCCCGAAGAAACATCGACCCAATTTCGGGTGGTTGCGTTGAGCAACCAAATGTTGACGATACGGTTGGAGTTTCACGTAGACCCAATCTCCCGGTTCAAACTCTCTTTCAATGCGAGATTTATCGGCCTGTGTTTGCATTCGAGCTTGGGCACGGGAGAGGTTCAACTTCAGGTTTCGGAGTACCCCGTTTCTGCTCTACAATTCCTGGTCCACCGCTGCAATTGGGGAAGTCTTTGGGATGTATCTGGACAAAGTTGGAGGTGGTCGTCCATATAACGCTTGAAACTGACTCATTCCCGCTGCTGTATGGTGAGCGGTATTGGTACATACTCTGCCCAATGCAAGTAATTCGCCCACCGGTTGGGTTCATCAAATACGAAACTTCGTAAGTACATCTCTAGACATCGGTTTAAGACTTCGGTCTGGCCATCCGACTGGGGATGGTAGGCGCTGCTCATGGAGAGGGTCGTTCCTTGAAGTTGGAAGAGATCATGCCAAAATTTGCTGATAAAGAGGGGGTCGCAATCACTCACTATGGACCGAGGAAGGCCGTGGAGTCTAATAATTTCTAAAGCGAATGTCTCTGCGACCTTGTGACTAGTAAAATGGCTTGCAAGGGCACAAAAATGGGCGTACTTGGTTAGTCTGTCGATTACAACCAGAATTGCTGTCTTCCCTTTCGAGCTTGGCAACCCAATTATGAAATCCATAGAGACATCTTCCCATACCTGACTGGGAAGTGGGAGGGGCTGGAGAAGACCTGCAGGAGAGGTGGTGAGGTACTTGGTCTGTTGACAAATGGCCCATGCAGCCAAAAATTGTTTTACGTAAGTTCTCATCCCTCTCCAATATAGGTTGGACGCGACCCTGTTATAAGTGCGCAAAAAGCCCGCATGTCCACCAGCTGGGAACAAGTGAAATTCATAAAGGAATTTCTCCCTTAATGGGGAGTTAGATGCCAACACTAACCTCTGTTGATAATACAACAAATCATTGCGCATGTAGTCGCCCTCGTATCGGTCCGGGTCCGAAGCTAATCCCATGCAAATAGCTTGGAGCTCGGCATTGGTAGCTACCTCATCTCGTAGCTTTTCTAGGAAGTCAAGAACTGGCCCAGAGAAGGAAAATAGTACTGTCGATTCTACAGAGACAGGGGACAAGGCATTGGCTGCGGAATTGTCTTTGCCTGGGCGGTACACGATCTCAAACATGAACCCAAGAGGCCGAGAGAGCCAATGTTGTTGCTCTGGCATTTGGATAGTTTGGTTGGTGAGCCCTTTTAGGCTTTTCTAATCAATCATCATGAGAAATTTCCGCCCAAGGAGGTATTATTGCCAGCGCAAGACGGATTGTGTAATGGTTTACATTTTTCGTACGTATGTGGAGGCGACTTGCATTTTGGGAGAGAGCTTTTTGCTAAAATAAGCCACTGGATGTCCTTGCTGTGACAATACGGCCCCAATGCCTACCCCTGAGGCATCCACTTCTACTGTGAAGGGTAAGGAGAAATTTGGCAAGGTTAACACTGGGGTGGTGGTCATGGTCCGTTGCAATTCCTCAAAGGCTGCCTGGGCAGCGGCTGTCCATGAGAAGGCCCCCTTCTTCAATAGATCCGTTAAGGGTTCGGCCACGTGGGCATAGCAATGCACGAACCGTCTGTAATACCTCATAAGGCCCAAAAATCCTCTCAATTGCCACAAGGATTTGGAGATTGGCCACTCCAACATTGGTGAAATTTTACTCGGGTCCATGACGACTCCTTGAGAGAAAACGATATGGCCCAAGTACTCTATAGAGCGTAGGCCGAATGCACACTTAGACCTTTTAGCGTAGAGATCATGCACCTGTAATGCTTGTAAAACTATCCTTAGATGTGTCATGTGGGTATTCCACGTTGGGTTGTTAATCAGTAGGTCATCGAAGAACACGAGCACAAAGCGGCATAGGTAAGGGCGGAATATAGAGTTCATTGTGGCTTGGAAAGTTAAGGGGGCATTGGGGAGGCCAAAGGGCATCACAAAGAACTCATAATGACCGTCATGCGTGCGGAACGCTGTTTTATGTACATCCTCAGCTCGCACTCGTATCTGGTGATAACCTGAACGAAGATCCAATTTAGAGAAATAGTTGGCCCCGTGTAATTCGTCTAGCAGCTTGTCAACTGTGGGAATGGAAATCGGTCTCTTATGGTAACGGCATTTAGAGCGCGATAGTCCACACAGAAACGCCAAGTGCCATCTGCATTATCTCCTCGTGCTTTGTAATAATGTGTGTAGGGTCCACGAGTATTGCCACGAGTATGCTTTGTAATTATGTGTGTAGGGTCCACTAGTATTGGATCCAATGTTGTAAGTTGCTCTATAAATAGAGCCTTAATTTCCCATCATAAATATAGAAGTTTGGAAATGAGCATCTGTGCTTGAGAAAAATGGTATCAGAGCCGGCAAGTTTCTTCTCCTTCTCCGGCTAAACTCCTCCTCTGGCTATCACTCTTGTTCGGATTGAGCCTGTTGTAGCTAAAGATACAGTCTAGGCCATGCCCTTTTGCAAGTAATCCCTGCTTCTGGTTCCTTCTAGCAGAAAAAGACCCTTGAGCGTGGTGGGCTTTCAGGCTAAGGATGTCGTTCAGTGCCCTTTTTGGCTCGGGTTGCTCTGCAGTTAGGTACTATGATCAGGGGGGTTCTTGATCGGCCTAGACTAGCTGTGTTTTTACCTACTTCAGTTTCTCCTATGAGTGGTGATAGTTCAGATTTGGAGTTTACCAATTACCAATCCTTTTCCTTTAATTTCTTATGGCTTCACCCTCTTCCTCTCTCTTTTCTTCTCCACGACGTGACGTTCTTCTTCATCTTGTTCCTCTTCTTCATCTTCTTTAGATTATCTTTATGAACTTTCTTATGTTCTTGATGATCAAGTTCTTCCTGTTACTCCTACTTCACTTATAAATCCATACACTGTCTTCCCAAAGACCTCAACTCCTTCAAAATGGGCAACCCTTCTTAAACCTAAGAAGACTCCACCCCTGAAAAAATTGGTTCAAGCTTCTCGCTTTGATTAATTCCAGGTCCCTGCTACTGAAACAGAACAACTCTTCACCCTTGAGATACCTCTGGAGTTAATCTCTCAGTCGATCCAGCAAGGTTATACTCACCTCCATCTTGGAGCTATCAAGTTTGCTCTCTCTTTCCATGGCAGAAAAGGACTCCCAGTGGTCTCTCGGGTAGCCCTTCTCGACAGTCGGTTTTCGCGGTATCAACATGCCGTAATTGCTACTGTTCAAACAACCCTAAATGCAGGAACAATGTTCTTAACTCTGTATCCTAATTTTAACATTCCACTGTCAGATCCTCTTCTCCCCACTGCTCTCAAATTTCAAATCCAAATTACTGGTGTTCCCCAGAATGCCATTGCCAAGGCTGCTACTTTACATTACCAGATGGCCTATCGATTGCAAAATCATGCTTTTGATCTTCTTACAGACCATTCAGAAGATGCTTTGTTTATAACAATGGACTCTAACCAAGTCCCTTGTTGTACCTATGTCCCACGACAGATTTCTCGAGATGAACTCCTTCGCCTCCTTCCCTCTTCTTGGGTTACAGCCTATGAACAACAGGTCTCTATTTCTCAGCCACAAGCCCCTCCAGGACTAGTCCAGTCTATAGATCCAGAATATGTCAGTCACCCCAATGGTGAAGTAGAAATCTGGTTTCCTCCTCCAAAACCTCAAACCCGTCCTTCTCCTTTCCCAACCTCTTTTGGTATAATTCAAGAAAACATTCCTATCAAATCTTTTGATTCAAAAGGAGACCCAAGCTATTTCTTTCAAGATCCCGTTACTGGTTATAAATATTTTGACCTCTGTGACTGTGATTCTTGCCTATAAGATTCTGAGGATGACACCCCTCCTTCACGTCGTTCTTCCAGGCGAAAGTCTTCCCAACATATCCTCCAAGAACGATATGAGGCAGGAGATCCCTCTATCGGTCCCCTCATTAATGAATCCAAATACCCCTTCTTTGTTAAGAATGGAGAGACTAAGGTTACACCCCATCCTTCTCCCCCTACTTGCAAACCTCCACCTCAACCAAATTTTCCTCCTCCGGTAATTCCTCCTTGTTGTATGTACACTCCAGGATCTTCCTCTTCTTCCCCCCTCAAGAACTTTCCAGGACTCAGTGACTCTGGCCCAGATGTTCATGGTATTCGCCATATTTGGAAGGTAAAACCTTCGATCCGTGCTACGGGTTAATCTTCAGAAATTTCTCCAGCAGAGGCAGCTTTGAATTGGCAAGCAGAAAATGCCACTGTTCAAAACCAATACCTTGAAAGGATTTTGGCCCAAACGCAACAAACCCATGGCACTTTGACCCATCATGATCATCTTCTACAATATCTCCGTCGAGAAATTGATCAAATACATGCAGAACTTGTTGGAATTGCTTCTAGTGTCGCAAATACCACTGCTGCTTTTGCCCTTATTGGACAAAAGGAAAAGCATCTCCGTTATCTCAAAGCTCAACTTCAAAGCTTACAGTGGCCACAACCTTCTTCTTATGCACCAAGCAAACAACAACCTCTTCCAGTTACAGTTCCAAGCTTCATTCCACAAGATCCTTTTGCTATATATGTCTCTCCTGCTCCACCTGTTGTATCCTCTCCAAGGACTTTTCCTATTGAAGAACTCAAAGAACTCCAACGACAATAGCGTTCTCTTCCTAAAAGAACAAGAGCTACTAGAGGTCGGCCCCGTGGTAGACTTCCTCCAACATGGACAAGTACCACGACACTTATGGATCTTAGTGATGATTATGAAGAAGAATTTGCAGATGCCCTACCAGCACCCCCTCCTTTTACACCTTACCCTATGCCCGTTCCTTACCCACCACCGCCACCTCCAGTACCAATAATACCACCCATTCCTCAGACTACTCCTCCCCCATCTACACCTGCAACCACTCAACCACTTAAAACCATCCACACCATTGTTACCCCCTCAAAAAATGCTTTATCTGAGTACCTTACAAACCTTACCATTACAGATCCTCTTCCCTCATTCATGAATGATGGTCCTCGCCCTACTGCTCCTCATGTTTCAGAAATGGATGACGACCCTGAAATCCAAAATCCTGAAGAACCGCTTAGACCTAATCCTGTTCCACCTACACCATATACCCCATACCAAAACCAGGACCCTAAACAGTATTTCACTCTCGATGATATCCCTATTCCTAAATGGGCATCAAGAACTGCAGATTTTCATGCATGGATCAATGCAGAACTACTTCATGAAAGCGCCTCTACCGTCACAGTCTTGTCTAAATTTGTTGCAAGACTCCAAGGAAAACTCAGAGAATGGTATTTAGCTCTTGGCCCTTACAGACAACTTCAACTAGTTCAGCTCACAGAAAGCCAGTTTATTACCACTCTCTATCAAGAGTTTCTTGGCCCAGTTTCTAATGATTTATCAAAAGCCTGTGACGAATTTCTTCAGATGAAGTGTTGTTCATTAAACAGATCAGATCTTGACAAACATTTCTCAAGAATGACTGACCGCTTCCATAAAATTGGCGGTATTGATGATGAAAATCTCAAACAAGTCTTCCTAAATTCTCTTCCAGAACTCCTTGGTGCAAATACACAGCAGTTTTTGAGGAACCAGAATATTCCCCTAGCATCATGTACTATTGGTTCTCTCTACAGCTATGCTCTTGCTGTCCTTGACAAACTCTGCAACATAAAAAAAGTTTGGAAGGATTTGCAAGACAGATCTAATAGGGTCTCCTCTGCCTGTGATACCTCTTACCTCAAGATCAAGTGTAAAGGTGACAAATCCTGTGATTGTTCTACTAAAAGGTCTTCTCATCACAGAAGGTTTCCACCTTTCTCTCATCAGAAAAGAAAACTTACAAAGAAGTTCTCCCTCCGCTCCCCAAAGTTCAAGAAAAAATGGAGATTTCTTCGGAAAAAGCAATTCAGAGGAAAGAACAAGTCTACTTCTTGTTATGTCTGTGGAAAAGGACATTTTGCAAAAAATTGTCCCCTGTCTCGCAAGAAAGACAAGGTCATGCATATGCTATCTTCTCTTCACCATGAAGATCTTCAAGATGCAGACTTGGAATCTTTGTATTCCCTTGATGAATCACCCACAGATCTTTCTCTTTTTGCCATAGATTTCCCAGTACCAGACTTAGACCTAGAGTCTTCTCTCTCCGAGTCTGAGGAATCTGATCCCCTCTACTAGGTTATTCCTTTTATCTCTCCTTCCCAAACAAGCTTACAACCCTCTCCTTTTCCATGCCAAACAATCACTCTCCCACATGTTTCTGTCCAAATAATCCCAGAACCTTATGCCAAACCCATAAAAATCATAGCTTTCCTAGACACAGGAGCTGCTACCACTATTATGAATCCAAAAGTCCTTCCTAAATCCCTTTGGAAGACTTAGGATCCCCCTTTACCATTTCTTGCAGCTAATGGTGAAATTTTCTATATCAACCTAGTGTCTAAACATCCCATTAAAATCCAACTTCTTCCTTCCCTGTCTTTTACCCATATAGTCTTAGGAACCCATTTCCCAGGAAAAGACCTCATCATAGGTTTTGATGTCCTCAGTCATCTCTCCCTCAGATGGACTCCTCATGGCCTTGTGTATAAACAACTTTTTTCCTGGTCTCCTATTTCTAACCTCTTTTTTGCAGGACCATCTCTGTTCAAAGAATTCAAGGCACATATCCTTTCAACATCATGTGTAGAATCTCATACAAAATTTCTCACAAAATGCTCCCATCCTTTATAGTAGAACCCTGACTTCTTTATTACACTTCCTTTCAAGAAAAATGAAGATGTTAATCCAACAAAAGCCAGCCATCTAGGCATGAATCCGGAACATCTTTCTCTGGCGGTCCAAGAGATTCAACAATTACAGTCTCAAGGTCTTCTGGAACCCACTCTCTCCCCATGGGCATGCCAAGCATTTTATATCAACAAAAGAGCAGAACATGTTCGTGGAAAATTAAGAGTGGTGATTAATTGTCGGCCTTTAAACTTCTTTTTGGCTGATGATAAGTTTCCACTTCCAACTCGCCCGGCCTTACTCCTCCAGTTGGCCCATGCCAATATCTTCTCCAAGTTTGATCTCAAAGCAGGTTTTTGGCAACTTGGGATAGTCCCCAAAGATAGACCAAAAACAGCCTTTTGTGTTCCAGGCTACCATCTGCAATGGACAGTAATGCCTTTTGGCCTGAAGAGAGCCTCATCAATCTTTCAGAGAGCCATGATGAAGATCTTTGCCCCCATCCAAGACCATGCTCTTATATATATTGATGATATTCTCCTTTTCTCTAAGGACGAAGCAGATCATCTTCGACTTCTTCGACAATTTCACAAGATTGTTCAAGATTATGGTCTTATGTTTTCTCTTAAGAAGATGCAAATTGTCCCCACCATTGATTTTCTCGGAGTAACCATCTCCTACGGACAATATAAACTGCAACCTCATATAGCAACTTCTTGCAGTTATTTTCAGATGGTCCTCTAACAACAAATCAAGCTCAACAATTTCTTGGGATAGTCAATTACATGACAGAGTTTCTTCCTTAACAGATCAAGCACACCTCACTGCTTCACCAGCTTTTGCGTAAAAAAGCTCATCCATGGTCTTTTGATCACACTATAGCAGTTCAAGCTCTAAAGAAACTCTCTGAGACTCTCCCCACTCTCCAGATCCCCTCTATTGGAAAAAGAATTTTACAAACAGATGCCAGTGACACCCACTGGGGTGCAGTTCTCCTTGAAGAACAGGATCCAGCCACCAAAAGGACTGTCTGTGGTTACAAGAGTGGATCTTTCAAACCCTCTGAAGCTCATTATCACTCTACCTTTAAGGAAATCCTCGCAGTCAAGCGTGGCATAGAAAAATTCTAATTTCATCTAATTGGCCACAAGTTCCTTGTCGAACTCGACATGTCAAGCTTTCCCCTCATGCTTGAATTCCGGCAGAAGATCCTTCCTCATGCACAACTTCTCCGATGGGTTCAGTGGTTTTCCCAGTGGTCATTTGATGTCAAAAACATCAAAGGAAAAGAAAATGTTTTGGCAGATTTCCTCTCCCGACCTACCTCAACTTTTGCTGTCATACCCCTACTTTTCCTTATAACCCCTAGGGCCTCAACCTCTCAATCTCAACCTCCACCACCTGGCCATAACCTTTGTTGTTCTCTTCCACCAAACCTCCCATTTGAAATACTACAAGATCTAACTCTGAGAAGAGTCATTTCTTATAGCAAAACCACATCAATCCAACTCCTCGAAGTTGCTCTTTGACGAGAAGGATTACCCTTCCCTGGACTTTCTTTTCACCCAGACTTCCCTTTCCTGACCTTATTCACCTTCACCACCTTATATGAACTTCAAGACCTTCCCCTTATCTACAAATGTATCTTTTGGCACCTCTGCTCAGCCTACACTATTGCTCTAAGCCTTCCCCTAAGCACTATCCATTGGTTTACCTCCCGTTGGATGTTTCCCAACCGAGGTGTTCCTCGACCCAACCTCACAATCCTTGCCTTCCTACAACTTTTTGCTCCCATAAACCATTGGTTCAACCTCTTCTCCTCTCATCTCTCAAAAACCATAGAAGAACATCCAAACCAACATCACATTACCATCCTCTTCCACCGACCTCCTCTCATCCACCAAGCCATCGAAAATCAA
>NC_056558.1:37137983-37151352 GCF_013358625.1 Macadamia integrifolia | reverse complement strand
GTGGGGGAGTGAGATAAGTTTGGTATCAGATTAGCCAATGTCCAAGGAGGTTTGGAGGCTTCAAGAGGAAAGGCTGGTGATGAAGGGGCTAGTGGAGCGGAGGGACAAAAGATGTAACAAGAGTTGGTGGAGAGCAGGAAAATATTTGTTAGCAAAGGGGAGATTCTCTGGAACCACATGAGATATCAGAAGTGAGTTCCCAGTCTCCCCACAAGATCAGCTACGCAGTTAATATGTCAAGGAAAGGCAATTATTCTAAGGAGGTCTTCGAGGATTCCAATGAGGTTATTGAGGTGGTTAAGTTGGATATGGAGGACAAGGAGGCTGCTATGGTGGCTCATTCAGATATGGAGGGCAAGGCAGATGAGTGAATCGAAGATTTGTTGTTTTTTACCTCTCACGAGCACACTCTCCATGGAAATAAGATGAATATCTGGTGTACGTTAAGACATTAGTGAATGTTATCTTGGATCAATCGGTATATGATGTGGATAGGGTTACAATTGTGGATGACAATCCCAATCCATGTGGGACCAATTTAGGGTCAGATGAGGGAAAATCATTCCTTCATATTTCGATCAAACTAGTATGCAGCCCTATAGTTGGTCTCCAAAGTAGAAGCATATAGAAGAGGTAATTCATCTTACTAAGAGAAAAGGTTTGCACCTTATTTACTTCGCTCAATGGATTAGAACATTTGATGACCCTTGGAAGTGCCGTGTGAATTCCTTTTGATACTATCTAGTTTGATTCTCAAGTAGTTCTTAGGTTGATGTTTTTGTTCCTACTATTTTTCTCTTTGTTTGTCTGGACTCCGGACCTAGTTCCTCTTGATACCATCTTTTTGGATAGGATTTCTCTCCATAGAGCCAAGGGACCAAAAAGTGATCCTACGGTTGGGTGACCTAGGGACACATGCACAAGTCCTCCCAGTCCTAGGATCACTCTCTGGTCATTGGACTCTATGGAGAAGAGCCAGATCCATCTTTTTTACCCTCTCTTGGGATTTAATATATTTTATTCATAAAAAAGGAAAATAACAAAACCCTACCCCTTTTATAAAAGAGCAGAATTATATAGGTTTAATTCGGTGTTCGGCCATATTTCTCTCGATTTTTAAAATAGTTCGAAAAAAAGGCACGAATTTTGTTAATCTGTTGGAATGGTTGGTCTTAGTCCACATATGAACCAAACTCATTCAATTACTGAAGCAGTACAGTAACAGTACAACAAATTATGGGCAAGGGTTATCTGTCTAAGAGTGGCCCTGCGTCCAAATGTGCCCAAACACAGGGGCATGTGCCCGAGCCTCCCCTCTCCTAGGGGCACAGTGGTCTTGCCCGCTCTCTGTTAGCGAGACAAGGGGCTGCTCTTAGACAGAAAACCGTCCCACAAATTTTACACTCAAAAAAGTCCTATCCCCATTTTTCTGTTCCATGCCATGTAAAACGATTTTAGCTTGTACCTAACAATTATGTAACGCCATTCCTTCCACTTCAACACAGGTCATCTCTGGCCTTCCCTACCATTTTGCTGTTCCGTTTTTCCATCTTGGTGACCATTTTTAACATTGATGATGTAATGGGTTCTTTGCACCCAAAAAACAAAGGAAAAATGTGACGGGTTCTTAAAGTTTATCAGTGAAGGTTGGGATGCATCATCGTTTACACCCAAGGCTGAGGTGGTCTGTTAAATCAGTCCTGAGAGGAGCTATGAGACATGTCTCAGATGTTTCAGTTAAATTGACCACGTCTACAGACTGAGAAAGAAAGCACAACTGGCACATTAAATCCAATTCCATGAACGATCATGAAATTTGAAAATCAGGAGCAGAAAAATTGAGCAGTGAGATACTATAGGGCTGCAGTTATCACTGAAACTTGATCTATTGTTTTTTTTTTCGGTAGAACTCAACCTACTGTTTCAATGAAGAAAAGAAAGTAAACTGAAACAACAATAACCTTTCCATAATTTTGTTTGCATAGAGATGGATATAATGAATTATGGAACATAGGAAAGAAATTTGCTGAAGAGAAGTTTGTTATCTGTTGATTAAAAATGTATTTTTTTTCCCTTCTTGAGGAAGAAGTTTACATCAGAGTTTAGTTTAGTTTGTTTGATATGAAAAGTTTGTTTATCTTCAAGAGTATTAGGTTAGTACTGCTAATTTTTAAAGGGTAGGCATATCTATCCCAGTATTAGGTTAGTTTGAGCTTTTGGCGAAAGCAGTTAATGTTCAAGTGAGGGCATATTAGCAGAACACCTAGATTAAATCACAAAATCATAGAAGTCTCTGTTCACAGTGAAGGCATATAATTTATTAATAACCATGAAAATAGAAAATTCTATCACAAAAGATAAGAGCTCATATCCTCCATGAATATCAAGAGGTGACGGAACATTTAAGAGCAATCTTTTTCTCTTATGTGGAACTCGACTCTCCAGGAAGCAGCGCAGCCCTAAATGACCAGGGCCAGGCCTGTGTTACCCTCACAAAATTCCTATAGTTGGTTATCCTCTGAAATAAACCTCTATTGTGCAGAAGATGCTGATACAACATACCATCCTGCACGTGTCACCACGAAGTAAAAACTACCCATATCCACAACAGATGCTGAGCAAAATGTCAAATCTGAGCAGAATGAGAGGCTCGCATTTCCATGGTCTTCGCACGTAACCTCTTCATGAACTCAGGGTTGGCTTTGAGTCTGTCCTTGACATATGAAGCTCTTGTCTCCTCCACCAGCTTATCTGCCTTGTATGCATCCTCAATCAAGGCATATAGTGTCCTTAGGCAATCCTTCCTATTCTCCTCCCGGTGCTCAAACCTAATGCAGGGGGGGAAATGTGCATCATTTTCCTGGTCCAAAGCTATACTAAAAGTGCACAACCTAGTAAATGTAATACATACAAAAGCATAGTTGGAAAAACAAGCAACAATAACACTTCTTAGATTTTCTTCCCCTATTCTATTTTTTGAACACAATGATAGAAAAATTGTAGGGCTCTCTTCAAGACAAAAGACCCATGAAATGGTCATTCTGGAATACAGTGGAGCACCAAGAACATGGAACAGAGAAAAGAAAACCCTTGGCCCAAAATTGTTCTAATCTCATGTCTTGCTTTCAGCTAAAATAGATACAAAAATGTAACTGGAAGTAGATCGGTCACTTGTAGATTAGAAGAAAACAAAGGCAGTGTTAACAACCCAGGTCCCGCAGGCATTAGGGGAGCATCTATACGACATTAAGGTAACTGTTTTGGTGCATTCAACCCCAACTAACTGTTGCCAACCCTATCACTGCCAAGTTGAAGGCTCGTTAAAAAGGGTAGGAGATTACCCCATCAAAATAGTGCCTCAGTTTTTGAGGAAGATGCCAAAGTGTGATTAAGTGGCCGTTGGGTGTTGGAGATTTTTGCATCTCATTAGAAGCTCTATGGGGGAATGTCTCTTGGAGGTCCACTATGGCCAGGCTAATAAATGGGGGATGGCTGAGGTGGGTAGACAACATCTAAACTTGGGCCTGTACCCTCCTATGTATTTGCCACGTTTTCTGTTTGTTATGGTCCTGTATGAATTTTTGTTGTTGTGGAGAAGCTTTTTCTTATTAAATTTTGTTATTTATCCCAAAAGAAAAGAGAGAACAATGAAAAATGATGCAGTGGCTTCCAGAGTAGCCTTACCTCTCACTGGTTATTGTAAGCTCATCTTTACCAGGGTGGTAACGTTTTCCAGCTACTTCTCTTAACCGGCGAAAAGCATGCTTTGAAAGCTCAAGCTCTTTAACAGTGACGGAGAGTTTCACCTTCCTGTTTTGGGGGTGCCATGCATCACCACCTGGAGCAAAAACAACTCTTGTTTGCCACCTCAGTATAGGACCCTCACCAGGTGGGTCATCAGTGTCCATTTTCTTGTCTGGAGTGATCTCATCAAACTTCGGTGGTGGCTCTTTCTCCATCGTCTTTGCACATTCCAGAACCATCTTATCCTCAAACTCCTTGAACTGCTCATAAGCTTCTTCAGGTTCAAGCTCTCCTCTTTCGCACATGTCACCAAGCTCATTGAACTTTGCTTCCACCTTCTGCTTTATATCATCTGAAAACATGGCAAATTTAAAATCAGTTGTATACTACAGTAGAAGAAACACAGATCCTAAGAATATGCACTGCCAAAGTTTTCAGGAATAGTTATCCAAAATAATTTTTCGCTCTCAAATACAGGAGTAATTCAAATTAAGAAATTCAAAAAGGCTGTAATTAGCATTAAATGGCTCACGAAATGACTTCAATCAAGTGTCCCAAGACTTGTGTAAGGGTCTCTGAAATAATCTGGATTTCAGGACAAATATGGGTGAAGTGTGAACAGAGATGGAACTGGTCAGGCTTGGTGCAAATACAGGCTAGCCAAACCTGATCGACCCCAAACTCAATCTACATCCAACTTGATCTGTGACAAGGGGCCAAGGCAAGAGACAGATCAGGTTAGGCAATGGGAAGAGTTAATGTGGAGAATTCATTGATAAGTAATAAAATAGACAAGTGAATAGACATATCAGCATATTTCAAACACTCCATGGGTCTAACCTGAATGCTGACCTGATTAGTCTTCACCAAACATTCAGAGTGGATCAGCCAACCCAATTGGGCTATATACGAAACCTGCCCAAGGGCGGATAACTATTTTACCTCCTACCTCTAAAACCAAACTCATTCAATAACTGAAGCAGTAAAACAATATTCAACTCAACTAAGCCTTATCCCAGCCAACTCGCGTCATCTATGTAAATCCCCATTTTTCTGTTCCACATTATATAAAACCATCCCTACACTTCAACACAGTTGATCTATGCTTCCCCTATCCTACCATCATCAAGGCACACCATATCACTCCTTAGTCCTCACTCCTCACTGTTGCATTCATCTCTTGGTTACTCATTTGAGCCATCTGAATTGACCTATCCTCATCCCGTCCATTATTGGTGTATATCTTTCCTAGTCTTGCATAATTTGCATGATTAAGATTAAAAAACAATGTCAGTCCCATTTATGTTTAAATTATCTGTTTCTAATATCAAGCTTGATTAGCTGTCCTGTAAAGTCGGTGGTCCACAAACTTGCTGCTAAATGAACTACAACCAACATATAAAGAGTATTCTAAATAAGAAATTTCTGTTTCCAAATCCTAATATTGATCCCAAATTCAAGGGTTCACACATATTTAAGACACAAGTATCTTTTTTTTTTTTTTTTTGGGGGGGGGGGGGGGTGGGGTGGTGGGGTATGTTTTATAAGCAGAGAGGAGTTGCCTGTGCGACAATGAAAAGGGTATTCTAATTCAAGGACTTCCATTTCCAAACCCCCAAGCTGCTGCACAATGCAAGGACTCGACTTGTTAGGAAGCAGAGTTGGAGCTAAAAGTTATGTTCACATACCAATATTTCAACCAAAAAAACAAAGGACAAAATGAAGTGCCAGTACTAAAAAGTTCGTATTAAAACCTAAAATAGAATAACACAACAATGTTGTCAGGGCATGGCATGGGTGTACCCATGCAACCATGTGGCCCAAGAGGATGGTAATACAAGCCCAGGCATCTATTATATGTTTATTTGATCATTCCTGATCTTAGATGTTAGAAACTTTGGTGAGGCTAAGGATCCGAGGTGCAAATACAAGTCAACCCAGCTTGTTAGTGTGGATAGGGAAATTGGGCCTCCGGAGCGAGTAGAAATTAATGAGGTACAAATGCTAGTTGCACAACTACCAAACATGCACAAAATGATTATAAACCTAATCAAGCATTTCTACTGGTCTGTAATACCACATGTGTAACCAAAATTACCACCTAATAGAATTAAATTGATTGGATGGAAATGTATTGTGGTAATAGGGGAGCCCACAAGAAGTTAGGGGAATCCCAAATTCCTCCATTGAATTCCCACTTCCTGAACGGACAAAGCCGATTGTACAGAGAAATAAGAGCATATTATATTGATTGGATGGAAATGTGTTGTGGAAACTGGTAAGTATACATGGATGGATGGATGATTGATTGATCTTTTTGTGTACGTGTGCGTGTAAATATTTTTATAGCATGTATACATTCCATTAAAAGATCATCAACAGGCTACGTAAAACTAAACCAAGATTGAATGTTTTGTAATTTTCTGATCCAAGAAATCCATGGCTCAACAGATTTTGGTTACACTGTTCGGAGGCCTAAATCTTTAGAGATATATGCATGTCTTCAAGGATTTCTACAAAATTATTTTGGTTACAAAGTTCGGACCAATTCAATCACAACAAAGATTATTTTATTCTGCAATCTTCTGTTTAATGTTTTACATTAAGAATGATTCAACATTGAAAAGTATATCTATATGCATGTCTTCAAGGGTTTCTACAAAATTATCATCAGAGGTGCATTTGCGCACACGAGTTCCAGAACAATTGATTACTTAACATTGTACTATCTTATCATAGCACTATCAATCTTCAAAAGTGTCCTTCAACCTGGATACTACGAATGTCTGATTACAAGATCCACAACAAAAATACCATCATTTAGCATGGAATATTGACAATATGCATCACACCCTTAACACAGGACATAAAAAAACTAGGTTTATATTTACATATTCCACAATATACTTTGACAAGTGTAAATACACCAAAAATTAGACTTTACAAAGCCTCACACTTATCCCTGAAGTATCTCCAATATGTTGCTTCTAAAAACAAAGTGTACTTATTCCGAACTAGCACAAACTTTAAGAAGCTATAACTTGCAATAGATTATGATGCTTCCCTAATGCCAAAGATAAAGGGCACATAAATAACAGGAGGCTGGCAATGAGGCATATACGAGTAATGGAAGTAGCAGAGAGTAAACAGATTTAAGAGTGTTTACAGGAGAGAGTAAATTAGCCAAATTGGTTGATGGATTTCAAGTAGAAACAGAAAAGAACAAATCTTTAATTAAAATAAATTTTGAAACACATACCTGGGAGTAGTTTATCCCAGCTGAGCATGTCCTCAAGAATCTGCTCGCATTCCCTGGTGTCCTTGAGATGGCCATGCTCCACGGCCTCCTTAATCATCTCATCCCACTTGCGGTCATCCATGTTGAAGTACTCATCCTTCATCATTTTCTTCTCCACGTATTGCCGGGCATTGTACAAATTGTCGATCTCCTCATCGGTGGGGTAGAGCTCCTCAAAGTCCGATTCGAACTCCTTGTCCTTAACATCATCAATGGGCTGGTGCCGGAACTCCTCCATCAATTCATCGTCGGTCTCCTCGTGGTTCCCCAGTAGCCTCCTCTTCATGATGGCTTCCATGATCAAGGGGAGTACCTCTTCATCGCCTTTTAAGTACTTTTCTATCAGATCTTTGAACACTGCGCCATAGAAAAGAACAGAGATTAAAATTGTAAACAATTAAAAAAAATAGAAGCCATTGTTTTTGAGAATCAATTTTTACCTTTGTTGCTGACTTCTTTGATATCGACCGGAACTTCTTTCTGCTTTGGTTGGATTAAACTAGTCTCGGGAACAGTAGGGCTTTCGTTGGATGAATCATTTTCGGATGACAAGAATCTGAGGTTCCAGGGAGTTGAAGTCACAGTGACGGCAGGGGAAATAGGATTTGGTCTGCAAGTTGGAGGGGAGAGAAGATTGCGAGTATAGAGGGGACCGAATCTTAACAGAGCTCGTCTCATGACTTTAGGGTTCTTTTTTTTTCCCCGGGTCAGGGTTTTAGCAGATCAGATGTAAGAAATGGTCCGTTCGATAGCTTTCAGTTGTCTGAATCGGCTTTGGAAAGAAAATCCTGTAACAAATTTCTCCAGCATCAATATACCTATCTGTCGATTTTCTTTGGCTCCAATTGGGAGCAGAAGAATCCTCAGTGAACAAGGATATGAATCAGGCGAAGAAAAATGGAGTGTTCAGTAGCCGGAGAAGAGAGGAGTCGCCTTGAAACAATGTGTTTCCGCCGCTGCAATTTATCGGAACAGAGACGGAGAAGAGGAAGGAGCAAGGGGTTATTGTGCTTTAGATGAAGACTCGCCGGCAGCCGCTGAACTCAAACATGAACGGAGACGGAGAAGTTGACGGGGGCAGCCGCCAGAGTTCCATTACCAAAGAGTTTATGAGGCCGCGAGGGTTTTTCCTTTATCTTTTCCTTTTCCTTTCCTTTTCCCTTTTTTAAAACATAAGAAAACATAAGACCAAAATTTATGCGTGTAGAATTAGATACACTTTTTTCTACCAATAACAAAAAAAGAAAAATTACGTGATTACCCACTATTGGGTTTACTATTAAAGAAATACTCATGATGGATTTGACTTAACAGCACTTTGCATATTACAAAAATGACTGAAATTGTGAAAGCCGTACTCATCCCCTTGTATCCCTACGTGTTGGACATGTATCATGTTCCAATCGGTGAAATAAATCCCGATTTTCATTATAATGATCTTCTACAATCTGACTCTTTAACATCTGATGATCAATTCACATCATTGAGCACATAAGTCATCTTTCAGACTATGGATTTCCGAAAGAAGGAAGACGGGGTTGCTGGTTTCAAGAAATTTAGGGTATTGTTAAACAAGAATGGAGGGAAAAAGACGGAGGGAGAAGAACCGATTTCGCTTCAACGATTGACTCCCCATCCACTTCTCTTTCACATAGAGAGAGAAGAGAAAACCCCGCTAACATTTAGGGTTTGTGGGTCTGTGTGAGTGGCTCTGTTGGGATCAACATTCCTTACCATCGTTCATCTTCTTAGCATAACTCTAGCAGGGGTTGGATGTTCATTTGAGGTAAGCAATGATTTTTTTCAACCTATTCTCCATGTCTTACAGTTTTTGTTTTTGTAATCTTTTTGTTATTTTATTATTTTTTTTTTTCTCACTACACAGAGAATCGAACGAATCCCATTCCCATGTTGGTTCGTTCGAATTTCTTATTATTCCTATAAGCATGGGAGTCACATTTCTGATATTAGTTAGTTAACTCAAACGTCATAACATTTTCATTCTTGTTCTCTTTATTTGATGAATTCACAAAAACTTATCATTCTCATTTTGTATCTTGATCTTTGTACCGAAACATGGGTCTTTTGTTATTAATTTTTTTTTTCTCATTATTTTGATTCTTATTATGGATGACACATTCAATTGTTCAACCTAAAAATAGAGTACATAGATATAGTTGATTAAATGTCGTTGACTAGAAGCCTAATAGGTGTTTGATGTAATGCCTCAATAGAATCAAGGGAATTACAACATGCTCTTTAGTTTCTGAAAATGGTATAAGATCTTATCTGAAACAGCTTGGAATGTTTAACCGATGGTTTATGGTTGAGGAACAATGTGGTGATTAGATTTTCTTGTTAAACTAAAATTGGAGTTTTATAGTAGAAAATTTGAATTTTATAAGAAAATAGTGGCGGGTCAGGAATTTATGGTTTAAAATATGATGGAAATCAAGCTTGATGGTTTGTGTTTGATTTAATTGAAAAGGTTGAAAGGGTTAAGAGTGTGGAGTCAAATTAGATGGTATTGGATTATATTGGTGCTTTATTATGCAGGTCTCAATGGGAAAGAATAAAATTATTCTTACTTAGAACTAAATAGATATGAGAAGAACTAAAATGAATAACTAAAATATATGCACTTTCTTTTCAATGATAATATGCATTGATGTTGGAAGAAAGGTGTCCTCAAGCGCCATTATAACTACTATTAAGAAGACAAACAAGTGAACATAATGTAGGCTGATGTTGTCCAACAGACACACAAAGATAATCAGAATCCAAGACCTGCCATCAGAAACATGTGTAATCAGAAAAACGCTGCATCCGTAGAACATGAAAAGAATTTCAAAAATAATAATTCAGCTTGTTAGCGAATGAGACTATTTCTTAGAGAAACTGTTAAAATTGAGATCTTTATGGATTCCTTGCCTCGTGCACTATTGCAATTAAGGCCTTTAGAATATCAAAATCTAAGGTGTTCTTCACCTTGGTTCTTGTTCTCTGGTCGTGTGACTCTAGTTCATTTTTTCTTTCTTTCATATCTGTTTCTACAATCGTGAATAAAATTTCTTTCCTTTCCTTCATTCTGTTAAGCAAGGAGAAACTATATAGCTTCATGATGATAAGAATGAAAGGCTGTTGAGTTACATAAGGTGTCTCATTGACTGCTTCCATGTAGCAGTTCTCCAAAATAAGACTCCTTCTTTAGTAAAGGGGACCATGCTGAATTTTTTCTCTTTTATTTTTTATGTCACTTACACCTCAAGGTGTATCTCAAGTGGTTTGTTGAAGAGCCATCGGTCTGGGCTATGCCATTACCTAATATGAATTGAGTTTACAAATCCATTGTTTATATGGTAAGTCAATTTCGGTGTTACTTATACTCTAAAACTAGCATGTGACTTATGCAATACACATAATGATAAAAAGGATTTTGATTGCTGAAATATTTGTTGTATATATAGAGAGAGAGTTTAAACCTTAAATCCAATTGAAATATGTGGGTGACAAGAACATGCATCTGGAGTATTATGGTGGGGGAGTGGAAAGCCTTGTGGACGACCCAATTGCTAAGCACAATAATCCCTTGCTAGTTGCATTTTTTTGATGGAATTGAAAAAAAAAAAAAAAAAGGGTTCAATTAAACTTATTGGCTATAATTATTAGTCATGTGTTTACTTTTGCTATATGAGGATTGCAGATATACAAGAAAGATGCCGGGTTCAGTATTGGCTGTATGCAGTTATGGTGGAGTGTTAGTAAGAGATAATGATGGAACATATATGAACGAGGGAGGTGAATCTATTGCAATTCGTATGGATGGAATAATGAATTTCACCCAGTTCTTGGAGAAGGTTTGTTCATCATGGAATTTCAGCTCTGGTGGTGTTTTATTGAAGTGGTTAGTTCCTGGGAGTAGATTTGTTGCTATTAGCCTTAAGACTTAGATCTCCGAAATATGTTGGATTTTAGCAATAGTAGTGCCATAGTGGATGTATTTGTGTCAAAGGATGAGGGTTCTATCGGAAGTGATCACTATGGGGCCAGGTACATTATTTGTTGTAGTTTGTCAGTTTGTTTAATTTAAGTTTTTAAATTCTTTAGGGCTGTAATGAGATGTAAACATTGTTTTTATTTATTTATTTTTATTCCTTTAACAGGTGCAGTGTTACTTTTGCACAGTCTTAGCATATGGATGATGGGAACGTTGATGAGACTTGTGACAGGGGTATTGCATGTTCAAGTGAGACACCTGTGGACAAAGTAATAACCATATTTTGGGAGAAAGCAATAGAGGCTATGTGACAAGGATAAAAACCCTCTACAATTCCCATCTCGTGCAATACTGTGCAATAGCCCCTGCAGAGGTCAACATGTGGACAAAGCGAAATGAATGGCTGAGATTAATCCTCCATTGAAACAATCCCAAACCAATGGTTCTCCACTTAAACCGAAGCAGTACCATGTATTCAAACCGAACCGATTCACATTTTGAATTAAAACCTGAGATATTTCTATCCCATTCCCTCCCTCTCTCTCTCTCTCTCTCTCTCTCTCTCTCTCTCCCTTCTCACCAATGACTGCTCCTCTTCTTCGTTTTTAGCCACCGTCTGCAAAGACGACGCAGATCTACCACCGGAGAGGTAGGTCAATCCCCGCACGAAATGCCTTGTTAATGAAAGGAAGGTGAGGAAGAAAGTCACTCTTCCTCGCAAGAAGCTCCCTGCTCCTTGCAAATATGAAGGTGCCCTTCTTCTTCTTCTTACGTCTCTTTCCCTCTTTCTTTCACTCCCTCTCCTCCCTGATCTCTCTCTCCCTCTTTCAACCACCCCCTTTTTTTCAGCTTTCCTTGTTGATTGAATCCTAGTCGAAGTTCAACTTTCCCAGGGAGAATATTTTATTTCAATCTCTGTATACGAAGGTAAAACTCGCTTTTCTGTCTCTCTCTATCTCTTTCACTGAAAAGGCATGGATGTGTCTAGATAAGCTGATTTGAATGTGTGAATTATGGATTGCAGATTTAGGGTTATTTTCATTGGCTGATTTGAGTTTCTTTTCAATAAAATTTCAATATCTCCTGTGAAGCCTTGAATTTTTTATTTTTAGGAAAGAAGCCCCAATTTGTATTTGCTTGCTGTCTCTGTAGAACTAGGGACATGGTTACAGGCCTCTTACATTTTAGTCTTTAGCTCAAAATGGTAGAGCACCTAGGTTAATGCCCAGGTTATGGTGGTTCAAATCCACTAAGACTTTGAAAAGTGAACGAATGTGTTCTACCTTATTATACCTTGTAAGCATTTTTTTTTTTTTTTAATTTGCCCTGAGATTGGTTCTTTTTTTGCCCTCCTTTTACTTTAGGTGTACTGGGCTTTGTTAACTATTACTGGTGTCATGTGCTTCTACTGGTTTTTCCAATGGTTGGGCTTTTTTTATATTTTTTTTTTTTGTTTCCGGTGATGTGATTGCATTCTTCAAGATTTTTCAATTATGGGTTTGAGAGTGTTTGGTTGGAATATTTTTGGGTGAGACAACAGAGCATATGGACCTTTTCAGTTCTAGGTTGGAAATTACATTTTTCAAGGATTTTCAGTTTGGCTCTGCTAGTTTCAATGAATTTTTGGCTTCTATGCAAATTTCAGTTCAGTTTTGCTGGCTTCATTTTCAGTTCTGGATATGTGTTCAACTGTGTGGGTTGGGTTTTAGAAACATTAATTTGCATATGTTGTTCATGTTTTGCAAATTGCATTTCAGCTTTGGGTATGTGTTCAACTGTGTGGGTTGGGTTTTAGAAACATTAGTTTGCATATGCAGTTCATGTTAATAATCAAACCAGGGAAAAATGAATAAGATCTGGTCTAAATTTCAATCAAGTGTCTTGATGATGATGGGATGAATAGTCCAACAAAGTTGGATGTTTATCCACTGAGATTTGAATTTATCAAGTGGCTTCATTTTATGATAATGAGAGGGTTTTTCCATGTGTAGATAATGGGAGAGAGGCTAAATGGGTTCTTGTTTGTTCTGATCTCAAAGCTGGCGAAGCTTATACTAATACATAATAGAAATTAGAATAAGAAATCACTTTGAATAATATATGATAGTTAGGGGAGAACATATTTGATTGGATGATAAAGCATAACAGGTTACAAAAGACTACTGCTGCTACTGCTTCTGCTTAGCTTGTATTCCATCCCAATACTGATGCATTTGGATAAGTATCCAGGCCCCAGCAGCATATCAGAGTTGCAAAACCACAGTTGAGGTATTTTCATAGCAAATACTTGACATGAATTCTTAGAATGGTTTTGGGGCTTAACTTTTCCA
>NC_056558.1:37118452-37136531 GCF_013358625.1 Macadamia integrifolia | reverse complement strand
AAAAAAAAAAAAAAAAAAAAAAAAGAAAAGAAAAGAACATCCAATTATCATCAAAATTAGGTAGCTCTATTTGTGTGGGAGAGAATTCCTACAGCAAACCCCAAGGGGCTGAGATAGGAACCAAGGACATTGGGTATGTACTAACCATGTCCCTGGTTTGAGTCGGTTTGACAGAGACAACAAGCAAATACACAGGAGATGAGATAGAGATTTTACTTTCAAACAAATTCAAATCAGCCAAGGTAAGTAACCCTAAATCTGCATTCCATACTTCACACATTCAAATCACAGAACTAGAATTTGATTTTGATGCCTTTTGAGAGAGAGATAGAGAGTCGAGTATTACCTTTGTGCACAGAGACTGAAAAAAATATTCTCCCTGGTAAAATCGAACTTCAACCTGGCTGGATCAACAAGGTAAGCTACAAAAAAAAAAAGTTTAAGAGAGGGAGAGAGAAATCAGGGGGGAGAGGGAGTGAAAGACGGATCTGGCTGAATTGCTTTGCCTTAATTATCAGAGTCAATAGCATTCTCTAATTAAAAGGATTGGTCCTTGGGATATGTAAGATGTGAGCTTATTTCAAATAATTAGGATAGCTTGGGACTAGCCTGTTCTGTGATTGAATTATGGGTTAATTTTATATTTTAGTTGATGTGTAGGAGGGGTAGTTCAATTATGTCATTAAAATCTAAATCCGAGCACGAAAACATGTGATTCATGTCATCTTCTAGTATAATTTCTCTTCTACATAAAGGATCTATTGTTTACTAAAAGTAGTATAAAAGGAAATTTGCAGGTAAAATCAGCACAAAAACTTAGGATTCTATTTGAGAATTTTCCTTTAAGCTTTTAGTAGGAAACAAACACAACGAAAGCAGAAAATATGAGAGGAATTAAGAAGCCCAATAAAAGCAACAACAATATTGCAATGGTTACTTGAATAAAACTTGAAATGTAGTCGAATAAAACAACTAGCTTTCAGACTTTCAGTTGTCAATTTATGTCCCATATGTATATTGTGAAAGGTATTCATGTTTTTCCTTACAGGTATCATTGTCGACGACACTGATATGTATCCCCAATCATTCCCCACACCCTCAACACCACCTCCCCACCCCCTCTAAAAAAAAAAAAAATCCAATATTCAAACAGTGCGCCATTTTCTACCAACTCCAGATCTTAGTTGAGATTTGGGATCCCAGCCATCCTCATCCACGTCGATTCCATCCCAAACTCATATGCCTCCACTTTACTATCCAATTTACATTAAAATAAATAATACACATCATCAATCGAGACAACGTATATTGGATTCACACTGAAGACTTTCATCAGAAACCTTTTGCTTGTTATCTTTTCTTATTTGGCTTTGGTTGGTGATGAAGTAGATTGAGGGAGAACTCTGCAACTTTACATACTAAGACATTATCACTAAACCACTAATCAGACTTTTGGTTTATGGTTCTACTGTCATTAACTTACTATTAGTATCCAACGATGGCTTTAAAGTTATGGTGAGGACAGGTTTTAATCCAGATCTTATGGCAAATGCTTTATAGAGATGATATGAACCCAGCTTCTTTATATCATATCAGCTAGCAGAGATAGTAATAGAATAACTAACATGGAAATAGATTTTTCTACTGAGTTCCTTCCTCAAACAAATAGTAACTAACAACATAACCACAAGACAATTAGAAACTAGAAATAAGTCGAGTAAAATTTTCTCATATTAACATATATGTGGTGATTCAATTACAATTTATTCATACCGTCTATGTACATGAAGAAAGATATTAATGAGGAAGCAAATCCTTGATTGTAAATACAAAGAGGGAAGCAAAACGGAGTCTAGAGCAACCAGGTTGCACAGAATCCTAGTAGCCCCTTAGTCTTATGAAGAGATTATTCATGAATTTTCCCAACAAGCTAACGAAAATCCTAGAATCTCCTACGTAGTTTAAGCTATTTTGTTCCACATTGCTTGCTTGAATGGCCTCTCAACATAAGGTTTTTTTTTTTGGGTGGGGGGTTGTGAGTGAGGGGGGGGGGTGGAGGAGGGATCCTATAATGTTATGTTATAGAAGCCACCAAGAGTAGCCACGCAAAGGACTTGTTTTCAATTGCAGGTAAGATTACATAGGACATCTGCTGACTCTATAAAATGGAATTCTCTTTATGACATGGTTAGATGATTCAACTTTTCCATAAACAAATTCAATCAAGCAAGACCCAAGTATTGAAATGCACATATGGAGAATTTGGAACAACAATTAGTAACAAAATTACAAGTTCTTTCCGTGCGGGGAAAAATAAAGAGCATACATTGCCATTTGCTTGGCATTATTATCGTCTAAACAAGTGAATTTGGCCCAGTCAGGACCAGTTATAATACAAAATTTATACTATCTAGGGGCCAAACCATCTGAACTAAGACTGTTCTTCAATTATTCATGTAATCACAACAAGATGACCTATTTTAACCGATAGTTTGAGGACACATTTCTTCCAACATCAATGCATATTATCATTGAAAAGAAAGTGTATATATTTTAGTTATTCATTTTAGTTCTTCTCATATCTACTTAGTCCTAAGTAAGAAAAATTTTATTCTTTCCCATTGAGACCTGCATAATAAACCACCAATATAATCCAATACCATCTAATTTGACTCCACACTCTTAACCTTTTCAACCCTTTCAATTAAATCAAACACAAACCAGCAAGCTTGATTTCCATCCTATTTTAAACCATAAATTCCTGACCTGCCACTATTTTCTTATAAAATTCAAATTTCCTACTATCAAACTCCAGTTTTAGTTTAACAAGAAAATCTAATCTCCTCATTGTTCCTCAACCATTAAACCATCGGTTAAACAGTCCAAGCTGTTTCAGATAAGATCTTATACCATTTCCAGAAACCAAAGCACATGTTGTAATTCCCTTGATTCCATTGAGGCATTACATCAAACACCTACTAGGCTACTAGTCAACAACACTATAATCAACCATTTCTATGTACTATGTTTTTAGGTTGAACAATTGAATGTGCCATCTATGATAAGAATAAAAATCATAAGAAAAAAAAAATTAATAACAAAAGACCCATGTTATGGTACAAAGATCAAGATACAAAATGAGAATGATAAGTTTCTATGAATTCATCAAATAAAAGAGAACAAGAATGAAAATGTTATGAAGCTTGAGTTAACTAACCAATATTAGAAATGTGACTCCGATGCTTAGAAGAATAGTAAGAAATTTGAACAAACCAACATGAGAATGGGATTCGTTCGATTCTCTATGTAGTGAGAAAAAAAAAATAATAAAAGAACAGATAGATTACAAAAGCAAAAATCGTAAGACACGGAAAATTTGTTGAAACAAATCATTGCTTACCTCAAATGAACATCCAACACCTGCTAGAGTTATGCGAAGAAGATGAACGATGGTAAGGAATGTTGATCCCAACAGAGCCAGTCACACAGACCCACAAACCCTAAATGTTAGGGGGTTTTCTCTTTTCTCTCTCTATGTGAATGAGAAGTGTATGGGGAGTCAATCGTTGGAGCGAAATCGGTTCTTCTCCCTCCATTCTTATTTAACAATGCCCTAAATCTCTTGAAACTAGCAACCATGTCTTCCTTCTTTCGAAAATCCATAGTCTGAAAGACAACTTATGCGCTCAATGATGTGAACTGATCATCAGATGTTAAAGAGCTGATTATAGAAGATCATTATAATGAAAATCGGGATTTATTTCACCGATTGGAACATGATACATGTCCAACACGTAGGGATACAAGGGGATGAGTACGGCTTCCACAATTTCGGTCATTTTGTAATACGCAAAGTGCTTTTGGATAAATCTGTTGAGTCAAACCCATCGTGGGTATTTCTATAAAAGTAAACCCAAAAGTGGGTAATCACGTAATTTTCCCTAAAAAGAATACGATATATCAAGTTGACATCAAACGTTTTATCTTGTTTTTTTTTCTTCTCATAAATTGGAGAAATATTTTTTTGAATGACTACTACACACAGCCTACATGTAAGCATTAATAAGGTAGGTTGGGCCTTAATGTAACGGTATAGTTACTCCATTCTGAGCTTGGCAAAATAAGGGTAAAGCTTCAGTCATTATGACGTTTCCCTAGACACTGCAATGGCAGAAGCCTTGTACAACAACAACAACAACAACAATCATAGCTTTATCCCAACTTAATGGGGTCGGCTACATGGATCTGATATGGAAAACAAAAAGTTAAAAAGCAAAATAGAAGTTAAAAAGAAGAAACTTGGGAGATAATAGAAGAAGATATAGCAGTATAGAAAGATGCATCATGGAAACATCCCCTATAGGGGGTCTGCAACACGGGTTGAGCCCTACACTTTGCAAATCGTTTCAGACCACTTCGTAAATAGTCATCTTTAGCCTGCTCCTACATTTTCTAGCTCCCTCTAAATGAATCTAATCACTCTTCCTTACTATGGTTTCCATAGGTCTTCATTGAACATGGTCATACCACCTCAATCAGCTCTCACAGAGTTTGTCATAGATTAGTGCAACCCCCAAATCATTTCTAAAACGCTCATTCCTTACCCTATTTCTCCTGGTCTTGCCACACAGGCCTCTCAATATTCTCATCTCTGCAACACTGAGTTTATTTAAACTTCTCTTCTTGACTACCCAACATTCCACTCCATACATCATAGCTAGGCGAATAACTGTCTTGTAAAATTTTTCCTCGAGTTTAATAGGCATTCTTTTGTCATATAACACTCCCGACGCACCTCGCCACTTCATCCACCCCACCTTAATCCTATGTGCAACATCATCCTCTATATCCTCCTCTTTGTTAATGATAGACCCTAGGTATTTAAAACAATCCCTCCTGGGTAATTCTTGTTCCCCAAGCTTCACCACTCCCTCCCTTCCTCTCGAATGACTAAAGGGGCACATCATATATTCTGTCTTCATTCTGCTCAACCTAAAACCTCTTGATTCCTAGCTCGATCTCCATAGCTCCAGTTTAGTATTAATCTCATACACAGTTTTATCTATCAATACAATATCATCAGCACCACGGAACTGAGTCTTGGATGTGCTTGGTTAGGTCATCCATAATGAGTGCAAATAAGTAAGGACTTAGAGCAGATCCTTAGTATAACCCAATTGTGATTGAAAATTCTTTACATTGTCCCTCTGTCGTTTTGATACTTGTCACCACTCCCTCGTACATGTCCTTGATTTTATCTACATAGTTGATCTTACCTCTTCTCTTCTCTAGGACTTGCTAAATTACCTCTCTTGGTACTCTGTCATAAGCTTTCTCTAGGTCAATAAAGACCATATGGAGGTCCTTTCTGTGGGCTCTAAAAACTTCTGTAAACCTCCTTAGGAGGTAAATAGCTTCTGTTGTGGATCTCCTTGGGATAAAATCAAGTTGGTTCTTTGATATCTTGGTTTCCTTTCTTAGGTGGACTTCTGTAACCTTTTTCTATAGTTTCATAGTGTGGCTCATAAGTTTTATACCTCTATAGTTATTGCAGCTTTGGACATCCCCTTTGTTTTTATAAATTGGAACCACAATGCTTCTCCTCCACTCATTTGGCATAGATTTTATACTCAAAATTTTGTTAAATAGCTTGGTTAACCAAGTCACCCCATGTCCTCCCAAGCTCTTCCATACTTTGATTGGGATCTCATCCGGTCCTATAGTTTTGCCTATATTCATCCTTCGCATGGCCTCTTTAACCTTGATTCCGTCAACTTGCAATAAATGCCCATCAGGTGTATTGGCTTCATGGCTACCCCCTCCACCTCTAGGTTCACCCTATCAGTCACAGTATCTCCATTTAGTAGGTTAAAAAAATAATCACCCCATCTCCTCATAATGTCTTCATTCCTTACCAGTACTCTACCATCCTCACTTTTAATACATTTGATATGATTCAAATCCTTGCTCATCATTTCTCTTATCATAGCTATCCTATAAATCTCTTTTTCTCCCTCCTTTGTATTAAGGTTTTCATACAGATCATCATATTTCTTTGCCTTAGCTTTCCCCACAATCTTCCTAGCCTCATTTCTAGCTATGTGATATCTTACTCTATCCTTAGGCTCGTTAGTCCTCTGCCAAGTCTTAAAACAATCCTTCTTAGTCTTAATGGCGGCCTGGACCTCGTTGCTCCACCACCAAGTCTCTCTAGGGGTACATCTTCCACCCTTTGTTAAACCTAAGACCTCTTTGGCCACCTTAATGCTAGTCGTCATTGCAGTCCACATCTCCCTAGTATTTCCCATAAAGTCTCACGTGCCTCGTTCGATCACTTTATCAGAAAAGGATTTTAGGAGCACTTCACGTAGTCGCCTCCAATTTATTTTAGGGCATAATTGCATCACCTTCTTATGTTGCCTCATACTAAATTGCATATCCATGACTACCAGTTGATGTTGTGTCGTTAAACTCTCTCCTGGTATAACTTTACAATCTTTACAAAGCAGCTTGTCGGATCTTCTAGTCATAAAGAAATCAATTTGGCTTGCATGCATTCCATTCTTATAAGTAACTAAATGCCCTTCTTTTTTTCTCAAAAAAGGTTTTCGCAATGCAAAGGTCATGTGCTATTGCAAAGTCCAACACGGATTTTTTGCACCCACTGCGTCTAGTTGTAAGGTATTCTCAATGGGTGGGATTCTTTCTTCCAATTCAAATATGTGGGAAAGAATTTGCATGTTACACCAATGTGTGTCTCAAAAAGAGTATCATTTTGGTCCACATAATGAGAGAGGAGAGAGAAAATATTTAAAAAAAAACATGGGGAATTTACTATTACTCACCTACACTTGGCCTATATGTACTAAAACTCTTCTACCTTTTACTTTTTTATTGATACTCCCCTGTTTTTTTATTTTTACATCTCTTTCTCCCCTGCTCTTTTAAAATACCCAGATTACCCTTTCTTTTCACTTGTAACCTATTACACTTTTTTTATATTTATTGGTTTAAAATATGGTTTGAACCAAACCACTTACAAGTTTTGTCTCATTCAATCATCAAGGATATTGACATAGCTGATGTGTCCTTAAAGAAATTATTTATTTATTTTATTATTATTATTTTTTATTTTGTCTCATCCAATCATCGGGGATGTTGTTTATTTATTTATTATTATTTTTATTTATCTCATCCATCATCATAAATTTAGCAATCTATTTGGTTATTGGTCTTAGATTGGTATCGGTCTCGACCAATCTAAGGATTAAAAAAAATAAAAAACACGTGGCACCCCATTGGAACACATGATACCGATATAGATATAGATCAAATACAAAATTATTCTTTTTTGAATTTATAATATCCTTGATGATTAGATGAGACAAAACTTATTAGTGGTTTTGGTTCAAATCTTGATTTGAACTAATCAATTTGAAAAAAAGTGTAATAGGTTACAAGTGAAAAGGAAGGGTAATCTGGACACTTAAAAAGAGCAGGGGAGAAAAAAAAAAAAACAAGGGAGTATTAGTAAAAAAGTAACAAGTAGGGGAGTTTTAGTAAATATAGGCCAAGTATAGGGGAATTATAGTAAATTCCCCAACAAATATATAAGAAGGCAGTTACATTTGAGGTATGGGTAAGTTTTTTCCCATTAAAATATATGCAAATAGTTTTGTGCATGTTGCGCAGCTGTGCACATAGCCATTGGATGAGTGATGATGGTCTATGGTGCACCTCTTTTAGTTGTATCCAATGAATGTGTGCATGGTTGTGCACAAAACTTCTCCCTAATAAATAAATGGAAAATAAAGTTTGTGTTCAGATTTTCTTGTTTTTATCAAAACGGTTTAACTAGGGGTGGAAGTTTAGCCCTAACGATCCGAATCTAACCCGCCTTGGGCCCGAACTCTGTCTAACCCAACTATGAGGGCTAACCTGGCCCAACCCAACCCAACCTTGTGTGGGGTTGAGACATAGAAAACCTAGCCTGACCCTAACCCGCCCTGATCTAACCCTGATTATTGTTATGCTTAACTAATAACGTTTTCTTTCCCTAGTAGACACTATATAATGTATTTTTAAACCCTTGCTCCCTATTTATCAGGTATCAAGAGAGAGAGAGACCTTTGTTGTATTTGTGTTGTTATTGCTATCTTATTTCTTCTTCTTCTTCTTCTTCTTCTTCTTCTTCTTTTCCCTTTTTTCTTTTCTTTTCTTTTGATAGGTCATTATATGGATACAGATTTGGACCATCTAGGTTCATGGTTGGCTATGGTGTCTTCTTGATGGCATGGAAATTAGACTTTAATTTCTTGAACTTTCAACTAAAGAACAAGTCTTGTTTCTCTCTTATATTGGAATTTGCATTCACTTTTGAGTTCTTTATTGTAGTAAATCAAATTATTGAAATTTAGAATTTAAAAAGTTGAGCTTTTATTTTTTATTTTTTTATACTGGAACATTACACATATTGACAGTAAACAACTTCACTTGTCTAATATTTTGGGTTGGGCTTGGCCCATTTGGAGATTTGGCAACAATTCTCAACTTGGACTTCCATTGTATTGAAATGTGATTCCACTAAGAAGACTAGCTAAGATCAATCCTACCCAACCCGGCCCAACCTTGAGCCATGAAGGGTTGGGCTTGAGCATGAACCCGACAAGGTTGGGTTAGGGTTTTAAAAAACCCAGCCCTGTTTCACCCCTAGGTCTAACTTTGATCAATCTGTTCATTTCTATTTTATAAACCCAAATATGAATCGGCCTGATAAGGGTTTATTTTGGTCCAATCCAGTTTGTTGGTCAATTATAATTGGTACAACCAGATTTTTGTTGGATCTTGACACCCTGTTAAACAGTGCATTTTCAATTAAACGGTTTGATTTAACTTATTTGAGGATAAAATCCGAATCATTTATTAAACAATTTCATTTATTAGACCAAAAATGTTTATCAAACCTTTCTAATTCCTGATTTGTTAACGGTTTATATCGTTTCAGTTGTGGTTTTATTAGCTGCTTGAGATAAAAGGTTCCAAAAGTCATTTGCAGTGAAACTAAGAATAGAAAAAACTTCTATTGTTGAAAGTACTTTATAGGTAAATCATTCCCTCTATCTTTTTGACCTTTCTCAGTGTTTCACTTTTTCCAATGTTAGGCTAAGTCACAAAGATTTCCTGTCGCTGTAAGCGACACTCCCAATGCCATAGAGTGATAATCCCTACTATAACAACAAAAGCCACTGTTTTGTTGTCCAACCAACCAGCTCAAGAAATGAGATCTGATGCATACTTTCGCCAGAGATAGGCAATGGCAGACCTTTTTTATTTTGTTAGTTATGGGTATCTAAGGTGTCAATTCGTGGCCCGACCCAATTAAATCGATGGAGATCGACTGTTTATAGATCAGCCCGGCTCAGACCGTTTATTAAACGTGTCGGGCTTGAACCCGACCCGTTTATAAATGGTCGGTCTCGGTTTTACTACTTGGACCGTTGGGTGCCCGACTGAGACCGACCGAATAACGCCCGATCGAGACCGGCCTATTGTGCACCGACTTGACCCTACCCTTTAATGATTGTAGAATACCTATTTTACCCCTCCAAATTAAAAAATAAAAACTAAAAAGTAAAGACATGTTCACATTTTAAATAATGGTTATATTTGGTATCATTTATTGATTTATTGCCATTTTTTTTAGTTTGCATGAGTGGGCCAGAATATAAGAGCACATTTTAAAGAGGGCCCGTTTAAAAACCGGTTAAAACCCGTTTAACATTAAACATGTCTGTAGCCCGGTTAAGGCCCGACTAAAACCCGATTAAGGTAGCCCGATTATAGCCTGAGACCGACCGACTGAATATAAAGTGCACCATGCCCTCAATAACTTAGCCCGATTACTTAAATGGGCGAACACGGTGTAACCTTTGAAAGTCTTCAAGCCCGATTAAGCCCGATTGAAATCGGACCGGCCCGACCGATTGACACCCCTAATGGGTATCCAAGCCTTTGGTTTGATTAGTCCTATGAATCTATATTAATCATATCAAACTTGAATGAAAACTATTTAACTTTTGAATACTCAAAACAAAACAATGAAGAACACAAATACCCATATAAATGATCACAAAGAAGTAAAAAGATTCGAACTCAGAACCACAAGCTTCGTGAGTCGAGTACCATAACCTTCTCCTGTGTTGCCTTTAAGCAAGTAGTCTTTAATTTTAAAACACTTTATTTGTCACATGCATCCATACATATATCACTATATCAGTGACTGAACATTCTTCTTTTGTTCTACCTAAAAAATAAAAAAAATCTTCTTTTGTTAATAATATGGAAAAATTCATGAAATACCACTTGAACTACTCATCCTTCATCAGTTTCTTCTCCACCACGTATTGCCTCGCATTGTCCAAATTATCGATCTCCTCATCGGTGGAGAGCTCCTCAAAGTCCGATTCGAATTCCTTGTCCTTAACATCATCGATGGGCTGTTGCCGGATCTCCTCAATCAATTCATCGTCGGTCTCCTCATGCTTCCCCAGTAGCTTCCTCTTCAGTATGGCTTCAAAGATCGAAGGAATTGCCTCTTCATCGCCATTAAAGTACCTCTCTATCCGATCTTTGAACTCTGCTCCATAATGAACAGAGATTAAATTGCAAACAATTAAACATAGAAGCTATTGTTTGAAAGAATCAATTTCTACCTTTGTTGCTGATGTCTTCATTATCGAGCGGAACTTGTTTCCTCTGTGGTCGGCTTTCGTTGGATGAATCGTTTTCGGATGAGAAGAATCTAAGCTTCCAAGGAGTTGAAGTGATAGTGATGGCAGGGGAAATAGGGTTTGGTCTGAAAGTTGAAGGGGAGAGAAGATTGCGAGCATAGTGGGGGGCGAATCTTAACAGACTTCGTCTCATGACTTGTAGGGATCCTGGTAACGGATCTTTGTACTTCCAAAACTAAAAATTTAAAAATACATATCAGAATTTGGGAAAGTAACTATGAATCAGGCAAAGAAAAGCTGGAGTAGATACTTGCAGAGATGGAGGCTGAGAAGAGAGGAATCTCGTTGGAAGAAAGTGTTCCCGCCGCTGGAAGAACGGAGACGAAGAAGAAACAGGAACTGAGTGTGTCCGCCGCCGCAATTTATCGGAACGGAGGCGGAGAAGAGGAAGGGGATAGGGTTATTGAACCTTAGATGAAGATTCGCCGGTAACGGTCGCCGGTTGCCGCTGAACTCAAACGTGATCGGAGACGGAGAGGTTGAATGAGGCAGCCGTAGGGTTCCAATTCCAAGACCAGGAGTTGGGGAAGGACGGGGTTTTAGGGGTTTTGTGTTTTTTTTTTTTTGGGTAATGGTTGATACCGGTTTCCCGTTTCCAAACCCAAATTTGAAACGGCCCGATAAGGGTTCATTTTGGTTCAATCCAGTTTGTTGGTCAGTTATAATTGGTTCAACCGGTTCGTGTTGGATTTACCTGGTTCCTTGTTTTTTTGGTAAAAGATTTACCTGTTCAACATGTTTGAAGCTAAGAAATTGAAATCGAAACATTATTTAACAGTTTCATTTTTAAAACCAAAATTCCTTTTTAAAGGGTCCTATTTTGTCAATGGTTTTGGTTGAATGATTCTAAAAACCATTTGCATTGGAATCCAACCACTCCTCCTTCTAAAGAAAATGAATTTGGCAGAGAGAATTCATTCCCAACCAACACATGATTGAATTCTTCATTACACCCACAAGTGGTTGGAGTCATCCTTGGACCTCTAGGTGCCAGTAACTACAAGCTGAAACTGGTACCAGTGTGTTAGGCATTAGAACCACATCATTGCTTTGATTGATGTGTTCTCTGAAAAGAACTCCCAAAGAACCATGAACTTAATATATGCTCCGCCCCATATGTATATATGAAACCATTTCGTCGCTCTCATTGGTGTGCTTCCTATGCAACTTGCTCCGAAAACTTTCTCCATAAAAAGAAACTCCCCAATGTGGACTTGGTTCACAATATCAGTCATTATTGATATTGATACATGTTAGACCATTAGTAACATCAATACTGATAGATATGAGAATGGATTTAGTTTAAATATCAGTCTTCAATGATACTGGTACATATTGGACCATTCTTACCGTTGATACTGATACATATAAGATTATCAGCACCATTCCCATCAAAACAATATTTTTCATCAATAAAACACTGGATTCGTACTATAGCGACTGATCCATATCGAGCAAGTGTAGGCATCATCCCATCCGATACAATATATATCCCTAAAATAGTGCTCTCTAGTGTAACAAGTTTGCACTTAAAAGTGACAACAATTGAGTCTCAATTGTTGGATCTTTTACACCACTCTTTCTCCATTGCAAGGTCTGTGAGATCATTGATGAGAATGGTTGGAATGGTTCCAAACTCACTGAGGATTTACCATTCAATATTAGCTCAAGGATAATGGCCATTTTGCTCTCCCTTTTTCCATCAACTGACACATGGTGATGTCCGTTATAACAATCAGGAAAGTTTTCTGTTCAATTGGCAACTAAATTTCTCACAAATAATCTCTGCGCTAACCAATATTGGCTTTCCAGCAGGTGCACATGCTCCTCTCTCTGCTTACATTGGTGGCAGTTCTTTTGGAAACTGAATCTTCATCCAAAATTCAAACTCTTTTTTTGGCGGGTGGCTCAGGCAGGTTTCCCAACTAAAGATCGATTGCAGAAATGGAAGCCCTTAGACCCAATATGCGAACTCTGTCATCATCACACTGAGAACGTGTGGCATATCTTTGTGTCATGCGACTTTACCAAAAGAGTTTGGGCAACCAGCCATTTGGGTCTTAGGATTGAGCGACTACAACCTCCATACCCCTCTTTGAACACTTTAGTTTTGTATTTATTTAACTCAGGGATTATTAAACCCTCTTGTCTTAGACCCTTTTTTATCTCCTTCATAACAGGGTGCTTTTTTATATGGTCCCATAGGAACAGAGTATTTATGCAAAAGGAACAACCAAATCCTCTAGAAATCATACACAACATGAATAACTGGCCCCCATGTGAGAATATGGTTGTCCCAAGGGCCTCTATCACTCAGACCCAGATTATACCTAGCACCATAAATCCACCACACATTAACTATATCTTAGCCTATTCCATACATAAAACTGAAAGAGGTAATATGTATGAATGACCTTATGGCATTTTTATCAACACTAACGTTGTTTACTTTATGGCCAATCATGTGATGACAGGAAACCACATTAAAGCAAGCGCAAGGTCTCTCTTTTACGGGTTGATGAAAGCTAAAAATTGTGGATGGCAGATCAAGGAACTTTGGAGTGATGACCCAGCCCTGGAGTCTCTAATTCAGAACTTTTATAACCCCACCTCTTGGCTATTAAGTACTATTAATTTGTTCTTGTTTGTATATAATCATCAACCTAATTTTATGTTTAAACTTAGGCCGAAAAGTGAGGTGGTGCTATCTATGCACCAACTAGCTATTAACGCCAACACTATCAGATTACCACTTACTATGGACACTACTAACTTTTACTAATATATATTAATATTGTGTGTTTTATTAAAAAAAAAAAAAATTGAGAGTTACACAGTTTGAAAAAAGAGTTGGGAAGCTGACTAATAACCCCCCCCCCTTTTTTATTGAAAAAGAAGTTAAAAAACTAAAATCAAAGAAAGTTGTGTATATAGCATTGGTATCTACAATCAGAGTTTTCCAATTCATTGCCTCGGAAGCAATATTTTTCTTACCAAATTGACTGCTTTGTTGTTAGCCTTTACACAAAAAATAGGGTTAAATAAAAAAAAAAATGCTCCATTTCAAGATAGAGTGGGATAGTGATCCACGACCAGAAAACATTATTATTGCTTGCCATAAGATGCCCAAGTTCTTCCTCATCACTCCAAATCTTATCTATTTCCCATTCTTCCTCATTAGCCTTTATCATCCCATGTAGAAGGCCCTTTGCTTCTATACTTTTTTCTACCATCAAATAATTAGCATATAATAAGTTACAATTCCCTTATGTTATTAGAGTAGTAGCCCATCCTGAGATATTTTTGGTTCGATCAGCTATCCCTGTGATAATTAAAACCTTTTTGTAAAATAATGGAAGTCTTAGTATATGAACAAGTTTGAGTTTAGGGGCAGTCACCTGTTGTTCAACAGATTGATATGGGATTCCATTAGCTACCCAATATTCCACCAATTGCAAAATGATGTGGGGGTCACGTCCAAAACTGACTTGATTCCTATGCTTTCAGATGTAATAACACATTATTATAAAAATGCCAGAAGAAAATCCAATCTATTTCTTGGGATGTCATTAAAGTTATAGAAATACATAACAAAGTGGAAACATAATGGAAACTTAGAATATTGGTTTAGAGTCCCAAAGGACTTGCAACCCATATTCTTCTTGAAAATTCTCAGGCAAGGAAGATATGCCAGGGTAGTTTCATGATGATTCTGGCACAAACCACAAAGGGAGTCAATTTTCGCCCATTTTCGCATGATATCTTTTGTGGGGATTCCTTAATGTGCAATTATCCAAAAGAAGAACTTAAATTTGGATGTATTTTGAGTTTCCAAAAATAACGCCACACTGTGAGTGTAGAGATAAGAAAGTAAACCTGTTTGAGCATCCACTAGAGTTAGTCAATAAATTAGCTTTGAGAAATATGACACTTATTTTAGTTGTGAGAGACCCCTCTTTTGAAAGATGGGACCACCATCTATCTGGTTCAAGGGATATAGGGGTTTGGTGAATTAAATTAGTAATTGATAGGGAAAAAGAGAATTCAACAAACCAATATTTCACTGAGTCCCCACTATAAAGTCTTTAGTTTTGTGTAGGGTGTGCGGGGGATCATTGGCAAGAGAAAAAGTATTCAACAAGAGGACTAAAACCAAGGATCACCCAAAAGTGAGTGTTCTTTCCATTACCAATTTTCAAGTAAACCATTTTGTTTTTTCCAGGGGTGGTGGGATATTACAATGCTGTTCCAACAAGGTGATCCTTTTTTCCTCAAGGTAACATTGACCTATTGTGATAGTACTAGGCTTTGAATCTAGGACCATGAACTTTGTACGTTATTGAGGAGTCGCCAGCCAAGTTTGAGAAGTAATGCTTTGTTTTTTGTTTCTAAGTCTTGAATCTCAAGACCACCAAGAGATGTGGGTGAGCTGATTTTATGCCAACCAATGAGATAGAGTTTTTTGATTTTGTCCATATCTCCATTCTAGAAATATAGATAAATGAAATCCAATTTCTTACAAATTACTTTGGGAAAAACAAAGCAAGACATTAATAGGATAGAATAAAAAGAAAGAGCAAATTGGACTAAAATAGTTCTTCCAGAATAAGCAAGAAGGTTAAATTTCCACAAACCTAACTTCTTATACACTCTTTTGACCGCAATTCTAAGAGAGAGAGAGAGAGAGAGAGATTTTGCTCTATGGTGGAAAAGGCCAATACCAAGGTATGAGGATCATGGGTTCATTTCTTTTATTCCTAAAGTTCTACATAAAGCATTCTTGGCCTCCATATTAACATTGGTGTTGAAAGCAAGCCCACTTTTATCAAAGTTAATGATTAGCCTAGAGATATTAGAGAACAGGTCTAGAACACATATTCTGAGTAGCCCAATATGAAAGTGTCATCAGCAAAGAACAAATATGTGATTTCAAGAGCATACTTAGAAATTTTTACACCTTTGTACAAATTTAGATCTCTGTAAGTAGTGAGAAGTCGGGAGAAGCCCTCCATAGCAACAATAAAGACGAAAGGACTTAAAGAGATAACCTTGTCTGATACATCTAGAATGTTCAAAGAGATCAAAAGCAAATCCATGCAATTTGATGGAAAAAGAAGAACTATTTAGGTAGCTAACCAGGTCACCCTACTTATGACAAAAGCAGATGCTTTTGTCATAAGCTTTGGCCATGTCCAAGTTGAATAGCTACAAACACAGTATTACCTTTTCTAATGTAGAAAATGAAAAATTTTCTATGGAATCACAATATTATCTATAATGTCTTCCCGGAACAAAGGCTGCTTGACATGGAAAAATGAATCTATGAAAGTGTTGTTTGAGTCTGGTGGCTAAAATTTTGGCCTCAAATTTGAAGGTGATGTTACAGAGGCCAATGGGTTTAAACTCTCCTACAGAGGAAACATTATCATTTTTTTTTTGTATTAAGAAAATGAGGGTATGGTTAGTACTAGGGGCAGGAGGCCATCTCTGGAGAAGGTGGTAACAAAGTTACAAATGTCAGGACTAACAAGATCCCAAAACTTTTGAAAGAATATTGCTTGGAATCCATCAGAACTAGAAACTTTGTAAGGTCTAATAGAAAAAATAGTTGTGGATCTCCTCAACAGAAGGAACCTGTGATAGAGGGTTAAAATTAATGATGTTGAGAGGTGGGAAGAGACATTCAACAAAGGATGAGTCAAGAGGGTTAGAAAGAAAAGAGGCAAATTCCTTCCGTAGTCCTTTCACCATGAGCTAAAGAGATAAACTCAATTTTCCTATAATGTTGGTTCACTTTAACAATGATATGATAAAACTTGGTGTTCCAATCCCCTCACTGATTTGAGAGTATTTAGACTTGTGGTGCCAGAATCTATCTTCATTTCCCAGATCCATGCAATTCATGCATGGGTGGATCAGAATGGTTTCCAAGTTTAGAACCTTGGCAAAGAAAGTGGCTTTGAGATGCCGACTAATAACTAATTGGATGATGCTTTCCACCTAAGAAATAACAGAGAATCGAAAGAAACAGCAATTCAACCTTATCACATGATTGCAATTAGTTGGCCTTTCTATGAAAAGCATCGATGAGAGAATACAACAGAGCCCCCCAAAGACGTCTTCTGAAGATGCCGTTTATTTCTTCTTTTTCCTTTTTTTCCCCCTCTCAGTGGCCAAATTTTCAAACATCAAATGATGGAAAACAAAGGAAGAAGAACTTGAATCACAGATCACACAGGAAGAATAATAAAGGGTTTCTTTTGGAAAACTCTCTCCATTACAAAAACTTAAAAATTAAGAGAGCCCAGAAAATGAACAAAGCTTGTCATAAGTTAGTTTGCTACCCAGAAATCCAAGCTTCTCTGATATGAAAAAGCAAGAACCAATAAACCCACTACTACCTTACAAATTAAACTGTTCAGAGCTTGAATTTCAGTACTAATCTCCTTTCCTTTCTTCTCAATCACTATCCCATTCTTCCCGTCTCTCTGCGTCTCTTCCTTCAATCATGTCTGCTGTTGCGGAGAACTCAATGGCAGATGAAGAGATAGGATTTAGGAGACCCAGGAACCAGCCCATTATAGCTTCAGACCGAGACCCTAAAATCCCTTCTATCATTCAATCAATTCGCTGTAAATCCACCATTTCTTTCTTCTTATCCACTTTCACTAATAACTCCAACAACAATAACAATGATTCTGATGAGTCGTCGAGATTACAGCTCAGAAAGAAGAACTTTACATCCATAACATTTAGAACATTTAGAGGGTTAGGGTGTGCGACGTCTTCACAAGTATCGGCTCCGAAGGTTATTCGGTCTTCGGCAGATTGGCAAGCTAAGAAGGTGAGGAAGAAAAAGCAGAGGAACCCGCACACGAAGAAGAACCTGCAGGGCTTGACGGCGTCCCCCACTTCCTTTGCTGTTGTTCCTGATGTTTGGTGCTCTCCGGGGATCTCTTTCGTCGCCGATACTGACCCCATAGATTGCGTTATAGCGAGGAGACCTGTGGCGGGAAGAGGGAGAGTCGATGGGGAGAGGATGAATCACAGAGAGGTTTGCTCCCCCACCACCCCCCCCTCCTCCTACTTTTGTTTTTGGTGTTTGTGGTTCATTCATATTGGGTTCTTACTTCTCTTTCATGTTGACACTCTCTGAGGATATTTCTTTTTCTTCTGAAAATTTTGGGTTTGTGATTGCTTTTTTGGTTTGTTCTTTTTACTCTTTCTGCATTTTAGTTTTGCGGTTTGCTGCATTAGTACCCCAAAAGGGGGGGAGGGGGGGGGGGGGG
>NC_056558.1:37109625-37118432 GCF_013358625.1 Macadamia integrifolia | reverse complement strand
CCCAAAAGGGGGGGGGGGGGTGAATCCCTCTGCCCTTGTTTGGAAAGTACTCTTGTGGATCCATTTCCATTCTTTATCATCAAACCTAATTGTAACTGTTTGGAAGTTCTTAGTTTCTTTATTTGCCCCTCTTGATACTTCTTAGCTTTCCAATGTCCATATATGAGCGTAAACGAATTTTCATTACTATTTTCAGTAAATGGCTGTACCCAGTGTTTTTTGTGTGTATATAGTCCATTTTAAGAGAAGGTTCGAAACTCATTTTTTTTGGTTGCCTTGATAGCGTTCATATAACACGAGACCTTCAATTCTTGAACACATCTCAGTGTTAGATTCTCCATCTGCCTTTGAGATACTACAATCAGGAGCTGATATATATGGAGATAGGCATTACCGTCATTTCCGTCATCATTCTCCAGGAGGGCTTGCAGAGGTAAGCCAATGAGTACTCTCTCTCTCTCTCTCTCTCTCTCTCTCTCCCCCTCCCCTCCAGTTGTGGGGTTCATGTTTCAGAATATTATGCTATTTTATTTGCTTTGATACCATGGCTAGACATGATCTTCATGTTGGAAGTGGATATATTAACTTGTGTTGTCCTCCTGTTTTTAAGAACTATATTTCCTGGTCAATGGCGTCCCCTCTTAGAGCTTGAGAAGGTGCGTTTTCCATACTGATGGCTAGATCTGATAGATTCATTAGGCATTTATATAGTTTTCTCTCCACAGAATACACTTACACTTAGAAAAATGATCATAGATGATTTTAGAAGAGGGTCTTTCAACCCACACCATGATACCCCCAAGCAACCATCTGAATTGTTGGCTCTTATACCTCTTTCGGGAGAATCACTTGAGAAACCATGCAACTTAATACCTTCACAAGACCACTTTAGTATACACCGTAATGTTTCCAAGGAATTTAGTTTCCCCTGTACACATGGGGAAAAATAGGCTTTAGTCTGTTCATTTGGTATGCCAGCACATCAACCGGATTGGAAGCCCAAATGATTCAAACAAATGTGGAGTCTTTCTTAATTGGATTTGATCTAGGGCATTCTCATCTTTGAGAGTTCTACTCCGGCTGGCTTGAAATGATTTGGTGATTACTCATATCTTCTGCCTTGGAACCTAACTGTTATGCAGTTATGAAGCACATATTTTCTCATGAATTCCATAATAAAAGTATAGGACCAAGTATTAGATGGGCCCAAGACAACAGATTTTGTTAGACCAAATGTAAGCTTTGATCAAATAATTGCAAGTACATCATTTCTTCTTCTTCTTCTTCCTCCTTTTTTTTTTTTTTAATGGTCGCCAATTTTCCATGGTACTAGGAAAGATGAGACATATACTCGCTATACAAGACTTATCCCAACAAAATTGGGTCAGCTACGCATATCCTGTTTCACTATCCATTCAACTCTATTCTATGATTGTTATTAACTCAGGATATGATTGTTATATCCTGCCCTGCAAATCAAACATCTTTGGGCATCTGGTTTCAGATTGGTTAGTTGCCTTCTGTTCATTCTTAACCTGCACTACCAAACCCCCATTGGTTAAGTTGGGGCAAGAATAGCTATCAGGCTACGATCACAGGCCGGGCTGACGCATCCTTGATTCTAGTCTAGTTTGATCACCACTTTTCCTTGGTTGATTTTCGGCCTACCCTTGTGTTTTTAACCCTATATTCTTTACCATAAGAAAGTCTGAACAAAAATGTGGTGGTTAAAAAGTTTAATGATCATTCTTCTTTGTTTACCCTGTATGCATGCAATCATTTAAGTGGGACCAATCCATTAGTTGGCTCCGAACTTCTAACATAGGACACATGGTATGTTATTGGCTTCCCAGCCCAAAGATTTTCCTTTTGCAGAATTGGACCCACATCTCGTACCATTCTTCCATGCAGTGAGTTAAGGAAAGGCTGCCATGTGGTAGCTTAGTTGATGCTCAGATTTTGTGGATATGTTGTCCACATCATCATATCTCCATTTGGCTATTTTCAGCCCATATGCATTTTCCTACATGAAAATATAAAGCTTTGGAAAACAGTTGAACTTAGCATATCTTCAGTTTAATGGCTGAAACTAGGGAGAAGGTTCAATGTTAGGTAGGCCATAAGAGAGAGATGGGACCCAAAGTTGACAAGTTGCAAGTTATATGGGTGTATTGTAGACCATAGACGCCATCGCTGAAATTATGATGTCAATAACTTAAAAATTACAGTAGCCGAAAATTTTAGCTACATTTCTAAGATTTATTTAGGTTAAGTGTGGCAGAGGAATTATTTTACTCAACATCTATGTAAAATATACTGTTTTCTGTTTTGGGATGGGCCTACTTTCCAATCAACTCTTTAATAAACTCTTGTGGTGTTTTAGGAGAAACAGAATAACAAGAGCTTTTCAAAGAAGTAATGGGGGCAGGAACTTGCATGACAGCATTAGTTCCTTGTTTACCTGGTATGAAGATAGATAAGCACTCAACAATTTAGTCAAATATCGAAGTATCAGTGTCTTCACATTGCACATAGAACTTGATGGTAAATATTCTTTGTGAATTAGTAAAGAGTGATGCAGGGTTCAAGACCTTTGGAAATGAGTCTGATACCACAAGTATACAATGGAACATGTCTAAGCTTAGGCATACACTATGTAGAAATTTAATTTTTCCTACTTCTCTCTTTGGATAGTGCCATTCATGAGTTCTATGGGACCTGCAAACTGTTGAGAGTCGGAGACTTTTAATCTGTCTGATAAAACCTTTCAATAGCAAGAACCACAAAAGTATACATTGTATTAAGGCGGTTAGGTTCAGCTTTATGATTGGTTTTGCCCCTAGGAGTCCTTTTAATATCTTAATTAAAACATCGAGGCAAAAGCATCACATAATATATTTAGTCAATATCGCAGTATCCCTTGATCTATGTCAAGATTTACACTTTTAACTGTCAATCAGACTAGCCCTTTTGTGTAAGACTGATATGTGAGTAGGACATCGATTACCGGGTGACTTGTATAGTCATTATATGGTTTAATGCTGCATCTTCTGAATGCTGTGATTGGATGCAGATTGTGATGTTCCAAGGTAGCCTGCTGCTGGGAGGAGGATCAGATCAACTTGACCAATATAGAGATTGGCGGCTCGATATTGATAATATGTCATACGAGGTTTGCATATTGCAGTCCTCCGTTCTTATTGACCACCCTTTAAATCTTGTTCTTATTATGTTTAGTGGAATAAAGTATATTTTTTTCTGGTGATACTCTTGAATTTCTATGATTAAGACTTACTTGATTCTGGTAATGCAAACAGGAGTTGCTTGAGCTGGGTGATAGAATTGGTTATGTAAGCAATGGATTGAAAGAAGATGAGATACTCCGCTGCCTTAGAAAAAGTAAAAACATGATTATGGATGATCTGCCATCGACTCTTCTATCCGAACCTGAATGGAAATGTAGTGTCTGTCAAGTGGGTTTATCACTTGCCCTCATCCTTTCCAACTTCCTTCTTCCATAATGTATGCCCCTTATTTTGAAAGAGTTGGTTATATATGTGTATGTGCTTTTTTGTAGGAGGAATATGAAGCAGATGATGCCGAGGTAGGGAAGCTGGATTGTGGCCACAGCTTTCACATATGTTGCATTAAGAAGTGGCTTGTGCGTAAGAATGCTTGTCCTGTCTGCAAGGCTATTGCAGCAGTTCAACAGTAAAAATGTGGAATGACTGGCTTCTCGTTTTATTTCACGGACCTCAAATGTTTTGGATCAGCTTTTCTTTCTCATCTATTGCTCTGTGTATAGATTGAACAACTCCAAAATGAGCAACTGTTTACACCTCCCAATTGTAAATATTTTTGTGGGAGCCAAGCTCTTGGATCAGCGTTCGCTCGCCATTGTTAACATGTAGTGGTTGGGGGGGGATTAATAATGCTTTATTTATGTAGACCTCCACTATCTTCTAAACATGTGTTTGGCCCCATTTCTCCATATTTTTCTTCTGGTTTTTGCTCATGACATGAACATGAACATGAAAAAAACCTGACATTTACAATCAAGCCAAGTCCAAGTCTTGTAAAAGGAGCTGATGGTTTCAACTCTGTATAACCTGAGAGAATTATGCACTACTAATGTTTAGAACTTGACAGTCCATTTAACAATCAGATTTCAAAGAGTATAAAATTTCTGTTCAATGCCGAAGCCAAAACCATGCCATAGGCCCAACTGCAGTAATACTCATAGTAGAACCAACTAAAGTATCTAAGATGTTATTGAGGTGTTTCACTTGGAAAAGTAGCTGTTCAACTAAATTGGGTTTAAAGGAAAAAAAGTTTGGAGAGGACAGAGATAAAGTGATGTAATTATTGTGTTTACCTTAATTTTCTTTTTTACTGAAAAGGGAAAAAGGCCAAGGGGTGGGGATTTTTCTCAAGTATATAATTTAAATCATCAATGACTATAAAAATGCAACTCAAACCTCCAACACCCCCCCCCTCCCCGACACCCCCCACCAAAAAAAAAAAAAAAAAAAAAAAAAGGGCAAAAAAAAAGAGCAAGGACAAGAGATACAGCAGCTTTATTCTTAGAATCCAAATTAAGCAGGAGAAACGACACCTATTTGAGTTTTGGTGCTGTCAGTATATCCCTTCATTTATAAGAGTTTAGGTGAGAAGTGTTTGTATAAAGGTAAATGGGTTTGATGAGAGTTCAAGACATATTTGGTACTTTTAGATGCAGGGTCATTTTCATAATTATTGTATGTAGGCTCAAGGGCCCACTAAAATAGGGTTGTTTTTTCACCTTCTGAACTTCTAGTAGTGGCTCAACTGTTAACTAAAAGTTGGTTATTGTGTTTCTAGCTAGGAAGTAGTTTTTATGCTTTATGTCTTGACACAACTATATAAACTATGAAGGGTTATATGTATATACACTTTCGTAGCAGGAACTTAGCTATAAGCCTATAACTAGTGAACTTTCCTTCTGAAACAAAATTATCTGTTTTAATTTTTTGCAACTCCATTCCCACCATAAAATCTGCCATGGTGAACTAAATTTCGGGGTTTTCAATGAAAATAATGAAATTTATGGTGTGTCCAAAGTTTTCCTCTCACTTGTGGTAATATATTGAAATGAAGAAGAAAGAAAACAAGAGTCAAGTAGAATAGTCCCCATGTATTTTGATGAGTTGATCATTTCTCGGGAAAAGATCGTCTCCAACACCAATGAGCGTCCAACGATCCGTCCAAGGGCTGGGATTGTTTGTACGCACATCCCCAAGTGTTGGGATGCATGACCAAGCCATCCCAACCCTTGGATCCGGATTGTTGGACGCTCGTTAGAGCGTCAGTTGTTGGAGATGATCTGGGTCCTTATTTCTCTGTCCGATTATGGTTCGTTCAAGCTGATCTGAACAATTTGTACCAAAATAGATACGGCCCTTGGAGAAGTTAATTTTTTTTCCAAGTTAGGACCTCAAAAAGTTGAGAATGGATTTGATTGACGCAATATCCTCTACTAGGAGTGTCAATCGGTCGTGCCGGGCTGGTCTCGGTCGGGCCTAGCCGGGTTTGACCATTAGGAAGCCTTGCACCATGAACGCACATTTAAGTAAACGGGCCTAGCTTTGGGGGGGGGGCATGGTATAGTTTATAGTCGGTCAGTTGGTGTTGGGCTTTTATCGGGCTACCTTGAACGGGCCTTCACAGGGTCTTAACTAGGTTACGGACCTATTAAAGTCTAAAGGGCTTTAAACGGGCTTTAAACGTGCTTATCCTAGAATTCTTTTCCTAAGTGTGTTGAAGGCCCAAAAATATGTGACGTAAATCTTTAATAAAGAAAGAGAAATAATATGAGATTATGGTTATTTAAAAAAAGATTATGAACATTAGAACTTACAAAAAAAAGCTTAATTAAATCAAATCCTATTACAAAGCAAAGGGTAAGAAAGCTTAATTAGTTTCTTACTAGTAGTGGCAAAATATGAATTCTGTGCAGTATTAAAGGCGGTCGGGCTAGAACGAGTCGGTTCAATCCAGGCATATAAATGTGTCGGTTCGGTCAGGCACCCGACAGACTAGCTACCTGCACCATACTCGAATGCCTGATTAATGCCTGACATGTTTATTAATCGGGCTGGTCCAGGTCAAGCCATAAATGTGTTGAGCTCGGTTGGGCCTGCCGATGCGGACTCAGAATTGACACCCCTATCCTCTAAGTTTGCCTAGAAAAATGAAAATGTCATCTACAAAATGTAAATTGAGGTTTAGGGCTAAGTAGGCTGCCTTGATCCCTTTGAACATATTTGAATTCAATCACCACATATCTTTAAGACAACTAGCACAAAATGTTAAAAGGGAGGGGGTATCGGTGATTAGGTTCCCTTCAGAATCTTTGAGGCTGACTGCCTTATTTCTGGTGATGTTATGCCTAGCAATGGCATGGTTTAATCTCTTGTTCATACAACCATCACGGATATATATGTCTCTTCATTTCTGCATTTAGAATCGCTCTTCCACTCAAGTAACTAATATAGGTCATGTTCAATATTTTATAATTGGTTTGGGTCAAGAGAGACACCGGAATTGGTTTCCAGGAAAGTGAGAAATTTCACTAAATAATATGAACAAATACATGCTAGTTTGTTCCTATTTTATTAGTAAATTTACCATACTATTAATTTTGATCATGAGATTGAATTTCCTATTAAAGACTGGATCCAAGCAACTTCATATTGGAATAATTTTTAAAAAGATGATGATAAAGGAAGACTATCTAGGAATAAGGGATTGTGATCGGAACCCAATGATGGGAGTACATAAATATGAGCTCGTGGCCAAATGGAAAGCTAGTTTTCATTCCCTAAACCTTTGTCTAAATACTCTCTAACTAAAGTGACTTTTTCCTATTAGACCAGGCAAACCAAGGTGTCTGAATCAACTCCCCATGTGAGGAGAAAAGTTACTCTCCTTACATGGGATCCCATTGCTCAAGGGATAGATATTCGGATCATGAGTCAAAACATTTAATGTGCCATTGACATGTGGTCTGATGTCCCATGCACGATGAAATCCCATATAAAGATGTCATCACATGGAGAGAGGATCTAGAGTCTAAATGAACCAATGGATTTAATTTCCTTGATACCATGCTGATTCAATATGGTTTTAGGGATTTTCCGAAACTAGTTTTGTTGATGGTCTTTCAGTTGCATAAAAACCGGACCATGGTTTAATGGGCTTGAGGGGGCTTGCTGTGAATGTGGCATGGTTCTTCCATTGGTTTGGTTTGGTTTGAGTTGGTTCAAGTGGTGGTTGGGCTAGTTGGGGCAATAAAAGAGATGCATGGTAGGGGAAGAGAATCCTAATGTTAGTGAAAGGGGTGTGCATGGATAGGGCGGTGTGAGCAGGGACAAATGTGTCTTGACCTATAGACTTAGACTAAGACGATGGGATGGCTGAAGGGAGGAGGAGCAACATGGTGACTGCAAGCTCTCTTTCTGCTGATGGGAGGATGCAATCAAGATCAGTGGCAGTCTCCATAAATGGAGAAAACAACAATGGATCGAGCTCAGAGAAGACGGTGTGGATATCTTCAATAGTGTATGAACAACCGGTGGTTTTGCAACTGATAATGTTGGGGATAGGACGTCTTTGATTCCATCTATGGCCAAAGTGGACCGAAATTTTGGAAGGTATTTCTGTAAGTTTTCATATAGGGTTTCGTTTATATGTTGCGAGGTTTTCTTTTTCTGTAAGCAATCTGAGAGAGGTGTGAGGTCGGACTCTGTAACCTTATTTTTTTTATTGATAGTGAAGTAGGATTTCATCTCACCGATGACATAGGCAATCTTACCAAACCTCCCCTCCACGTACAATCACCTAAATGTATGCTTCAAGGTATTACACCTATCCCTTTTGTTTCTATAAACACCTCTCCTCACCCTTTAAATGGCAATAAGTGGGATAAATGTTGGCACTTAAAACATACTTTCAGGTGAACCTACATACTAGGGATCTCAACTCATATTTCTCCTTCAAAAAGCAAGTTCGAAAAATAAAAACATCATGTGACATCTTGGGCAAGCTGGCTTTCAGTATAGTGGTTCACCACATTTGGTGAGAAATAAATAAAAGAAGATGAGCATCCTCTTCTCACACAATGGATCAAATATGTGAAGGCATATCCTTTGAGATTATGAATAAAATTCTTCATTGATTTACGATGTGCCCTCGTTCTTGCAGAAACAGACAACTTGCCCTTGCTTGAGATCTCTCAATTGTTTCCCTTCCCTCTTAATTTTAATGTATCCTCTTGTTTGCTTCTTATGCTTGTTTATTCCCTTCAATTTGGTGAGAAATAAATAAAAGAAGATGAGCATCCTCTTCTCACACAATGGATCAAATATGTGAAGGCATATCCTTTGAGATTATGAATAAAATTCTTCATTGATTTACAGTGTGCCCTAGTTCTTGCAGAAACAGACATCTTGCCCCTGCTTGAGATCTCTCAATTGTTTCCCTTCCCTCTTAATTTTAATGTATCCTCTTGTTTGCTTCTTATGCTTGTTTATTCCCTTCAATTTTTTTATTTTTTTTTGTTCCCCTCTTTTTGGATGGATGTACTTATTCCCACTAATATTTATGTGCCCCTGATTCTATTTTTTTTTTTTTTCTGTGGTTAGGGGCTCCACTTTTGACTTAGCCTTGTGGAATGAGGTTTTGTTTTTCTCTTTTGTTTTTGTTTTTCTGTTTTTTAGTTTTTTTAGTTTTTTAGTTTTTAGTTTTTGTTTTTGTTTGTTTTGGTTCGA
>NC_056558.1:37108101-37108878 GCF_013358625.1 Macadamia integrifolia | reverse complement strand
GTATCATCGTCTATTGGATTTCTAACAAAAGAAGTAGTTTCTTGGAAGATGACAAATAGTTCCATTCCAATTGGTGCAAGTATCATGATGCTAAAAAAAAAAAATGTTTAGAAGGTCCTCCGATCAGACAACCACTCAGGAGTACCTTATGTTGGATTTATTGATGGAATTTAAAGCATCATAATTCCTAAACCATAATAGTGATCTTAACAATACACAATGAATCGTTTCAATACAAAAAGGAGAAATGACATACCATTCTCTCTCGATGGCATATTGTTTCCAGCAAAGTTTGATGTAGCCATTGATGCTGTCCTTGTACGAATGAGCAGCATTATTCTTCTTCATTGGAGACAGGTTTCTCCTTTTAGTATTTTCTCAATACACTTTTCTAATGGGTTAAATTAGTACATAACTATACAAGAGGGGAACAACAAAAAAAATGAATCTCCACTTTTGCCATTGGTAGCCCTATTTTCAACATGAACCATATCATTATGAATCTGCTCTAATGAGTTTATCTAAAATAGAATCTCTCTAGTAAATCCTTCCCCTTCCAAATTTGGAAAATTTCATTTTCCCTATATATGTTAATCTCATAATTCTGACACCCATCTTTGGTTCAAAGATTGACCCTTGTCCATACTTTCATAGATAGTCCCGACTCTAGATAAATCTACAATTCTTAGGGGCCTTAAATCTTCCATCCCTTTGTAAAGGAGAAAAATGCCATAATCCTCGATTTTATTCTTGCTAGAAAATAGGAAAAAAAAAAAA
>NC_056558.1:37059570-37108081 GCF_013358625.1 Macadamia integrifolia | reverse complement strand
TTAAGGTGTAATGAAATATTTTTTTTTTTTTTTTTGAGCGATTTATTTCTCTGTTTTATTGTTGGTAATGAAATTGTTGGGATTCCGATACTCCCTGTTTCTCTGTTTTATTGTTGGTAATGAAATGGACCGGTTTCATGTTTAACCCCATTGGTTATATTGCTTACTATATTTGCATTGTACTCCTTGTTTCTGTCCAGCGATGCCTGTCGTGGTTGCCACAGAGTTTAATTGGGGTGGGAAAGTGTTCAGAAAATACATTGACCCGGATAGGTATGCATACTTAGAGATGGTTTCTGACATTTACAATTCAATTCTTAAGCATATTCCTGAAGGACAAAATGCCACCTTCAAGATCAGACATGTGTCCTATACTGGAATTGTTCATGAGGTTACAGATGATAGTACCATGTTGATGTTGTGGGGTTTGGATGTAGTGGATGTAATCAAATTATATGTTTATGATCTTAAAGTTAGTAATGGTTATATAGACAAGTATTGGGTGAATGGTTACCCCAAAGACACTGTATACAGAGAAGACCTTAATGAGTGTGATGAGACTGTTGGTGGTATGGCACAAAGAGTACATGATAGTGTGGGGATTCGTAGGGAAAAAAAAACAATTAGAAGGTCTTCTGGTGCATGCAAAGCTATCACCGGAGCAACAAGCGGTGGTAGTAGTGATTCTATTGGGTCAGCAAATGCTTTTGCAAATGCAATTGACGAAGGGAAAGCATCTGCTAATGCTACTGTTATTGCTGTGAAAGGAAGAGCCACTGGTACAGGTGTTGCAAATAGTATTAACCCGAACAAGGAATCTGAGATGTTGAAGGCTATTAGTAATAGTGCTTCTAATTCTGATGAGTCACACCATAGTTCTCGTTCACTGAGTTCTGATGAAGATTGGGGTTAAGAAAATGGTGACAACACTGATGATGAAAGTGTTAGGGACGAAAATCAGTCTAATGGGACTGATATGGAGAAGGGGTATGAGAGAATCAATGATGACAGTCAAGGTGCTATATTTGAGTCTGATTCTGAACATGATGATGTTGATGTTGTTGGTACTGGTGGTGATACTACTAAGATAAACATTGTGGAATGTGCTATTTAGAGATGTCAACCATTTCAGGGCACATTTACAGGATTTTGTGATTCAGGATGGGTTTCAAATTGTGAGACAGAAAAATGAGAAAGCAATAACAACTATTATTGCAAGGAAAAGGGTTGTACATGAAAAGTACATGCTTCACCAACAATGAATGGGATCACATATATGATTAAGACATTCAATCCAAAGCATACATGTATCAGAGACTTAGACAATAAGTTTGCTACATCAAAGCGGACGGCTGAGAAGATTACTTCATCACTTAAGTCTAACCCAGGCTTAACTGTCAAGGATTTGGTTATATCTGTGAGACAAAATTTCAAAATTAACATTCCTTACAAGGGGATGTGGAGGGCATGAAATATGGCAATTGCAATAAATGTTGGGAAATATAACCTGTCTTATGTAAGACTTCCGAATTATGGGGATTTGGTTTTACAGAAGATGCTTGACAGCACCTTTAAATTGCAGTATGCTATGAAGAAACAAATGATAGAGAATCCTAATTTCTTTAGGGTGTTTGTTGGTTTCAAACCATGCATACAGGGTTTCACTAAAGGATGCAGACCATTTATAGGTCTTGATGGCTGTCACCTAAAGGGTAGGTATGGTGGAGTTCTTTTGGCAGCCGTCTCTGTTGATAGAAACAATGCTTTGTACACAATTGCTTATGGTGTTGTTGAGGTTGAGTGTAAAGAAAGCTGGACTTTTTTCCTTGAATGCTTACGTGAAGCTCATGGAGATAGCAATGAAGACTTGTCTTTGACATTCATGTTAGATCGGAAAAAGGTAAGTTGTTGCCATTCTATTTAAATATTCTTGGTTTTTATGTATTGAGATTCATTACTCATTATAATATGACATTGGTGCAGGGACTATCTAATGCCATTACTATATTTTTCCCACAGGCTCATCAGAGGGTTTGTTGTAGACATTTATATCAGAACTTCAAGTCCAAATATCCAGGCATTTTTTTAAGAGACCATTTTTGGGCTGCTGCACGTGCATATCCAGGTATTTTTATAAGGGATAATCCCATATTGAGTATGATTGATGAAATACGGATTAAGATAATGGAGTGATTGTACAGACATAACCATTATGGACTTGGTCATGTGTATGAGGATCCCGTCACACCTAAGGTGAAGAAAAAAGTAAACAAGATTTTGCAAAATTCTAGGGATTGCATAGTCCATTCATCAAGTCTGGATGCATTTGAGGTGACAGATTTTCATTCTAATAGATTTGTGGTGCATTTGATGGACCGAACTTGTGGTTGCCGTGAATGGGAGTCTATAGGATTGCCATGTTTACATGCAGGGAGAGTTATTTCACATATGCTGTTGAAGATTGATGATTACTGTGATGAATTTTACAGTGTGAAGAAGTATATGGATATATACGAGGATATAATCCAACCGCTTCCAGATTTGACTGATTTGAGTTATACTCACCACACTAGTATGATATAGCCTCCAGAACTTAAAAGAAGGCCAGAAAGACCAAAAAAGAGCAAAAAAAAAAGCAGTGGATGAGCCTCCTGCTAGTGAGTTCAGGAAGAGATCTTCAAGCATAAGATGTGACATATGCAGGTAGATAGGCCACAACAAAAGGACATGTCCAAGAGATCCTGATACAGAGAATCGGGTGTCAACTGGTATGAAGGTATAACTAATTCTTTTGAGTTGATATTGCATATTTTTTAGGTTACTAATACATATATTGTCTATTCATATGTGTAGAGAAAGCGAAGGGGTTGTCATTAAGGGGAAGATATCTGCAGCTCTCAAAGAATGACAAGGTCACAGGCAAATGTAACAAGCATTTTGCAAATGTAACAAGCACACAAAATGCTATACAACAAATAACAACAGCATGTTTGTCAGCCAAGTATGCGAGGAGGAAAGCGGTAAAGGCAAATGCAGCTGCAGATGCTACTAACAAATGAAGGACAAGATCTTTATGTTGTGGGTCATTTGGTATTCAGTTAAAGAGAGTGGAGTCTGAGGTTGTTAATTTTGTATCCCTTTGTGTGGGATTTGAAAGTATGTTTAAGTTTGTATCCAGTTTTAAACAATGGAGTTATGTTTTGTTTTTTGGATATGATTTCAGAAACAATGGCATGGATTTTATTGTGTGTGGATTGGAAACAATGGTGTTATTTGTGTAGATTTGAAAGATTCAGTTGTATTATGCAGTATTGATATTTACCACAGGTTGAGTATTAAATGGAAAATATTAGCAAAAATGCTGCCAAATTTTTTTTTTTGAAAATAGAACTTGTCATAACAAGGTCCTTACATTAGCATCACAACTCTACATAAGACAGATATAACCTACATTGTAGTGGATTTTTTTTTTTTTTTTGTCAATTCTTAACAAATAACAGTAAATAAAGACCAACAAGAACACAAAGTACAATCTTCATAATTCCATAAGACTTCTCCAACTGTTTCACTCTCTTTTTCAAAGCACGCATCTCTTCATTCTTCTGTTGATTTTCTTGACTGCTTTCAACAAGCACTGTCTGGGAATTGTTCTGAGGATTGCCACCAATAATTGACAATAGGCTAGAGGAATTTACAGGTTCACACCATGAGAAAAATCCACAACCATTTGGTGCATTTGGGCAACAATAGTATAGCATGTTCGAATTTGACCTTGACTCTGATATACGTACTAATGCCCTTCTTGGATTCTGACATTTACATCAGACGTTGATAAACTTCAATGCAAATGTATTACTATCATTAACACTTGATGTTGACATAGTCTAACTGCAAATTAAACATAGAAATCCATAAGTTTGAAGAATAGTAGACATTACTGTCTTAGATGGTAAATGTTTGTGTATACCCATATTACATTCACACTTATATAAATAAATGGAGGATTTCATCTCCAAGCCAGATAATGAAGGTATTAACCTGTAGTCTTATTTTTTCCTGCTCAAAAACTAAACTGGATTGGAAATATAGCTTGATTCATGTCGGAATCGAAACTTGCTGATCCAATAGTTTTGGCACTGACCGATTTGGATGCAGGTTCCAAATTTAAGACCCAGATAGATGGAGAAAAGCCACTATCTGCCTTACTCTCCCTTTTCCCAACTTAAGGAAGCTCTTATAATGTTTCTTTCTCATTAAATAATCAACTTTAAAGCTTTCTCCATGAATGATCCAAAACCTTTGTATCATATATCCAAAAAAAAAAAAAAACTCTTCCTTTGTTCTTTCTAACAATCTTATGAGTATTTGCGTATCTTCGTTTTCTGAGGATTTGTTGGATATTGTTTTGCGACTAATGCCGTTTGGGGTTTGTTAGTTTCTTTTCCCCTTGGAAGCTTTTGCACCAAAAAATAAGAAATAGTAAATAAATATTCCAATACGGAAGACGTACGGTTGTGCAAGGAAGCTTCAAGCACAAGGTGACTATTTTGAAACAAAGCAAGGAAGAACAGTGCAGTGGAGAAAGGGACAACGAAAGTAAGTCTCGCTACTCTCTCTCTCTCTCTCTCTCTCTCTCTCTCTCTCTCTCTCTGTGATTTGTTTGTTTTGGTTAAGGTGGAGAAAGGAACAACGAAAGCATTTGGTTTCAGAAACATACATCACAGGGTGGTGGAGATTGGCTGGTCCATTCGTCACTGTCGATCCCTTCATCGCCGTCGATTTGTCACACCTCACCGTCGATATCTCCGTCGCCGTTAGAATCTCCGTCGTCGTTTGAGTCCAAAAATCCCTGCCGTGGTGATGGGGGTGAGTGGATGTCGAATGTGAGGGTTCGACTATAAGGATTGGGGTTAGAAGGATAGGGATAAGGGTGTAATTGGCAATGATTTTTTTGGTAAGGCAGAAGGGTAATCGTATTTTAACATCCACAACTAACAATTTACTAACCGAGTTATCTGACAGGGGAGGTATGTGGAATTTTTGAAAACACAGGGGAGGGGGTGGAATAAACGTAAACTACAGGGAGAGAGATGTAAATTACTCAAAAAAAATTATAGAATCTAGATCCTCTACAACCATTGGGACGTCCAATAAGGCATCATCTGGGACGACCCAAATACAACACATGGGTGCATCCCGCAGTTGAATGCCTCACTAGGTGTCTTAGTGGTTGGAGATGATCTGGACACCCTCTGACACATTCGGTACCATTTGCCTTATGTGGAATGGATCCACAATGGGAAAGCAGCCAAAGATGGAGGTAGCCAGTTACATGCAAGGAGGGGGGGGGGTTATCAGGATAGAGAAATAATTTGGTGTTTTTGAAATATTAGGGGAAAGGAGAGGTGGAACTTTACTTGTTATGGAGAATCAGAAAATAAGTTCATGGTAAGGGACTTTGAGTAAATGAAAAAGAACACTTTCAATCTAACATAGAAATGCCAGACATAGCAGGCGTGAAATGACTGCACTACCCCACCACCCACCTTTGTGTGTACTAAAGATATAGGATGAATACAAAGGAGTGATGGTAATTGTCCCCGAACTAGAAAGGTCACATGCATGCAAGAGACACAATAGACACGAACCTACATATATGCTGCAAACTCCTGGCTAGTCCTAGTTAGCTTTGATCTTTCACCATGTATTATAATTCATTCCCATGTGATCACATGGCTCGGAGAACATATAGGCACCAAATGTGTTCATAACAAGAAGTGGTCACATGTAATAAAAATAGATTATTAATAATTATTTTATGCTAACCTCATAATCTTAACTAAAACAGAAACGCTAACCTCATCACAAATTTTATAATGAGCCCCTCCTGATACCCAATACCCAATACACAATGCCCAATGCCCAATGCCCAATGCCCAATGCCCAATGGAGTCTCCATCACGGGAATTTCTCATTACATACCACCATCTCCATCTCTTCACTGTCTTCGCTCCTCCCTTCCCCTCTCTCCTTCTAATCAGAGTCAGATCTAGAACCCCATTTTCTCCTTTAATTTCCTATATTTAATTCTACTAACCACCTTACTTCCTTTCTCCAACTTATTTAAATTTCCACTCACTGCCCATCTCGCCCACTGAATTGAATAGTTAATGCCGTTATGGGCATATATGATCAACACGTGGAAGAACCTTACTGGGTCAACCATGTATCTCTATTGTAAATAGAAAATTAGCCGTTGAGTTAGCTACATCGAGGTACTTTCTTCTCTCCTTCTTCCATGACCTCCACACGGTTCTTCTAATGGAAGCAAAGCCCATAGTCGGTGGGGACCTTGGGTGAGTCTGCGGGAATCCAGCTATCCATAAAGTAAACTATTCCCTCTTATCTCTCCCTCCACACCTTATATATAGAGAGAGACACCCACTAGATCTCATGCACCATTCAGCAACTCAGATCCTCTAAGATTATAAGATTGCAGAGCAAAGAATACTATCTACTAGCTAGTTAGCTTACTCAACAGCCAAACATGACGGTTAGCACACCTCTCTCTCTCTCTCTCTCTCTCTCTCTAACAATTGATGATGGATTCCTTTTTTTTTTGGTGGGTTCAGATTACAGAGATGAGAGTACACATGGACTGTGCAGGATGCGAAAGCAAGATCAGGAAGGCATTAAAGAAACTAGAAGGAGTGGATGAGGTGGATGTGGACATGGGAATGCAGAAGGTGACTGTCACAGGATGGGCAGACCAGAAGAAGGTGCTGAAGACAGTGAGGAAGACAGGAAGGAGGGCAGAGCTGTGGCTCTTTCCCTACAACCCGGAGTACCAGGGCTACACCCAACACAACTACTATCAACAGCATAATCAACATCAGGGCAGCTACCCGGTTACCTACTATGCCCCTCAGCCTGCTTCATCATACAACTATTACAAGCATGGCTATGATGGCCCTTCTCATGGTTACTACCACCGTCCTTCTCACTCTACCATCTTGGATGAACGCGCCGGTGCTATGTTCAGTGATGAAAACCCTAATGCTTGCTCTATCATGTGATCTACCTCATAACAAGGCTAGGTCACCTTTAATTACATTATGCCATATAAGTGGGCCAAATTTTTCAGGCTCCTTTTTTCTTTCGGTTTGGGAATATTTGCTAATTTTTTGGGGCTTCTTTTTGTTGATAGTTACAATCATTTTTGTGTGATTTGAGCTTCGCACAGTAGTGAAGTATGTAAGATATATGATCCTTATATCGAACAATATATTGATATTTTGGGTTCATGTTGAATTATTAATTCACGTACACTCATCTATGGCATGTGCCACAAGTTTGCTAGTGAGTTTGGATACATGCCATGTACGTTCTGTAAAAACGCAACCCTAAAATGATGTAGAAGATAACAGAAAAACAAGAACAAACAATGCACACAGGCTTATGAGGTTCGACAAGATTGCCTATGTCCTCGGTGAGATGAGATCCTGCTTCACTATCAATGGAGAATAGGATTACAATGCTCATCCTGACACCTATCTCAAATTGCTTGCATTATAAAGAAAGAAACTCTCGCTACAAATATATGGCGAAAAACTCTAATCCGAAAAGTACCAAACTATCCTCAAATAAAAAATTCGAGCACCACCATCCTACTTGTCGAGGTGCCTGCACCAGTGTTCCCTGGATTAAACTATGACCAAATACGAGATATCGAACACCAACATGTTCACCTGGATAGAGGATCCAACACCCGTCCAACTTCCTACCATTATAAGGGTGAAGAGGGATATATATGAAAGCAAAATGAACAGGTGTTGGATCCTCACATGTACATCCAAGTGAACGCACATGTAGTGGATCCAAATTCTTGGCCTATTTAGTGGTGTCAAAAGTTGGCTGACACAATTAGCTAGGCTAGACTTGAACTGACCAATTGAAGCTTGGGCTCAGTTCAATCAATTACTAAACATGTCAAGATCTCAAGCACACACTTGCTAGTTTGGCTAGGTTGCCATACTTATTGCACTCTACAAGAGGATTGAACACTAACTCGGTGTCAAATGTAGCCGTGAGTTCATCTATATTAGCTTCGGAGTTAGACTCCTCGTTGTTGAATATCATGTTAATCTCTAGGTCTATCTTCTTTATCCTCAACCCTGGAGGTGGTATCAACATTGTGACATAAGCGACTAGGATTGTAACCCATGAACAAGTCTTTGCAATCTATCCACACTTCATTCCAATGGGTCAAAACTAACTTTGAATTTCCTTGAGTCCCATGGGTACTTGGCAACAATAATTGGGTAAAGGATTTCTAGTATCATTATGCCTAAGGTATTTCCATATGATTAAATTTGATCCATACGTTTAGATAGATGTTTGTACCTACATATGTTTGTGATCCTAATTTTTTCATGGTCACTTCCGAAGTTTCCACAAAAGTATTGGTTTTTTTTTGGGATATTTTAAAGATTTTTGGGCTTCGAGTGCTAAGGGCACAAACTTCTAGGCAAGGGGGATGCTACTTGGGACAAGGGAGAGCTTCTTAGGAAGATTGGCTTAGAGGGTGCCTCGGATATGTGAGGTGTGTATTAGAATGAGAGATGGATGAGACCGGATCAGGTTTACATACGAAAATGTTCTTGTACGTCCTTAGTCCATGGATTTAGAATTCATTTTATCTCTCTTCATTTAACATATTTCGAATCCACGTACTGGAGATGTATGAGATTGTTCTCGCTTGTACCCTGATCCGAATTCAGATGGATCTCCGAACAAAGAGAAACAAAAGGGTGTAAAATAGTCATTTTCTTCGGGGTCAAATTCAGATTTTCAAAGTTGGTGGTGCTACTAAGGGGCGTCACCGCCAAACCTACTTGGAAGCCTTGCCCAACCCTGAAAGGCTCTACAAAATATATTTGGTGGCATCACCAACTTGATTGGCAATGTTGCCCTAGCCTTGGGTGGCTCTGCCACCACCAAGTTGCTCAGTAGCACTGCCAAGTTTGGTAATCCGAAATGGAAAATTTTGTAGTTTTCCAAGAAGTACCAGAGCTTACCAATATGTTAGATTTTGGCCTGTAATATATTGATAGAAAGGTCTTTCTGAGTACTATCCACTAGTGGTGGGAGTTGAACTCGTTCTTGGCTCAGAAACATGTTGAAAATCCGAAGAAAGTGGTAATGCCATTTTGGCAGTGAAGAGGGTTCGATAGCCATTTTGTGTGACGTTTCCGCACCATATGCTAATACTTTATTGAAATAGTGATTTATATCATCCCCAAAATGGTAACCTTATGTTGGAATTTTATTAAGGGGCTAGTAAGGGGTATTATGGTCTTTTTTATATGTGCCCAATCTTCCTTGAGAGATCAAAAGATTACATGGTACGATTGGATCGAATAAGCCCTTATGGAATGAATACTCAGCCGCTTGTGAACCATCAGGTACTGTCTTATTCAATGTTTGTTCAACTACTCTTTTACCCGCAAATGCAATGTAGGCATTGGGTTCGGCAATAATAATATCTCCTAACATACCAAAACTAGCTGTCACCCCACAAGGTAAAGATTGAGACATAGAATATATAACTTTTTATTTGATTGATAATTATATAAAGCAGAAGATATTTTAGCCATTTGTATCAAGCTCAAACTCCCTTCGTGAGGTACGTCCACATCCTATGTTCATCATCGTCAGGGAGTGATAAAATTTGATGTCTATAGTACTTCTTAGCCTAATGGAGAGAAATTTTTTAATTTTCTGGGGGGTGTTTCCACTCTGGAGAAGGGCTCCTTAGTCTTTCACATAGTTGCGACCATCACTAATTGTGGAGTTAATCACAGCCATGGTGCCAAGGAGATAAGTATCTTTCCTATGAAACACTGCGTTACTTCTAGCTTTTCAGACCTAACGAAGAATGGAGGGCGAAGTTAAATGAAAATCCAAAGAATTGGAGACATCCTTATAATTAAGAAAGGTGAAATTGAGCCAATCTTTAAAAAGCAGACTATGAAAATCCTTAGAATCAAAGTGTAAGGAAAATGCTAACCAAATTGTAGCAGCAAAGAAACATTGGAATATGGTATGAACAATAGTCACTTCAACATAACACAAAGCATTAGAACCCAAATTCTTTTTAAAAAGAAAATGCTTAACGATGCTCTAACCCTCTTGATGTTTTTTGCAGAACAATTTAATAGTTATTATCTAAGATTATACGAAGGAATTAGCTAATTTTGGGTGGAGCTTGGTAACGTAGCTCATTTTAAATTTGTATCCGTCTAGGAATACCTATATGTTAAACATGTACACTATTTATCTTCTTCTTAATATATATACTTGCTGACTTTTAGCAAACAAATATGAAGGAATTAGCTGATATGAACAACAATTGTTTATGTTGCTGACAGAGTTTTTTATCTAATTTATGTTGTTGACTTTAAATTTAAATCTTAATACTATATGTTTGATTTTCTTTCTCTATCATGCATCACCACATGAATTTCCCATTACATTCCACTATCTCCATTTCTTATATTTGATTATACTTAACCCTCTTGTTTTATATATTACTATTCAACTATCGATGCACTGCCTATCTTGTCTAAATTAGAATCATTCTCGTACGAGTGCAGACTCCTTAATTCTATAGTTAATGTTATCATAGGCATATTGACCAATACGTATCAAAATCCTAGATATAGGAGGAGAAGAAATATACATGTGGAAGAACCTTATTGGGTTAACCATGTTTCCCATTGATAAATGGAAAAGTAGCAATTGAGTTAGCCACATCGAGGCACTTTCCGATCTATTTTTTTCATGACATCCACATGGAAGAAATCGTCTGAAATTCGCATCTTGTACAATTCTGTACAATGCCCCCTTAGGCATCCGACACTTGTAAAATTCTAAATTTGTGGCTCAAATTAGTCTACCATGACACAACCTTAAACCAGTGAAAAACCTTCTTGAATCAAACCATTGGAGAACAAACTGGAACAAATCGGGTCAGTTCATCTTTTTGAAATAAAAGGTGAAATATTTTCCCTCTCTCCTCTTTTGACTCTCTCTCTCTCTCTCTCTCTCTCTCTCTCTCTCTCTCTCTCTCAATTTCGACTCTCCCTCTCGGTTACTAAAAGCCCTAACCCTCTTTGTAACCAAAAGCTCGGACCTTCTCTCTCGACTCTCCCTCTGTTCGTCGCTCCCTACTCTCTCAATGTTTTCCACACTCTCGACTCTCTCTTTGTTCATCACTCGACTCCTCTCTCTCTCGGTTCGGTGCTCGACTTTAGTCTCAACTTGCTCTCTCTTTGTTACAAAGCTCTTTCCAAAGGTATGATACACCAACGTATTATTTTGTTAATGTCATGGTTTTTTTTTTTTTTTTCTTAACAGCTTACCTTGTTGAACAAATTGTTGATTAAATCTCTATCATTCTATATCTCTCTCTCAAAAGGCATCAATATGTCTAGATTTGTGATTTAGGGTTTTGAGAACAGGAATGCTGATTTAGGGTTATTTTCCTAGGCTGATTTGAGTATCTTTTCAAAAAAATTTCAATTCCATTATTTTTTATTTGCTTGTTGTCTCTGTCAAAACCTAAGAGATTTGTTGCCTCTGTCCTTATATTCGAGTTAGAGTATTTTAAAATTTTTTAATTCCACTCTTGCTCTTGCTTTGTTAAATTCTGTTGAAGTACTGTTACTTTAATGTTTTTTGTTTGTTTTGTCTAGTATGTAGAATGTTAGCATGAATGATGTGAGTGAACCTACTTTTGGGATGTTATTCAATTCAGACCAAGATGCATATGATTATTATAACAGTTATCGACGAGCAATGGGGTTTAGTGTTAGGAAACACTTTTTGAATAAGAGCAAGAAAGACAAGACCATAACATCTAGGGGATTTATCTATTCAAAAGTTGGTTGTCGGTTGAGTGATAAGCGAGACATCAATATTGTTAACCCCCAAGCTAAGACAAGAACAAATTGCCAGGCACAAATGAACATATGTTTGGTTGATGATGGAAAATACAAATGCTATGACTTTGTGAGGGAACATAATCATGAGCTTCATATTACATCAACAATTCATATGATGCGTTCATAGAGGAATATGTTAGACATACATAGGCAGAAAATTGAATTGGCAGATGACTCATGGATCAGGCCTAGATCCACAGTTGAGTTGATGGGTAGGCAGGCTAGTGGGATCGAAAACCTGAGTTGTTTGACCCAAGATGTTAGGAACTATCTCCGCACTAAAAGACAGCGTGCCTTGACATATGGTGAAGCAAATAGTTTGATGAAGTACTTTGTTACCCAAACTAGGAACAACCCATCTTCCACATACTCATTTCAATTGGATAGTGAAGAACAAATAACTAACATATTTTGGGTTGATCCAAAGATGATCATTGATTACACACAATTTGGAGATATTCAGCTTTGACACTACATTTCGCACCAACAAAGAGTGTAGGTCGTTTGGGTTTTTTGCTGGATTCAATCATCATAAAGGGTGCACTATATTCGGGGCTGCACTTTGATATGATAGGATGTGGAATCTTTTGAATGCCTATTTGAGGTATTCGCTGAAGCACATGGTGGAAAGAAGTCTATAACTATATTCACGGACTAAGACAAAGCTATGGCTAGAGCATTAAAAGAAATGTGGCCTCAGACATGGCATGGATTGTGTACTTGGCACTTAATGCAGAATGGCATTACACATTTGGGTCATATGATGAAAGATGGCTCCAAGTTTCTTAAAGCTTTAAAGAAATGCATATACCAATACGATGTGGAAGATGAATTCGAGACAGCATGGTATAATTTGTTGAACGAGTATGATGTTAAGGATAATACATGGTTGCAACGCATTTATGGGCTTAAAAGTCAATGGGTGAAGTGCTATATGAAAAACACATTCACAATAGGCATTCGAAGTACATAGCACAGTGAGAGTCTCAGCAGTGACTAGAAGGACTATTTGAAGTCAACTTTAGATGTTGTGCAATTTTTTAAACATTTTGAGAGAGTTCTTAACCAGAAACGTGGTAATGAATTAAAAGGTGAATTTGATGAACGAAACAAGATGCCACGACTTACAAATTCAATGTCAATTGTACAGAAACAAGTTAGGGAACTCTACACTCTTGTAATTTTTCAGTTATTTAAAAGGAATATAATTGGATGACTATTTGCACCATCATAGGCCAAACTGATGGAATGCCCTTCATTAATTTTTGGGTTGGGATTTTTGAAGCAAATTGTGAGTATAAAGTATGTCGTAACCCACTTCAAGGAATGGTAGCATGCACTTGTATGAAATTTGAGACAGATGGTATTCTGTGTTGCCATTGTTTGAAAGTTTTTAATGTGTTAGATATAAAGCGTATTCCTGAATGCTATATTTTGAAGAGATGGACAAGGGGAGCAAGAACTATGGTGGTCAATGACAGTAGGGGGAAAGAAGTTGAACAAGATGTCAACTTGGATTGTAAGCAACGGTATAGGCGTATTTGTCCTGAACTTATTCAAATAGCATCAGAAACTTCAAATACAATTGAGGGATACAATTTGGTGAAAGATGTTGCTAATGAATTAAGGTTGAAGCTTGGTAATATTAGAATCAACCCAATTGATTCCCCTGATATGCCAATATTGCATGATTTATCCGATGACGTATGCAATGGATTACGTTTGAAGCATAAAGAGAAAAATACAAGAGGTGGTAGACGTTTAAAGAGTTGGGTTGAAAAATAAGGGAAAAAGAAAAAATAAAAGTGGAGGGCCAAGTAACAATCAATGATTACAAGAACAACCAACACATGCACCAACTCCTACACAACTGATGGATAACACATATCCCAGTTACATGTCACTTATGGTAAGTAGGTTTGGCTTTTTATGTTGTTTGCTATATTTTTTATTTTCTTAGTCAATCTGGATTGCCTAATATTCAATGTCACTTGTAGGATTCTATTTTCCATCTATCATCTCAAGCATTTGTAACTCATCAATCACCGGATGAAGATTATATTTAGATTTAGCTAATGAGGACTATTGTTTTTTGCTATTAAATACATCCATTAATGTCATGGCTTATTTTTGTGATATTGAAGCACAAAGTTTCATTGGATCTTTATTTTTGTGCTTGCCAATACATCCAAGATTCTAATTTTTTCTATTGATTTTTAGTCTCTACTGTACTAACAATCTTTTTTTGTAGGTAAGGAGTCTTTAACTCAAAATGGTAGAGCACCTGGATTAGTGCCCAGGTTATGGTGGTTCAAATCCACCATGATTTTGAAAAGTGTCTGCAATGTGTTCTACCTTTTTCAGTTCGTGTTTGAAATTGCATTTTCAAGGTTTTTCAGGTCAGTTCTACTGAATTATTCTTCCTTCTTACCAGATTAACTTGTTTAATTATTCTAGTTATCATACATGGTTTAAAGCAATTTCAGGTTGTTAAATGATTCATAGTTATTCTATGTAGTTGTGCTATTTTAAGTATCTTGTATAGTGTTCAAACAATGAGGACTATCACTGCAAACAAACTACATTCTCATTGCAGTTCCTCTGTTCTTAGTGTTACCTCAATCTTCCCCAACTAAGATCAAGATGCTGTTTATTTCTGTTACTGTTTGGAGAAGGACATCATCACCTGTGATTCTGGTTTGAAGGATTTCTTCCTGAAATCTTTGAGGCCTTGAATCTCAAGCCTGCCATCAGAATTGATCAATGTTTTGAGGATTAGATCCCCTCACCAGAAGCCCCACTCAATTAGAGTTTGGGCCTGTTCTGGCCTCTGAACCGACATATCTCAGCACTGGGCTATCAGTTAGTCCTTAAATTTTGAAGGAATTAGTCCATACTTAACTCCATTTGATGGTAATATTGCTTCTATCTGGTCTCTGCTAATGTGGTTCTTGCTTATAATTTGTTCTCCTGAGATTTAACCTGATTTGTAACTTGCGAGTAGGGGTTTTCTTCTAATGCTTGCTGTATTGCTAGTGATAATTATTCTAGTGTTGTGTGGGTGTTACCAAGGATATCAGGAACTGTTCAGAGTCTTGGTTTAGTTGCCGAAAGCTGATTTTACATTCTGATTTAATTCTTAAGATCAGTACATTGTTGGAGTTGAATAGTGATTACTTGGGCTAGGGAACTGATGTCCTAGCCTTACATTAATATGCTTTGGATTGATCAATTTGATCAATGCTTGAAGATACCAGGGAATTATGGAAGAATGTATGGTGTGTGGCTGTACAGGCTATTAGGTTTTGGATAAGCAGTCTCCAACAACCACATAAACATAAAAATTGGAGAGATCAGGATTCCGCTATTGAAAAGTAACATTTTTAATGGTGAGATAGAGAAAGAGAGATTGCATTTCAGGTTATGTATTCACAAGGGAACTGTTATTTTCAGATGGATACTATAGAACTCAGCAGAGTAGAGAAGAAAATAACAAGAGAAGAACCCTTAGTATGTTGTATTCTATATTCTGTAGTCTTGGTTTACTTGCCGAAAGCTGATTTTACATTCTTTGTCTCTATAACTTAATTGTGTAAATTTTTTCGTTCCCTTGTGCATTTTTCTTCTTCTTTCCTGCATTACAATATATTTGTTTGTTTTGATAGAATATATTATTGGGCTGAACATTTTTCACCTTTCTTGGGCTGAACTAATATATTCTTCTCATGCTTCAGTATTGGGTTTGTATGTTCTAATGAACTCTTGACTGCTAATATTGAAGCTGGTGTTGTAAATACTTTGGACTCTGTTTATGACTTGGTTCTGATTTCTGCATTTTTAGATAAATGAACAGCTGGAAACTTCTGTAACCAAGTCAAATCATCCAAATCTCAGTTTTTCTACTGTACTTGGGATGGATTAAATAAAGAAGACATGCTAATAACATGATATTCAGAATTAGGTAGCTTCACTTTCCAAAAAAGGACAAAGTGGACTTTTGCTAGAGAGTTGGAGATTCATGTCACCCTCAAGTCCAAACTCATGAAATTAGAGTGAAAAAAGATCTTGGTAACAATAGTACATATGTGGCAAGCTCCTTGAAAGGATTTGCATAAGTTGTAATCCATCATCAGATGGCATAGACCAATGAAACATAGTGAAATATACAAAAACATGCTTCCAAAAGCTTACTAGTGAAACTTGATGAACATAAAAATGACAAAAAAAAACCATTGACAACGCTAAACAACACCAGCTGCCCAGGGAGAGTAAAGTGCTAGAACTAGTCTCACCCAAAAAAATTCCATCCAAACACTCTCAAATCCAGAACTGAACCTTGAAAATGCAATTTCATCACCAGAAACTATTAAAAAAAAAAAGCCTAATTCTTGGTAAACCAGTAGAAGCATATGACAGCAGTAAGGTAGAACACATTCTGTTCACTTTCAAAGTCTTGGTGGATTTGAACCACCATAACCTAGGCATTAGCCCAGGTGCTCTACCATTTTGAGCTAAAAACTTTTTACCTACAAAAAAGATTGTCAGTGCATTATAGTAACAAGGAAATAATCATAATAATAACCCGACATATGATTGTTACATGATAGAACCAACTTCATTAACAAAACAGTAGTTATATTTACAAGGACGTTACATTGAAGACATAGCATGAAAGAATTAACACCCAAATACAGAGGAAGATGGTTAAACCATAATAATGGTTGAGCAATGACTGATCCACTACTACTTGGTTATGCACTTTTAGACTATAGGGTGGTTGACGAATAGCTGAGATGAACCGTGTGTTCCTATTAACACTTTCATTTGAATGACATGCTCTTGTGTCTACAGTGTTGTGCAGTTCCTCAATGCTAGGTCCAACCAAATGAAAGAGTCCGGATGTTTTTCACCTAACAGACATCTGTAAAATCGTCGTCCAGGATTCTTCAAAGTTTGAGAAGTCCATATGACCATCACCCCTTCACCATAGCTACACATATGCTATTGTGCATCCATTTCTGTGTAAAATGCAATACCCCTGAGAGAAACTTACATAAAAAAAGGGCTCCAACAGTGACAAAAAAATCTCTAATTAACATGGATATTTGATGGACAACTTACAGTTACAGAGTATGTAATGCTTAAATTAACATGATATAACAAAAGATGCGAAAAGAAAACTATTAAAAAAAAATTAAAGGCAGAAAGCAAACATCAAGGTATGGTATCAAGTGAAAGGCATATGTTGAGTCTTTCATTAAAAATAAAAATAAACTCTCTTCACTTCAATGCAAGAGATGCTTAGCCATGTCCACATTGGTCCCTAACTCTCCTCATGAATGTTTGACACAACGGGGAAGAACAATCCTTTTCCCCTAATATTTCAGCAGTCAAAACCACAGAGCAAAGCATGCAATCAAAAAATTTTATTAAAAATTGGTGATCCAGGTAAAGCAACACTTGGTATGGTTTTGGTGGGGATTTAATCGTACCCTTAATTAATTAAAAAAAAATTGACGTAACAAATACATCCACAAGATTGCATAAAAATGAATGAGTTGTCCTTCATGCCTTTGCAGTGAAGAAGACATGTTGGTGTAGCAGGGAGCGACGAACAGAGAGAGAGTCAAGAGCGTGGAACAGATCGAGAGAGCAGGGAGCGACGAACAAAGGGAGAGTCGAGAGAGCAGGTCTGAGTTTTTTGTTACAGAGAGGATTAGGGCTTCTAGTAACTGAGAGGGAGAGTTAGGGTAGAGAGGGAGAGCCACCGGAGTCGAGCGACGAACAGAGAGAGAGTCGAGAGTGTGGAACAGATCGAGAGAGCAGGGAGCAACGAATAGAGGGAGCGTCGAGACTTCAGGGTTAGGGCTTGTAGTAACCGAGAGGGAGAGTCGAGAGAGAGAGAGAGAGAGAGAGAGAGAGAGAATGGGAAAATATTTCAGCTTTTATTTTAAAAAGATGAACCGACCCAGTTTGTTCTCCAATGGTTTGATTCAAGACGGTTTCTCACTGGTTTAAGGTTATGTCATGGTAGACTAATCTGAGCCGTGAATCTGGAATTTTACACGTGTCGACCGCCTAGGGGGCATTGTACAGAATTGTACAAGATGCGAATTTTAGACGATTTCTTCCCGACCTCCACACGGTTATTCCCATGGAAGCAAAGCCCAAAGTCGGTGGGGATTGGGGACCTTGAGTGAGTTTGCTGGGATCCAGCTATAAAGTAAACTATTCCCTCTTATCTCTCCCTCCTCAACAACCTTATATATAGAGAGACAAATTAGATCTCATGCACCATTCAATAACTCAGATCCTCTAATATTGCAGAGCAAAGAAAGATTACTATCTACTAGCTAGCTTACTCAACAGCCAAACATGACGGTTAGCACCTCTCTCTCTCTCTCTCTCTCTAACAATTGATAATGGTTTTTTTTTGGTGGGTTCAGATTACAGAGATGAGAGTCCACATGGACTGTGCTGGATGTGAGAGCAAGATCAGGAAGGCACTAAAGAAACTAGAAGGAGTGGATGATGTGGACGTGGATATGGGCATGCAGAAGGTGACTGTCACAGGATGGGCAGAGCAGAAGAAGGTGTTGAGGACGGTGAGGAAGACAGGAAGGAGGGCAGAGCTGTGGGTCTTTCCGTACAACCCGGAGTATGAGGGCTACACCCAACACTACTATCAACAGCATAATCAACATCAGGGCAGCCACCCGCTCACCTACTATATCCCTCAGCCTTCCTCATCTTACAACTATTACAAGCATGGCTACGATGGCCCTTCTCATGGTTACTACCACCATCCTTCTCACTCTACCATCTTTGATGAACGCGCTGGTGCCATGTTCAGTGATGAAAACCCTAATGCTTGCTCTATCATGTAACCTACCTTGAAACAAGGCCTTTTATTAGATTATGCCATAGATTTTCATTGTATATAAGTGGGCCCAACTTTTCAGGGCTCCTTTTTTCTTTTTGGTTTGGGAATATTTGCTAATTTTTTGGGACTTTTATGTTGATTGTTACAATCATTTTTATGTGATTGACATTGGAAAATAGTGGGTATGTAAAATATATGATCCTTTTATGGAAAAATATATTGATATTTTGGGTTCATGTAGGATTATTAATTTATCATACAGTCATCAATGGTATCTGCCCATATAATTGATAATATAAATGGTTCACATATGGAATTGTCGGAGGAAGAGTCAGAATCGATCAATGATGACGATGACTTTGATTATGGTATCTTTAGAAATTAGAGCCATCCGGGTACAAGAAGCTTTTTGAGGCAAAGTCGTCGTATCAAAAGAGCCTTGTTGCTCTCGTGATTAGGCTACTTAACTCTTCCTTAGCATTTCTTTCTGGGTGTAAAAACTATTCCTTTCCAGCTTCGCTTAGTTATGCGAGGGTTTAGTCTACTTGTTTTGTAGGGGCTGCTCTCCCTTAATAGGGCATATGGTTGCATTTTCTTGTTTATTCTTTCTTCTTCCTTTCTTTTATATAGTTTCTTACCTAGCTACCAAAAAAATAAATAAATAAATCAATGGTATGTGCAACAAGTTGGCCTGTTTATGGTTGCCAAAAGTTGGACCGCATCAATAGACTTGACTTGAACCAATAAGTTGAAGCATGAGACTAGTCCAAACAATGTGTTTGGCTCAAGTATCGACCAATTAATAATCGGATGGTCTTGATGCAAGATTGTCTAACCAAATACTGTGACAGATCGATAACCGGGCGTTTGTAACCTAATTAATATTTTTAAATCATGATTAGAGCCCATTTATCCAAATTACCTCGAGTCTAGTTATGGATCGAAAATTGACAAATCAAATAAAAAATCTGTTCATGCCCTAGCCTAAGAGATCCAATTACTTAAATGAACGAAAACGCTGTGAGTGTGGGGACCGATAAACCCAATCGAAACTGACCGGGCGAGCCGGTCGATATCCCTGCGTCCATCCGTTCATCAATTATGATTCCTACCTCTCCACTTCATGCTGGATTACTCATCTGATATCAACAAATATTAGCCGTCTGATGCATTTAGTAACTTTTTCATGAAAACACTTGGACATCACCAGTGGTCTAGGACCGAAATGTCCGCAGCCAAACTGATACATCGTTTCGTTTCATTACCCCAACCCCAAGTCCCAACCGTTAAGTCTGACTTGGAGACTGAAGTGGCTTACTTGATCGGTTCCAGGCATGTCTTCCTTACTGATCACTATCAGAATCGCAATATTTCCATAGCATCAAAGTTTCATCTTTGTTGCCGGAAACCTCCTGTTCACCGGAGATGGTTCCTCCCCAACACAAACATCGCCGCCGGAAAATTCCGATCATAACCACCCACCAAGACACCCCCTATGAAGAAACAGAAGAAGCTTCTCATTCCGAGAACCTTAACCACCATAACGGATACGACAAGGACGACGATGCTGATGCCGATGATGATGAAGACCAAGATGAACAACACACCATATACACTGACACTGAATCCGGCGAATCCAGAAATCGTTTCTTCGACTCAGAATCGGATCCCGTGTCCGAGTCCGCTCAGGAAGAAGAAGTCAGTAGTTTTGATGAGACCGCAGCATCATTGAACTCAACGTGTAATAAACCTAAAAACACCTCAGGCGCAGGCTACATAAACATTGTTCCTCTTCCAATCTTCCAAGGCAACCCGGACGAGAGCCCAGTGAGTCACCTGAGCCGATTCAACAAGGTCTGCCGAGCGAACAACGCTTTATCTGAAGATATGATACTACGGATCTTCCCCGTTACTCTTGACAACGAAGCTGCCATATGGTACGACCTCAATATTGAACCCAACCCCTCTCTTACATGGGAAGAAATCAAGTCTTCCTTCTTGAATTTCTACCAGAGGACCGAGTTACTTGACCAGTGCCGATCCGAATTAAGAACCATAAGGCAACGAGACAACGATTCCATCCACGGTTACTACTTGAGACTGCAGTGGATACTAAAAAGGTGGTCTAAGCCCGATCACGGAATTCCAGATGGGTTGTTGAAAGCGGTGTTTATAGATGGATTACGAGAAGATTTCCAGGACTGGATCGTTCCGCAGAGGCCACCGTCGCTGGAGGAGGCGTTGAGGTTGGCATTGACGTGGGAACAGGTTCAGAGTATTAGGGCGGCAAGAGATAAAAAGGTGAAGTGTGGGTTTTGTGAGGGAGGGCATGAAGAGAAGGTGTGTAAGATAAGGGAGAAGATGAGGCGGGTGTGGCTAGAGAGTAGTAAAGAGAAGGAAGTGAAGGAGAAGGAGGAGAAGAAGGTGGGTTTGGAAGCGGTGGAGGCCTTGAGGGGGAAAGAGTTGGTGAGGTCGATGTCGATGATGACAGGGGTTGGGTGTGGTAGTGAGAGGCAAATAGGGGAGGAAGAAGAGAATAAGGAAGAAGGGTGGAAGAAGAGATCACAGTGTCAATGTTGGAAGCACCAGTGCTGGAAGAAGAATATGGAGAGGAACAACACTGTTCCCCGTGGCAGTTCCCTAGCGGCAGAATGATGAGTTAACTTTTGATTCAGTAATTTCTTTCTTTTTTTTTTCTTTTTTTTTTTAATTTTTATTTTAAATTTAAGTAATTAGGACCAAATTACTCTATGCAGGGACTAATCATAAAATATTTTTCCAAAATAATAATAATAATAAAGTGAATTAATATTGTCACGCTCTGCTATTTTTTCAAATGTTACATGGCATCTATTACGTCATAAAGGGAGATGATATATCCATTCTCATTGTTGGATAGAAAGGACATGATTTAAAAAAGTCATTTCAATTTTCAGTCTACTATTCATTTTGGTATTCACACATATCTCGTGTATGTCTGTTCATTCATGTGCACTAATACTCAAGAAGTTATTGTGCACTCTCCCAAATTTGATTGATGAGACATGGCTTTTTGGTTAAGAAAAAATGGTAAATTACTAGTTTTGCAAATTCCTTTTATTTTTTCAAGTGTGAAAAACATCTATCTTGCCATGTGAATAGATGATATGTCAATCACGTTCCCAACTCTAGGTGAAAACAGATTATTTAAATTTAAAAAACGTTAAAATGGATGACTTAATTAGATTGTCTTAAAATTTTTTGAAACATCATCTTCCAGTGTTACATGGACAAGTATATAGATTTATTTTGTGATTTTCAAAAACTTTGCATTCCATTGTTATAGGAATAGCTACTTGAATGAAAATTATCCAAAATAAGTTTCAGTTTATCAAATTATCCATCATAATTTAATCAAGTTATTCAACATAAAAAATTGGTTTATTGATATGCCCTAAATAGTGCGCACTACACTGTATGATAACTCTTCACCTACATACATTTTTACCCCAGATCATTGGCATGCAAATGTTCGTAGGTTTTGTTAATCATGTTAGCATAGGTGTGGCAAACAGCCATAACAATAAGTCAGAGAGGAAAAAGGAAAAGAGAATTGTAGCACAGTTGTGGTATATATGATTAAGGCATTTTAATAATACACAAATTCATTTTTACCTATGACACCTTTGTTCATTGATGGAAGCAAAAATGTAAAAAACTTATGCTGAGTAAGGGTCTATAGGCATTGCTTAAGGCATTTCAATAATACACAAATTCATTTTTAATAACTTGGTTGAACAAAAGATTAGGTGGATAATTTGGTAAAGAGGAGGGTTTCCCACGACGCTAGTATATGAATGAATATACATGCTAAATCAATGAAGGTCTAGAGAATTGTATCATTCATATGGATTCCACATGGGGGGACCTATAGGGTTAAAATAGGAAAGAATATGTCAATGTGGGACTAATTATTTATTATATAAGAGGGGTATATTGGAATATGCATAAGGGCAACACGTTTTTATTTTTATAAGAAAATTCTTTTACAAAGAAAGGCAGTCACTATCTTACACTCTTAGACAAGCCTAAGAGGTGAAGTAAGACCATATAACAAAATCGAGGACAGACCCCAGTTACACCAGAAAAATTTATGCTCCATATCATTCTTAACAAACTCAAGAAGATCACCTGCAAATCTATCTGGATATAAAATAGTTTCTTCTACTCCAAAATCAAACCCTACCATGAAGTCAGTCAGTTTATTTATCTCTCTCCAAATGTGTGGGATCTCCCTTAATCGTAGAAGTACAGATGGAGAATCGAACCTAAGACCGTACATCTATCCACACAATCCCCAATTCACCCTAATCATTCGGCAACCCACAGATGGTTGCAATAGGCTTGTTCAAACATCTAGTAGCAACATCCCTTATTGCTTTCACAATTTGTGGTTCATTGTTCGATTTTTTGTTGGACCATACGTAGATTTCTTTTTGGGGTCAGGGGCGGTGGCCCCAAGAAATTAGGTGCAGCGGCAAAGGTTTGATCATGGGACCTCGCTTTCTGAGATGGTGTACCGTGTCTCCTCCAAGCCATCTGCGCTAACCCCCTGGGGTTTTGTGTATGTTGCACAAAAAGAAAATTTCACAATAGCATGGAGCTTATTTTCATCAGTAGTAGCATACCTAATCCAAGTAATGACATGGAGTGTCCACCATGTTGAGAACATAATGAAGAGATTACCCTCAAAATGGTTGTGGAAAATTGGCACTCAAAGAATAAATGATCTTTGGAAAATCCACCTTATTACCTCTTCTTCTAATGATATCTCAGGTAAACTTTGTGGGGAAAATGGCATATGCAGTACCCTTTTAAATAATTAAATCATCACCATTATGCAATAATTCAATATTTGAAAGAGTTTTCAAAACATTAATAAGATCAATTATGATATGATCCCGTGGCCAAGGGTGCCAACTTCCATCCCTAATAATGTCATTAACCAAAGCAACGCGACATGATCCAGAATCATATATGATGCGATGTTCAAATCTCTTACGGGGCACCCCCGGCCATAGGACGCAAGCTATCCAGCCAAAGCTTGGTGGATAGGCCATTAGCCACAATATGAATAATACATGGTTTGGCTAGCTGCCTTTATTTTAGGACCTTCCGCCAAACCCATAAATAATTTTGGGGGACTTTGACAATCTAGAAAGAATCATTTTTTAGATACCTAGTATTCACCCATCTCACCCACAGACTATATGTTTTTTTAAGGCAATTTACTAGATTTGTTTCGTAATACCTGCTAGGTTTATATCTTTTATACGCCTAATATCTAATCTCACTTCAAATTTACGCTAACATACCTTATCCCAAGAGATAAAATGTACCTTTCTCTTAAGAAATGCCCCAATCCACAGGCAATTTAAGAAAACTTACTCCAGTTTGTTGATGACCCTTCCAAGCAGAGCAAAAATTCCTGACCAGTAGATATAGCATCCTTGTACGATAGAGATAAGTAATTGTAGCGTTCCAAAAAAAAAAGATAGGAATCTTCCTTTCCATCCTTCCAACCTACATCTCACCATATCCAAGATAGTGGAGCAATCTTTCATTGTGAATTTACTTGATATAAAGGGACCCCAGGTACCGAATTGGTAACTTGGTATCCACAAAATTTGTTAATTCCAAAAGTTGTAGTCTAACAATCTGAATAGGTGTCCTAAAATAATAGAGGACTTAACCCTGTTAAGTGTCAACCAGAGTAGATTGAGAACTCATCTAAAACTCCCAGACATGCCATAATAGAATCTCTAGTAGCCCGCACAAATATCATAAGATCATTAGCATATATGAGGTGAGAAAGATGAGAGCTTCTACACTTGGGCAGCAACCTAATTTGGCCTTCCACCTCCAATTTTCTCATCAAGCCTAAAAGTCCCTCCATTGCAATAGTAAAGAGGTAAGGAGAAAGAAGTCTCCCAGCGTTATACCTCTCCTTTCCCTAAAAAAACCCGCTGAACTGCTATTTAAAATAATTGAGAAGTAGGAGTGTCAACACAAGCTCTTACCCAACCAACAAATTTACTTGGAAACACCATCCTTCACATAATAGCAAAAAAGAAACCTTTGGCTCAAAGAATCATATGCCTTTTAAAGATCTATCTTTAAAATTGCAGTAAGAGGCGCTCCTCTTTGCTCAATGCCCGCAACCACATCATGACAAACAAGAATATTGTCCATGATGGAACACTCTTTAATAAAAGCATATTGTGTGTATCTAACCACCATTCCAATAATGTTTCGCAACCTATTTTATACGATTCTAGTGAATATTTTGTAAAATAGATTGCAAAATGAGATTAGCCTATATCCAACAAAAGATGATACATTCTTGGTATTTGGAATGAGACTAATGAAGGTAGCATTGATAGTATGGCGCGTAAAAGAATTTCTGAAAATCATTTGACAGCAACTGCAAGGTCATCACCCATCAATTCCCATGAGTCTTTGAAAAAGAGAGCTTTGAAACCATTTGGTCCTGAAGCTTTAAAGTCTTTCAAAGCAAACATGACTTCTTTTATCTCCTTGTTTGTAAACCGTTGTAATTAAACCACCTTTTATGTTCAGAAAAAACCACACTTGTCATTAGCGGCATGTCTTCTGGATAAAAATCCATGTCAGCAGCATTAGCACCAAATATATTTTCGTCAAAAAAAAAAAAAAAAAATTGTTCCTCTTTGATCAACTTTTGATTAGTTACCACTACCCCATCATTTCTTTTTATTTCTATAATATGGTTTCTATTTTGTCTCCCATTTATTGATTTATGAAAAAAATTGTTGTTCTCATCACCCAATTGCAGCCATTTAACCATGGATTTCTCCTTTAGGAACTTCTCTTTGACTTTGGCCTCCCATAAGTTATTTTTTGCAAAACCCTCAATAACAACTAAATTCTGATCAGCTGGGTTAGTGGACAAGTCTGCTTGAGCTTTCAGTCTGCTTGAGCTTTCTTTAATTCCAAATCAGCAACCTTAACAGAAAGAAAGACATTCCTACATTCTCCTTATCCCACATTTTCAACTCTTGCTTTACATTCTTTAAGTCTAGCTGCAAATTTTAGGATATGATTTAAATAACTAGCAATTGGGAGCAGCCAACCCTTCTTAATCACTTAGTAGCTTTCTTGGCTACACCCTTGATCCCCACCTCCAATCAAGAATTTTTTCTTATTTGAGGCCGATTCCACTTTTGAGGTTTAATAAACATTTTTTTTTTTTTTTTTTTTGACTTGGCCCATTCCCAACATTTATTCTCCAACCTAGTTTGGAACTGACGAAGGGTCTCCTAGTCTTTCTTTTGTCAAGGAGTTATTTGCTTCAGAATTTGATGGATAAAAAGAAAGACTAAGGCTCCTTTTGTTATCGTTCTTAAAAAACATTTTTGGAGTTTTTTCGTTTTATTGGAACGAAAAAACGGAATCTTCTATTTGGTGCACTTATGATCTGTTTCTGTTTTTTTTTTAATAAAAAGTGAAAAAAAAAAAAGAAAAACGAGATTGGATGAACTCCATTTTGGAGTTCCGTCTTCCCAGTATTCATTCCATTTTACAAAAAAAAAAAAAATATCGTTCTAGATAAAAATCTGAAATTTTGAAACACCATTTTTTCGTTTACAAACTGCATTTTGACACAAACTGAAATTTTTGTTTTTGACACGAAATGGCGTTTCTAAAACAGAAACAATACCAAACGGCACAGACCTTTTTTGGTTAAGATATCCATAAGCTGCGAAATAGGATAGGGGTTACATAAGCAACATCTTTGAACTTCCCCTTAGCTACTCACGATTATTGAGATATGTTGATATAATATAAGGGTCCTCATAGAAGAGAGATTCCAAGGTAGTGGCATCTATGGTAGTAGCCTTTGTCACTTCACCTTTAATAGAAGATAATCCATCTTCAATCATGCCACTTTTTCTAGAAATAATCTCCTCTAGCTCAAATGGGTCCATTAGATCTTTTATTTTGATGCATAGGAACTCTTTTCCGTAATTCCTTTGTCCATCGAAAGTGACAGTTTTTTTTTATTCAAAACCTATCTTTGCCCTTTGGTTACAAAAAACCTATTTGCCCTTTAGGTAAGCAAAATCTATTTTTTAGTAATATGGTAATCTTTTGCTCTTGTTATGTGGATTTTAGCTCAAATAGTTTCCTCCTATAGGATACTGATCATCTTGACTCAATCTTTAATCAAGTGAATGCAAGTTATTACCATATGGTGAAAGTTTTACGTCACCTAAGGGGAAGAGAGAATATATTTATTCACCATGATTTGATTTTGTGATTGTTCAATCCTTAATTCACGTCAATGGAAAATTTAACCAAATAAGGATGAGGATCATCTACCTCCATTTTGGCCCTAACCAACCTCGGGTCCTAACATTAGGCTTCTAAACGCGTTGTCCAACTTAGATGATCCATGTGTTACTCTGGCGATGTTAAGTCTGAATCCAATAATGGCACACAAAGAGAAACGTTATTTGGCCTTTTGACTCTCCCTCAATTCACGGTCTAGATGGTGTTTACCATGAACACAATGACACCAAAGCCGGAACCCTCTCGATCCCTTTCCTATCCTATTTATAACTTCAACCATCATTGATTACCAAGAGATAGATAACTCTAACTACCTTTTACATACCTTATACAACTAACTAATGATGATGTGGCAATTAGGCCATCATTCTCCCACTTAGCACGTATTGTTACATGCCAAGTAAATGTCATATATTGGATTTGTTGTATGATCATACTTGAAATAATAGTTTCCTTGAACATTCAAAATGAAAATTTCAAACCAAGAATTATGACGATTAATATTTTATATGTAGGTCTATCCTTTCAATGTATCACAATGGATCTCAAGATGACCATATTTTAAGGGGGCTAAACCATTTCTCTAAACAATACGCAAGATTCAAGTTATAAAATTTTCCTTATAATAACAGTATTACTAGTTGACACAACACAATGCAATGGAGTTTTGATAGATGAGAAACTTTTGACATACTCAAGGATGGAAGGATCCTCTTTGAGTAACGTATATATTGCAACTATGTCTCCATACTGAGTCACTGTAATCAGTCCTGGATCCATTGTTCTGCCTAAGTAGCTAGCTAGCTTATGATATCTTCTCCAAAATTAAGTTCTCTCTGATAGCCATCAATCATGGCAGTGAAATTAATCAATTTGAGGGAAACCGACCTCAGGTCCTAACATCATGCCACTAAACTCGTTGTCCAATTTAAATTATCTATGAGTTGCTCCGACAATGTCAATTATTAATCCGGTAGTGGAATAAAAGAATAACGTTATATATTTGACCGTTTGTCTCTCTTTCAATTCAAATTTTAGATGATATTTACTGTGAACATGATACTAAGGCCAGAACTCTCTACCTTTTCTATCTTATTTATAACTCCGATCATCATGGAATTACCAAGGGGTATATTACTCTAACCACTTTCTACAACTAACTAATAGTGATGTAATAATTGGGCCACATCAACAAACATTCTCCCACTTATCCTATACTGTCACATACCCAGTAAATTTCATATGTTGCATTTGTTTTATATCATATTTGAAACAAGAGTTTCCCTTAACATTCAAAGTGGAAACTTCAATCCATGAATTATGACCGTTCATAATCTATATATAGCTAGGTTAGTAGGTGTTAGAGATAGGAGTTAGTTATGACACGTGTTCAGTTGTAATTAGTTATGTGTTTGGTGCCTCTGTTACTGTACTATATATATTCTAGTTATCAATAATAAAATGAATCTTGAAATCTCTTCATGGTATCAGAGCATTGAATTGCTCCTCTGAGCTTCTTTCTCTCCATCCATGGCGTCTTCCAATTCTTCCTCTGTTTCTGAAGAAATTCCTGCATCTTTCTCCCAACGTTGCTTCGCACCTTCCTCTAAAACTCTCTTCTAGTAACTACCTACTCTGGAGCCTAGTTAGCAATTCGGCCGAATAATTCACGAATTATTCAGCCGAACCGAATTTTTCCTAATTAAATAAAAAATTCTGACCGAATCCGAATTAAAAATTAAATTCAGTAAAAAATGCGAATTTTACTAATTTGAATTTAAAACCCGAATAATTCGGGCCGAACCGAATTAAACCGAATTATTCGGTCCACTTAAACAATATTTAAAAAAAAAAACAAAAAACAAAACGTCATATTCGCTTTTTTGACCGCTTTTTTGACCGAATCCTTAAATTAATCAATCGAATTATTCCGAATAATTCTCCGCCCGAATAATTTCCGAATCCGAATTTGCTAACTATGCTCTGGAGAGCTCAATTTCCCCCTCTTCTCAAAGGCTACAGTCTTGTAGGGTATGTGGACAGTTCTTTTCTTCGTCCAGTGGTTCCCGCTTCTACTTCTGCAAACACAAAAGCTGTCAACTCTGCTCTTGCTGCAGCTTCCCTCTGGGATCGACAAGATCAGTTAATACTTTCTTGGATCATCTCTTCTCTCTCTGAGAATGCCTTATCACATGTTGTGAGTGCTGGTACTTCTCAAGAAGCCTGGAGTATTCTTGATCGAGTCTTTGCCCCATCCTCTCGAACGAGGATCATGGATCTTAAAGATCGTCTCTCGCGGCTCCAAAAAGGTACAGATTCAGTTGCTGACTATCTTCTTGCTATCAGATCCATGGCGGACACTTTGGCTGCAATTGATCAACCGATCTGTGATGAGTATCTGGTTCTTGCTGCACTTAGAGGTCTTGGTCCGGATTTTCGGGATTTTGTGACTTCTATTCGCTTGCGATCTGAATCTGTTACCTTCGTTGAACTCACGGATCTCCTTCTTAGCCATGAAAGTTTTCTAAAATCTACTTCTGATGATACTTCCGGTTCTGTCTCAACTGTAAATGTTGTTGCTACACCACAAGACTCTCGTTCACGCTTTTCTCAAGGTTCTCGCCGTGCTTCGTACAATCGTTACTCTCCTCGATATCGTGGTAATCGTCGTCGCTACTCCGATCAGAATGCAGGCTCTCGCCAACAATATGTTGACCAGAATCAAGGTTCTCGTCAACGATATGGTTCTGATTCTGTTGGTAAGTCGAACAACAATTCTCAGGAGTCGATTCTTGGATCTCCACCTCAAGGTACTCATCCCACACACTTTCCTCTGCATCAGCGCTCAAATTGCTAGATTTGTGGGCATGATACTCACCTTGCATCTCATTGTCCTCAACGTTTTAATCATGCTTTTCTTGGTATCACTTACTCTGCCACTACAACTCCTTCTCCTTGTTCTTGGTTACTTGACTCTGGATCTAACCATCACATTACTGCAGACATGAGCAATCTTACAATTACCAGTCCTTTTTCTGGCCTTGCACAAATAATCATCAACAATGGGCAAGGTCTGTCTATTTCTCATACCGAATCTACCAACATTTTTTCTGCTAAGCATAATTTTCGATTGTCCAATGTCCTATATGTTCCTGAGATTCATAGAAACCTTTTATCAGTCAATAAATTCTGTCTTGATAATGATACTTACTTTGAATTTTATCCCACATATTTTCTGATCAAGGATACAAGGACAAGACAAACACTCTACCACGGCCTTAGTAGAAATGGGCTATATGAGCTTCCTCTTGGACCCAGCTCTCTTTTCTCCAACTCTGTTGTTCGAACTCCTATTGATGACTGGGATCACAGAATGGGTCATCCCTCTTTTAAAATTGTTCACCGTCTTGTTGACAAGTTTACTCTTCCTACCTCAAGGAACACACACTCTTCTTGTGCTGCTTGTCAGTGGTCCAAGAGCCATCATCTTCCCTTTATGTCTTCTTCTTCTGTTAGTTCTGCTCCTTTGGAGCATTTACATTGTGATGTTTGGGGACCAGCTCCAACTGTTTCCATTGATAAATTTCGATACTATGTACTCTTTGTTGATGATTACCGCAGATATACATGGTTATATCCTTTGTTGCATAAGTCTGATGTACTTTCAGTGTTTACCAAGTTTAAGCCCTTAGTTGAAAATTATTTCTCCTGCTCCATTAAGAGCCTGCAGACTGATGGTGGAACTGAATTTTTAAAACTTAATGACTTCCTTACTTCAACTGGTATTTCACGCCGAGTATCTTGTCCTCACACACAGGCTCAAAATGGTGTAGCCGAGAGAAAGCATCGGCATATTATAGAGACTGGTTTAGCACTTTTATTTCACTCTCATCTCCCCTCTCCATAGTGGTCATATGCTTTTCTTACAGCCACTTATCTCATTAACCGAATGCCAATTGCCTTTCTTGGCCACATTAGCCCCTTTGAGTACCTGTTTCACATACCACCTGATTACACATTCTTAAAGAGATTTGGTTGCCTATGCTTTCCATGGTTACGACCTTACTCTCATAATAAACTAGAACCCAGGTCCAAACCATGTCTATTCCTTGGTTATTCCCTTCAGCATAAGGGATACAAATGCTTGGACATCTCTACAAATAGGTTGTATATTTCTCGTCATGTGTTCTTTGATGAATCTACATTTCCCTTTTCCACTCTTCCCTCTTCTTGGCCTGATCCACCTTTGACCACTGTCCAGTTATGGTGTACTCTTAAACCACCAATCCTTCTTCCTTGTCCTTCTCCATTGCTATCCCCTAATCCTGCCTCTGTTTTTCCTACACCAACATCTCCTTGCCAAGGTCCATTATTACCTATAGTCCAAGATTCCACAATTGGGAAATATCCACATCCTCAGCATTCCGTAATACAACCTAATTCTGAATCTGATTCTATTACCCAAGATGGCAGTACCTTACCTCCAACTCACCCAAATCAGCCTACTTCTGAGCCCCCACTTGGGCATGATACCTCTACTTCAGCTCATCAGTCTCATCCCATGCTCACACGGTCTCGCACAGGAGCCCCTCACAGACCACCTAATCGTCTCACTCTAATGGCCACTAAACATCCCTTACCATCTTCGATTGAGCCCAGTTGTTACACTCAAGCAATACGCAGCCAAGAATGGAGGGCTGCTATGCATGAAGAATTTGATGCTTTTCTCAGAAATGGAACCTGGTCACTTGTTCCTCCTCCTGATGCCTCTAATATTGTGGATTGTAAGTGAGTGTTTCGGGTAAAGCGCCACTCTGATGGTACTATAGAGCGTTACAAGGCACGTCTAGTTGCCAAAGGATTTCATCAAAGGCCGGGCATTGATTTCACTGAAACATTCAGCTCGGTTATTAAACCAGCAACAATCTGTTTAATCTTATCTCTTTCTGTTATGCATTAGTGGCCAATTCGTCAATTGGATGTGTCAAATGCCTTTTTACATGGTACTCTTGCTGAGAAGGTGTTTATGCATCAGCCTCCGGGCTTTATTGACCCTTCTCATCCTGATTATGTTTGTCGATTGCACAAATCATTATATGGATTAAAGCAGGCTCCGCGTGCTTGGTATACACACCTCAGCACCTTCTTGCTTTCTCAAGGTTTCATTGCATCAAAGACAGACACCTCCTTATTCATTTACCGATCTCATGGTGTTGTGCTTTATTTTTTTATTTATGTTGATGACCTGCTCCTCACAGGAAATGACTTTACTGCCATTACTGATCTCATTCGGGTACTATCTTCTACATTTGCTCTAAAAGATCTTGGGGAATTGCACTATTTTCTTGGCCTTGAGGTATCCCGATCTTCAACTAGTATGATGGTTACTCAGCGAAAGTACATTACAGATCTACTTTGAAGTTCTAATATGGCTGATGCCAAACTAGTATCCACCCCTCTTGCTGGTGGTCCTTCTCTTGGTCTTCATTCTGGTACAACTCTAGTTGATGGCACTGAGTATCGCCGTATCGTTGGTGCACTTCAGTATTTGACGATGACCATACCAGATATCAGCTTTGCTGTCAACAAGGTTGCACAGTTTATGCATTCCCCAACGGATTGTCACTGGTCTACTGTGAAACGCATCTTGCGTTATCTTAAAGGTGCCCCTGATGATGGCCTTCTTCTGAATTCATCTTCCAAACAGGTTCTCACAGCTTACTGTGATGCTGATTGGGTTGGCTGCCCAGACGATAGAAAGTCGACAACAGGCTATGCTGTGTTTTTTGGTCAAAATTTGATCTCTTGGTGTTCTCGAAAGCAACGGACTGTCTCTCGGTCCTCCACAGAAGCTGAATACCGTGCTGTTGCTTCTATAGCTACAGAGCTCCTTTGGTTGTGTTCCTTACTATTTGAGCTCGGAGTTTTTCTTCCCCAGACTCCTCTCATTCTCTGCGACAATATTGGTGCGACATACCTTGCAGCAAATCCAGTCTTCCAGGCCCGTATGAAACACATTGAAATTTATTTTCACTTTGTAAGGGATATGGTACACTCCGGTCACTTGCAAGTTCGCTATGTCTCTACGATTGATCAGCTAGCAGATGCTCTAACGAAAGGTCTCTCTCGCAATCGATTCAATCTGCTTAAGGGCAAGCTCACAGAAGGATCTCCCCCCCGTGAACTTGAGGGGGCCTGTTAGAGATAGAAGTTGTTAGAGACAGGAGTTAGTTATGACACGTGTTCAGATGTAATTAGTTATGTGTTTGGTGCCTCTGTTACTGTACTATATATATTCTGGTTATCAATAATAAAATGAATCTTGAAATCTCTTCAATAGGTCACTCGCTTCAATGTATACAATTGATCTCAAAGTGACTATATTTTAAAGAGGGGGTGGGGGGTTTAACCTTTTTGGTGTAGTTTCACATGCTTCTAGTTAAAATTTTCTTCGATCACAAGGACAAAATTGCTAGCAAATACAGCAAAATGCATTGCAGTTTTAATGAATGAAAACTTTTCGACATACTAAGCTCTTAGTAACGCATATAATGCGTTTATATATATCCATACTTAATTGCTATAATCAATCTTGGATCTGTTTTATACATAATTTGTTCTACCTTGCTAGCTTGTGATATCCTCTCTAAATTTAAGTTCTCTCTCATAGCCATTAATCATGACAACAAAATTAATCAATGGAAGAAAGACCTACCTTCGGTCCTAATTGATGTCATGCCACTACTCAGATGATCCATATGTTGCTCCGGCTATGTCAAGTCGATCTAAATTCAATAATGGTACACAAAGAGAAATGTTATCTGGCCTTCTGTTTCTCCCCTATTCCACAATCTAAATGGTGTTACTATGAACACGATACTAAAGCCAAAATCCTCTCTCTTCCCTATCTTATTTATTACTCTAACCATCATGGAGTTATCAAGTTCATAGGTAACTCTAACCACCTTCTACAACTAACTAAAATTATCCAGCATTCTTCCACTTGGCCCATATTGCCTGTGCCTAGTAAACGTCATATATTGCATTTGTTGTATGACCATATTTGAAGCAATAGTTTTTTTTAATATTTAAAATGAAAATTTCAACTCACGAATCATGGCTGTGTATGTCCTATATATAGGTTGCTCTTTTCTATGTATCACAATTAGCTGTCATTCCTATAATGAATTGTAATGTTGTTAGTTTCAAAATTTTGGAGAATTGACCTAATAGTTAATTTGATGTTAGAAATTGTGTTTTATTCTTAATAAGCATCGATCTGGCATTTTAAAAGTTAATGTGCATAAATAATTAATAGATGATAGTAAACATAAGGTTTAGAAATCATCAACTTAATGATGTATTGTTCTTGATAAAAAAAAAAAAAAGGCACAAAATGATTTATTCAAGCCTATACAACTTATATATCTCATAAATATAGGTAGGCGTACAAACATTTTAAGGTCAACTATCAAGTTTTTTTTTTTTTTTTTCGGTGTGACAAACTATCATGTGGTATTAGAGTCATGATAAAAAAGATTTAAATGTTCTATTATTTATAAGACAATAAAACTTACATGCCAAATATGAAGGTAAGGGCACTTGTTGGACAATTTGAATTAAGGGTGTCAATGCCTAAAAACATTATTTATAACATGGAAATGTGAGGCTTTTTCGATTTTATTACTTGAGAATGGTTCAAAGTGATCAAGGAAAGTTGCTTCCTGAGGGTTGTTTTCTCTTCTCTCTTTAGGGAGTTTCCTTGAAAAAGATGCCAAGAGTGAGCCCAATAGGGAATATCCGTCATCGATCCAATTAGTGGTCCACTTGACGGAATATGTGATCAATTGTAAATAGACTATTGCACATGGTGATCGTGAAACCATATACATAAAGGAAGAGGCTAGTACCATTTCATTTAGAAGTGGATTTGGGTCCAAAATTGAGAACTATCCCAGATCCATTCCACTAAAGTCTGATACTAGACCATCCCATCAAAAAATGGGATGGTACTGGGATCTAATTTTGGTATTGAATAATAAATAGGATGGGACGGGACTCCCAACGGGACTAATATCGAAATACCGATTTGATATCGGATGGAACTGAAACCACCAGTACTGTTTCAAAAAAGTTATTTATGTTTTCTTGTTCAAGTGTTATGGCTATAGTTTGATGTATTCGAGTGGTATTTTCTCTTATGGAGGTTTCAGTTGATGGATCTCTAGTTCTATTACTATAAACTTGTTTAGTGATAGCACTAAACTACATCGGGGCATGTTTATTTAGTTATCATTAATTTTTACTTGTTATTTTTTAGAAGTTTAATGTGATCTAGATAGTTTGAAGAAGTAAAATCATGAAATTGATCATGGTTTTGTATTTCAATTTGCTTTGAAAAATCCAGAAAATTAATAATGGAACCATCTCGTTAGGAACCATTGAAGTTATTCTCCCTTTTTCAATGTACTTGGAACCGTTTATGAACTGTTACTATCATGTATGGTTATTATACAAAATTGAGATCTAGGTTTGGTCCCGTTAACTAAAGGAATGGTACTGGGATTAATACCTTTGGTACCGCTATTGGAATAGATCCATTCCGAATAGCGGGTCCGATTGACACCCTTAATTTGAATATGTATTACTTGTGTGACACAATTTTGGGAATAAAAGATTTGTCATAATAATACCTACCAAAACAAAAAGAAATTATTACTTTGGGCGCAATATATATATATATATATATATATTACTCACATCTATAATGAGGTGAATGAAAACCATTACCATACGGTGAAGTATTATGTCACCTAAGGTGAAGCGAGGATATCTTCACCATGATTGGCTGTTGTGATTACTCAATTCTTAATTCATGTCAATGCAAAACTTAACTAAATAAGGAGGAGGATCATCTACCTCCATTAGGCCCCTTGATCCCTTCAGACACCACTATCCAACTTCGGCATTCTCTGAATGCTCCAATAATCAATAACAGTTTCTTTTTTAGTCTCTCACAATTGCGGCAATTGGTGGTAATCATAATTATCCAGTAACCAAAGTTGTAACCTTATTATAACCCAATTACATGGAACTCCCTATTCCTTATGCTGATGTGACAATTTGGATATCACTTAACCAACATCTAGAACAATGAGTATTGTTGCGGTAAGAAATCGTCTTAGGCTTTTCGTGCAACCTGCAAAGAGGGAACAAACATAGAGTGAGCGGTGGGCTGATTTGGCATGAACCCTCCAATGCCTAAGTCAGATCTCTCTGCAAACAGTAATTCAATAATAATGAAAAAGTATCAATCCTTCTAAAGCTTCTGAAGGCGGGTTTGCCTGGGTATTTATAGTTGTAGTAAGACGATTATGGAGAGTCCTAACTTGGTAGCCGTCCTAGAATTGGTAGGAGTCCAAGTGTAGTGAGAGATATTTATAGTGTGTAGATAGGGAGTATCTCGATCTTGAGAGATTCCCCTTCCTTTTTGGGACGAATGTGAGTCCTTTTTGGTGACCTTTCATGTTTAGGAAATATCTGCTTCTTGCTTGAGGATTACATATTTGACTGAGAATGAATCTCCTTGCTATGAGTGAGTTGTTGCACTTATGCAGATTCTCTGAGCACCTACAAATAGCTCGGTCAGAGTTCTTTGAACATCCACAAACAACTCAATAGCTCAGTAAGGGCACCTCGAGCATCCACGGGTAGCTCAATCGTTTTGTCATACACGAGTAGCTCAGTCACTCAATTGTTGTCGAGCTATGAAGGTAATCTGATGAGGGCCGATTTTTGGAGGGGACCTAGTTCGTTTGCTTGTCTCTTGGGGCCGGTTCAGTCTTGGTCTGCCTCGTCTAACCCCAATTCCACGTGTTGTGCTGGTATTGGCAAGCTACTTTTACCATAACAAGTATCATTGGTAACGCCTCTCCAATATTGTCGAAGGTCTAAGAGATTCTCTCTCCTCATCTTATTTACAAGTTTTGCAAGCCAAGAGACCTAAAGGTCAATCCATGTTATTTAATCAATCCCATATAAAAGCTACCTGGCTTGATCAATCGTCTCTATGACTCTCAGAGATTGAGCCTTCACTATATATATAAAGTAGTATTCCTTGAGTACATGACGTTGATTTCCTTTCTGAAAATTGATAAATTTAGGCAAAAAGCTAGATCAATGAAAAATGAAGAGATTTAACTTTGGGCGCAATTGTGATGGAAATTTCAGGAGAGGCGGATGCGTTGTTTATCAAACAGGTTTTAAAAATTAAAATTGGATCAGGAATTGAAATCGGATCCAGAATTCGAATCAGTTGTGGCCAATCCCCATTTTTCAGTTGATTTGACACAGTCAATTCGCAGTCCAAAGCCTTAGGATTGACGAGTTTTCATATATGAAGGTCGATTCTAGGGTTTTTTTGGGATCGATTTCAATGTTAATTGTTGATTTTGAAACATTTTGTACCCCCCTTATGGTTCCTTACTAGTAACTTTTTCAATCAATCCTTAAGAGTCGATCCATGACCACCTAAGGATAATGGTTTATTCCTAGGGGTGTAAGTTTGGCCCTCTAAACCTTAGCCTGAATTGGGATTTTCAAGATCGAATTTGGGTGGAGTAAGACCTAGGTTGAAGCCTTGGTCTGAGCCTAACCAGGTAAATTCAAGCATGATTTTATATAATTTATATATTAACTATTACATATTATATTAAGGTTTTAAAACTTTAGGATGTTTTGGAAGAATGATTGATGTTGATAATATCTCTTTCGCTTTTTTCTTTTAGTAATGCAAAAATAAAAAAGGGGGCCTAACGAAAACCAAGGCCAATAAAGATCACCCTGACTTGATCAAGGTCAATCAAGGGCAGGTTGGGCTAGGCTGAACCCATATGAGCTGGCCTTGAGAAAATCAAATTGAAACTGTTTATCGAAATCAAACCAAGCTGTTTATATTGAAATCGAACCGAGCTGTTTATATTGAAATCATGAAACTATTTAACAAATTATTCAATTTTACTTTCAAAATTAAGATCGTTTACTTAAATAATTTAAATCAAATCAAACCATTTAAACTAAATTGTTAGTAAACTGATTAAAATATACATGGTAAGTTTAAGTCATTCAATCTTAAGTTTACATATATTTTAATAAAAAAAAATTTACATTAAATAACTACTAAAAGAAAACAAATAATAATAAATAATTTAATTCAATATTAATTTTACATCTATTTTAATAAAAAATAAATAAAAATAAAGAAACCCTTTACAATAAAATATTAATAACCCTAGGAAACCATTTTAAGCTGAGTATATGTCAGCCTGAGCTCAATGCTTCAATACCTAATCCATTATCAACCCTATCTGTCCCTTACCTAAAAAAATTATCAAACATGTCGTCTTTCGCCTGACCTTGGTCGCCTGGACCACTCACAAGTCCCAACTTCGGGAGAACTCTCTCCACCTCCCCTCTTTTCGGAAATTTCACCAAAGCCGAAAATTCCACTCAACTGAGTTTCAGTCTCTCAGACAGAGAGGAAGAGAGAGAGAGAGAGAGAGAGAGAGAGAGAACTAAACCGACGGGATCGGAAAGCTGCCTGAGCAGATGGCGCTACACCGGAGTGCGAAGAAAGTTTCCTGAAATTGTATGATTACGTGGCAGTTGGCGGGCGGGTTTTGACCAAACAATTTTGTCCACAGAGAATCACAAATCGCAGGGCATGGCACGACGATTAAAGCAGATGGCCCATCACGTGAATGATGATAACACATGATAACACGATAAGCGATGAAAATCCGAATTGTTGTGAACTCCGATGAGGATAATTTGATTATGACGAGGACTCTGACATAGCGAAAACCTCTCTCTCTCTCTCTCTAGAGTCTGTCTCTCGACTCCCGTAAGAGTCGGTCTCTTCCTCTCAGTGTGTTGCTGCTTTTGTCTTATTTATGGCTTCAGCTTCTACGCCTTTCATCCGCACTCGTCACGTTTGTTACCCAAGGAGACCGAGGTTCAAACTTAGGAATGGCGGACATGGGGGTTCGTCCTCTTCGTCTTCTTCGCCTTCTTGTTCGTCCTTTGATCATCGACAAGGTTTCTCTTCCAATTTCTGCAACTCTTCTGGTAATTACTTTCCCCTTTTTTTAATTCTCTTCTTCTCTCTCATTTCTTCGGGTGCTAGTGATTGTGATTCCAATTCCGATTCCAAATGAAAGGAAATTTTTGGATTGGAGTTTCTAATTTTACTGCCGTTTTTTGTTTGATTTGCTGAGATTCCGTTTGCTTATTTATCGAGGCCAGTGGAAAACAAATCTAGATTCATTATTAATCCGGTCAAGCTTTTAGTACAAAATCAATGATGCACACAGTCCATTAAGTCATTGGCCGATCAATGACTACATTCAATTAAGGGTTTTTTTTTTTTGGGGTTAAACTCAATTAAGTGAAACCAGAGTAATTGAGTCCTGGAGATTCTCCAGCTCAAAAGTTTAATCCGTTAGTCTTAGCAGCTTACTGAGCATAATGATGAATTTTATTCACCGATATTATCCTCGGTGAGGAAACTTAAAACTTTAGTTTGCTGAAGTTCTTGAAAGAAAGTTGGTGGAGGAGCCGACTAGCATAGCTTTTCTGAAGGTAGATTGAATTAGAAGGGAAGGGGAATAAATGGCTAAAGCCCCAAAGCCTCAGAAGGCCGCTAGACATAGAAAGCATAAACAAAACTCAGGAAGACAAATAAAAGAAAGCGAAAAAAGACCACCTCTAAGCCGACTCGAATACACTAGGCTATCCCGAGCATTAGCTAATTACTGCAGAGAGTCTTTGAACTGGCCTACAATAGTACGAGCATTAGCTAATTATTGCAGAGACCACTCTCAATTTGATGCTGGGAAAATCTGGTTGTGGGTGCTCCCAACTAGAGGTGTAGCTAAAGTAGAGTATTGAGCAAATACGAAGCATTGGTGGGGTTGCTCCATAGATCTAGGCAACTTGCCGAACCACGTATATCTTGTGTTGGGACTTTTGTGTATTTCTTGTTGCATTTGAGGTGTGTGCGTGCTATAGGATGGGTGCGCACACCTAGAAGTGCCTGTGACTGAGATGCTAGGTTTGTACATGATTGTGATTATCCATGTGCAGTGCGAACTGTGTCTATCAATATCAATGTGTGGTCAGAAGAAGGAGAGAATTTTGGGTCACTGATTCACAACCCCCCTGATGTAGATAAGTCACTTGGGCTTATTTTATTGCAAATAAGCCTTGGGTTGTGTTATGTATGTGTTGGGCCTTTGATCGTATGGGTTTTCTTTAAAATGGACCACTTTAATAGGCCTAAAATATGGATAGAAGGTAGAAAAACGGGATTTTATTCATTAGTTTAATTAGTTACTATTTAATTCAATAAAGGCCCATTAGGTCATTAGTTGGTTGTAAAGTCCTATATGGACTATTCGTGAGTTAGTCCTACTCCATGTTGGAGTCATAAAGTCAAGTCCTAGTCCTATTTTGAATTCCTAGTTATAGCAAGAGTGTCTAGTCCTATTGGGAAACTAGCTCCTAATTGTAATAGGAGTGTCTAGTCCTATTGGGAAACTAGCTCCTGCTATTAGTATGATTGTAAACTTTCTCTCTATAAATAGAGGCATATGTTCCATTATTGGACAGATTTGAATGAAAGAAAGTTTGCATTTATGAAAGAAAGTTTGCAACTAAATGCTTAGAGCAGCTGAGATAGCTGTGGGTGAGAAGCCCAGGCTGAGATAGCCACTGCCCTTATTTTCTTTCACCCTTTTCAAGCCCCCATCCGTTTTATTCTTCTTTTTTTATTTTATCTGCTGTAACATTCAAGAGGTATAATTTAGATTCTGATAAAAGTCTACAGAAATTAGAACCAATCAACAATTCTAGTGGGAATAGAGAGAGATCGATCTCCTCTCTTTCTCTCTTCTGTACCATGTTCAACCAGGTGTTCAATCAGGGTATTCCAAGCCTCATAAAGGTCCCACAATCCTTACCTAGTCACTGTTGGAAGCATTCAGCTGTTGTTCTTGAAGGTTCTTCTCAATTTTCTCTCCTAGGTCAGAAAATCAAGAAAGCTTGTAACTTCACAACCAGCCGTCAGAATCCTCTCAACTTTGGGGGTTTTTGTACCCTCCGTAGGGACTATCTACACCCAAAAGTGGAGCTCAATCGGACTCCCACAAACCTAGCCGCATCTTTCTCTCTCCAGCTCTATAGAAGGTTTTTCTCTCTCCTATCGGGTTGGGTTTTAGACTGGTTTTGCTCCTATATGGGTGTTATATCCTTGAGGGTTTATTTGATGGTATTATTTCTTTGTTTCTTGCTCCTATTTGTATTGTTTGGGGTTATAAACTGCGGAGTTAGTTACTTATAATCTACTCCTGCATTAAGTGGTATCAGAGCTACGGTTAAAGAAAGCTCCAAACAATCTATCAGGGCCTAACCGAAGATGGTTCCATCAGTTCGTTACTTCGCTGGACAAAGGGATACATTCTACATCCTTGATTGGTTAGATTCTCTGGAGGAATATTTTGACTACTATAACTTGACAGAGACACAAAAGCTTCAAGTTGTTTGTTTCTGGTTGATTGATCATGCTAGAGATTGGTGGAGAGTCCATGAAAAGCGACTCCGAGTTCGAGGACATGAGCCTAGGACTTGGGAAGAGATGAAGTACGAGTTAGTAACACAATACCTCCCTATGTATTTCCAAAGAAGGCTCTTCCCTCCACAGGATTCTCATCAGAATACATCCACTGCTGCCCCAATCTAATGATCAGCCACATTATTTTCATGGGGAATTCCTTGAATGGATGCATGAATTTGACATGTACTTTGACAACTACAACTTAATAGAGACACAAAAACGTCAATATGCATGTTCCCAGATGAGTGATTGTGTTCGAATGCAATGGAAAGTCGGTGAAAGGCAACTTCAAGCTCAAGAATGTAAACCTAAAACGTGGGACTAGATGAAGTATGAGTTGGCAGGCATGTACCTATCTGAGCATGAACGAAACATGTACTTCCTTCCACCAGATGTCTAAAAGCCACCCACACTTGACAATAGCATGAAGGAATCATAGGCCTCTATTGCGAAAGAGCAACAAGAGAAGACACCTTTGACCAGTGAACTAGAGTCAAAAGTTGAGGTTAGTGTTAAAATTTTTCCAACCATTCCTATTGTTGAGGAAGAACTAGTTATTGATGTTCCCATCAACGAAACTCATGTGGGAGAAGTAGAAAGCAACAAGGTTGCCACAATGGACAATGAGGTTGAGACTAGGGAACTTGACACTACAACAACTGTGATGATTGTGAACAACCAAAAGGAAGATCCTACGGAGTTCAAGAATGAAGTTGTGTTTGAACCATCAATGGAACCAATTAGGAACCACCAGATAGATGAACCAAAAGAACTTCATGTTGCATTGAAGTTAGAAGAGATCAAAGGTGCATATGTAGATGACCCTATGGATACATCTAAAGATATTAAAGTTGAGCATGTGGAATTTGTCATCCTATTAAAGTATCTTGAAGATCGAGCTCCTCACATTTTAGACTACATCTTTATCGTTAAAGAGCTACCTGAATTTTTCTACGGCTTGAAGAGGACGTGCACCATGATATAATCACCCTCACATTCTACAAAATTCGAGGACGAATTTTTTCTAAGAGAGGGCAAGTTGATGTAGATAAGTCACTTGGGCTTATTTTATTGCAAATAAGCCTTGGGTTGTGTTATGTATGTGTTGGGCCTTTGATCCCATGGATTTTCTTTGAAATTGACCACTTTAATAGGCCTAAAATATGGGTAAAAGGTAGGAAAACGGAATTTTATTCATTAGTTTAATTAGTTGCTATTTAATTCAATAAAGGCCCATTAGGCCATTAGTTGGTTGTAAAGTCCTATATGGATTATTAGTTAGTTAGTCCTACTCCATGTTGGAGTCATAAAGTCAAGTCCTAGTCCTATTTTGAATTCGTAGTTGTAGTAGGAGTGTTCAGTCCTATTGGGAAACTAGAATTCCTAGTTGTAGTAGGAGTGTCTAGTCCTATTGAGAAACTAGCTCCTAGTTGTAGTAGGAGTGTCTAGTCCTATTGGGAAACTAGCTCCTAGTATTAGTATGATTATAAACTTCCCCTCTATAAATAGAGAGGCATATGTACCATTATTGGACAGATTTGAATGAAAGAAAGTTTTCATATATGAAAGAAAGTTTGCAACTAAATGCTTAGAGCTGCTGAGATAGCTGTGGGTGAGAAGTCCATGCTGAGATAGCCATTTCTTTTATTCTCTTTCACCCTTCTCAATCCCCAGCTGTTTTATTCTTTTTTTTTATTATTTGCTGTAACATTCAAGAGGTATAGTTCAGATTTTGATAAAAGTCTCAAGAAATCAGAATCGATCAACAATCCTAGCGGGAATAGGAGAGAGATCGATCTCCTCTCTTTCTCTCTTCTGTACTCTGTTTAGCCAGGTCTTCAATCAGGGTATTCCAGGCCTCATAAGGGTCCCACGATCCTTACCTAGTCACTGTTGGAAGCATTCAACTGCTGTTCTTGAAGGTTCTTCTCAGTTTTCTCTTATAGGTCAGAAAATCAAGAAAGCTTGTAACTTCACAATCAGCTGTTAGAATCCTCTCAACTTTGGGGGTTTTTGTACCCTCCCTAGGGACTATCTACGCCCAAGAGTGCAACTCAATCGGACTCCTACAGCCCTGACCGCACCTCTCTCTCTCTCCATAACAGGCCTTTCTCTCTCCTATCGGGTTAGGTTTTGAGCTGGTTTTGCTCCTATATGGGTATTGTATCCTTGGGGATTTATTTGATGGTATTATTTCTTTGTTTTTTACTCCTATTTGTATTGTTTGGGGTTATAAACTGCGGAGTTGGTTACTTGTAATCTACTCCTGCATTAATCACTCTCTTTCCTCCTCTAGATTGACTAAAGGGGCACATCATATATTTTTTCTTCGTTCTGCTCAACCTAAAACCTCTTGATTCCAAGCTCGTTCTCCATAGCTCCAGTTTAGTATTAGTCCCATCCACAGTTTCATCTATCAACACAATATCATCAACAAATAGCATACACCACGGAATCGAGTCTTGGATGTGCCTGGTTAGGTCATCCATAATGAGTGCAAATAAATAAGGACTTAGAGCAGATCCTTGGTGTAACCCAATTGTGATTGGGAATTCATTACATTGTCCCTCTGATGTTTTGACACTCGTCACCACTCCCTCGTACATGTCCTTGATTATATCTACATAGTTGATCTTACCTCATTTTTTTTCCAGGACATGCCAAATTAGCTCTCTCTGTACTCTGTCATAAGCTTTCTCTAGGTCAATAAAGACCATATGGAGGTCCTTTCTGTGGGCTCTAAAAACTTCATAAGCCTCCTTAGGAGGTAAATAGCTTCTGTTGTGGATCTCCTTAGCATAAAGCTGAATTGGTTCTTCGATACCTTGGTTTCCTTTCTTAGGTGGACTTCAATAACTTTTTCGCATAGTTTCATGGTGTGGCTCATAAGTTTTATGCCTCTATAGTTTTTGCAGTTTTGGACATCCCCTTTGTTCTTATAAATCGGAACCACAATGCTTCTCCTCCACTCATCTGGCATAGATTTTGTACTCAACATTTTGTTAAACAGCTTGGTTAACCAAGACACTCCATGTCCTCCCAAGCTCTTTCATACTTCGATTGGGATCTCATCCGGTCTCGTAGTTCTACCTATATTCTTCCTTCGCATGGCCTCTTTAACCTGGATTTTGTCAATTTGCAATAAATTCCCATAGGAGGATTGGCTTCATGGCTACGCCCCTCCACATCTGGGTTCACCCTATCAGTCACAGTTATCTCCATTTTGTAGGTTACAAAAATAATCACCCCATCTCCTCATAATGTCCTCGTTCCTTACCAATACTCTACCATCCTCACTTTTGATGCATCTGACACGGTCCAAATCCATACTCATCCTTTCTCTTATCTTAGCCATCCTACAAATCTCTTTTTCTCCCTCCTTTGTGTTAATGTTTTTATACAGATCATCATATTTCTTTGCCCTAGCTTTACCCATAATCTTCCTAGCCTCATTTCTAGCTATGTGATATCTTGCTCTATCATCAGGCTCGTTAGTCCTTTGCCAAGTCTTAAAACAATCTTTCTTAGTCTTAATGGCGGCCTAGACCTTGTTGTTTCACCACCAGGTCTCTCTAGGGGTACGTCTTCCGCCCTTAGTTAAACCTAAGACCTCTTTAGCCACCTCCTTAATGCTAGTCGTCATTGCAGTCCACGTCTCGTTAGTATTTCCCACATAGTCTCACGTGCCTCGTTCGATCACTTTATCATAAAACGATTTTAGGGGCACTCCGCGTAGTCGCCTCTAATTTATTTTAAGGCATAAGTGCATCACCTTCTTATGTTGCCTCATACTAAACTACAAATCCATGACCACCAGTCGATGTTGTGTCGTTAAACTCTCTCTTTGTATAACCTTATAATCTTTACAAAGCAGCTTGTTGGATCTTGTAGTCATAAAGAAATCAATTTGGCTTGCGTGCAATCCACTCTTATAAGTAACTAAATGCACTTCTTTTTTCTCAAAAAAGGTATTTGCAATACAAAGGTCATATGCTATTGCAAAGTCCAACATTGAAGTCCCCTCTGCGTTCCTCTCTCCAGCTCCATATCCTCCATGCCTCTTCGTAGCCTCTACGATCCTTGCTTACATGGCCATTAAGGTCCCCACCAATAATAATTTTCTCCCCTTGATCGAGACCCTGCATCATTTCATCCATATGCTCCCAGAATTGTACCTTAACCCTGTCATCAAGCCCTGCTTGGGGTGCGTAAACGCAAACTATGTTAAAAATCTCATCCCCAATCACCAGTTTAATGGCGAGAGTCCTATCTCCAAGTCTCTTAACATCCACAACGTCATTTTTAAGATCTTTGTCAAGTACTATTCCCACTCCCCCTCTCCCACATTCATTTCCCAAGTACCATAGCTTGAAGTCGTCCAACCCCTTAGCTTTACTACCTTTCCATCTCGTTTCTTGAATACATGCAACATTAATCCTTCTTTTCCTCATAAAATCAATTAACTCCATACTCGTACTCATCAGCGAACCAATGTTCCATGATGCAAATCTAAACCCACAAGATTAGAACCACAAGACATGCTATAAATGATAAAAGAGAAGGGTTAGTCAAGAGATATGTAGTAAAATAATCTAAAAAGGATTCATGCAAAAGTGATTGGTTGAGTATAAATATATACAGTGCCGGCTACCTACTTGACGCACCAATAGTAAGGATGCAAATATAGATATATAGATACTAGAATGAGCAGAAATCAGAAGTAAACATGCAACCCGTCGAACTCAATAGGCCAGCATAACATAAACGATACTATCCAACTACAGCATAGCATGCACACAACAAGACACAAATATGCTCACAGAAACACACATACAAAAGATATCAGATAGGGTAAGTACGGAAACTTCCCGAGACTAGGGGGGGAAAAAAAACACAATAAAGGGGAGGAAAAGTGTAGGAGGTGTCCCTTACTACTCAAACTAAGGTGGCAAGGATGCCAGTCAGCGCCCAGCCAGAAAACCCTTATCCCAACTAAATGGGGTCGGGCTACATGAATCCTATTTCTCCAATCGGTTCTATTCAAAGCCATGCAAGATTCCGATCCTAAGCTATACATGTCCTTCCTCACTACTTTTGTGGTTATTTTAAGCCTACCTCTAGCTCTTTTAGCTCTTTTAGAGATTGCATATGGGGCATTTTACCATGTTGTATCGAATAATTTCTTTTTGTTGCTTTTAAAAGAGTGTTATTGGCTCTTGCGTCTCGTTTAAGAAGATTTTTACGGAGAAACTAAGAGAATATTCTTGTATTTAGTACGTTCAAAGAAGTTCCAAAATTTACACGCATGGTCTTTCAAATTAATCGTTTGAGCAAGGTCTACCTTCCTAGAAGGTTTTACTGATGGCCAATAATCAATGTGGAAGTTTTTTTTCCTTTATAAAGATTCCTTTTTGTCCTTTAGTCAACTAAGTTGCCCTTCGAAAGGGTTCTCCCACCTGTCTGAAAGGTCTTCTACAATATATCTGTTAATAAGTGCATTGGGAATAGTTCACCTGGTGGTGGTGATTGCATGTTTTATTTCTCAGTTTCCGACCTTAAAGATCGTGATATGTAGAATACAAATCTTGTGTAGTTATCTTTTTTTTTTCTGGTAAATGTATAGTTATCAATGATGTGTGCAAGACTTGGCCGTTAGATTATTTATTTGTTTGCACAACTTACTATGCTATTTTCAGATCTAAAAATCCTTGCATTGATCACCCACCCATTTGCCATTCTCTCTCTCTGAGGTTTGGGAGCTGAAAGCTGCAGATTTGACTATTAGCCCTATTCAGTGTGCTGCAATTGGTGTTGACAATTGAAGTCATTGTATTTCATTAACTGTTCAGAGAAGATAGGTTGCCAACTGTAAGTACATCTCCGTCCATCTGAATTCATTGGCTCTCTTGATTAAGGGCATCTCGCTTCGATTTCTATGTCTAGTTTGCACCTGGAAAGATAAATTCCGGAGCAAGCCACATCATCTGATCAGGTTAAGCAAGGACAGCTCCTTTTTGGCTCTGATCAATCAGTTTGTTATGCAAATTTTGTCGGAATGTTGATTTTGATCAGGTTGCTGATATGTATCGTGCTGAAAAGTATAGTGGTGCTAACGCTCAGGGTGAAGATGATTAAGGGATAGTACCTCATTTTCATTTAGCCCAACAGTGCTTTCTTTTGCTGGTTCTCAGTGTCATAGTGAGCATGTGGATTTTTTTTAATAATACATATTCCTGATTTGCAGTTGTGAGTTTATAAGGGGACATGCATTTAGCCCACTGATATTCGTTGGATTTAGTTCTCGGCAGGATCGGATCAGTACCAGAGAGGATCGGTGTGTATTAGTCACTTTTACCCTTGCTTTTCAGAAAAGTATTTTTTTTTTTTACTGTTTTAACCTGAAACGATATGGATAATCGATTTGGATCGATCTCAGCCAATACCGATACGATACCGATACTTGAAACCATGTGTCCTGGACCCCTGATGGTGTGGCCAATCAAAGGTACGCTTGGCGAATGTGCAAAACATGTTTGTATATACTATGTACCCTCAACCATCAAGTTGTCATTTTGGGGGGGG
>NC_056558.1:37038820-37059550 GCF_013358625.1 Macadamia integrifolia | reverse complement strand
GGGGGGAGTAATAAAATTGTATGGACTTCCTTTCAATCTATTCACTGTGGCAGGTTCAGATATCAGGAGGGTATTTTGGGGGACATACGAATATGTGGAGGCAAATCTTTTTCCAAATTGTATTCAAATTGATACCCATATGATAAGGGTTCGATCTAGGAGAAGGTGCAGAGGAAACAATAAAAGGAGGTAGAGATGGAGGAATAGCAGAGATGATAGGCCTGTACAAAAAGTATGGAGGATCTAGTAACAGCTTGACTACCGTCTGGCACCAAGATAGTAAAACCCCTTCATTGTAGAGTGAAGGTTTGGAGTAGAACGATGAAAGATGACAAGGCTGCGGGTCCTTCAGATCAGCCACATCAAAGACACCCAGTGAACAACATCCCTATAATGAGGAACCCCGTTGAGGTGCTATTGCAGGAAGGTGATCCAGTCTTTAATCGAGTATCCATTGAAGAAACTCGCCAACATGAGGCAGCAAAAGTGCAAATACAAGGGCATGAAAAACAGTCTCTGAGCAGGCATAGCAAAAGGGGCAATCAGAATTAACAAAGAGGTTCCTACGAAAGAGATGGTTGACAGCCAAAACTCCGTAGCTACAGTGCCTCCAAGAAAATTGAATGAGGGAAGTAATGACCTTTAAACACTTGAACCCATAAACCAATTCCATTCTGTAAGATCTGCCACCACTGTTGTGCTAGTAGAGCCAAATTAGAACATTCAAAGTTGCGAAAGCCAAAGCCGCCGGTGACTTTTTTTGGTGCACAAATTCTCATTCTTAGGCATGTTTCCACCTGAACCGACGAAGGAAGAAGGATGAAGAATCATAGACATGACTGGACAGATTTGATAAAAATTTCCTTACAAGCAGGGGAAAACAGATTTTCCTTCCTCCTTGAAAGTTTTGACTTGGACCCTTCTGATAATGCCATGGAAAGTAAGGCTTCCAAAATCACAGTTGGGAGGTCCAAAGTTTCCATGATATTGGCTTCACAAAAGACAATTGAGTGTATAAATGTCGTGTTTGATGGCAGAGGGAGTATTGGGGCTAAAGAGAATGTTGGTTGAAGGAGGGTCATAATATGATGGCATCCTAGCAGCTCTAACTTAGCAGAAAAGAAAAAAAAAACAAGTGTGAGACCCGGGGATCAGGTCTTCTAGTTTTAAGCTTGATTAGATATGGTCTTCATGAGTTGGGCTTGAAGCATTAGGTCAGCCATTTATATGTAGTTTAGGGTGATAAGTATATAGTTAAGATCTTGTAGTGCCAGAATCCTAAATGCCATTTTCTATGGCTAGAGTACCCAAAGCTATGTTCCCTCAAACATCTTAGGGACTCAAATGTTTGCCTGTGTGAGGGGGAGGGGGGGAAATTCTCTTAATTGGTGGGTCTTGTGCCCATAATACGCTCGCTTACTGATAAGTGTGTGGCCTAGAATCTAGCAAAAGATCAATTGGTTCCGTTTGGTTATGTATAAAATAAGAAAAAAAGATGTTTGAAAGGCAATGTGGTCCTCGTGCTCAGACATAAAGGAGAGCAAAATCATGAAAGGAAGAAATTTCACTTATGTTGATGCTGTTGCATGCACATGCATTGGTCCCCGTGCCACGGTTCCTTTTAGGGATCCCTTCCCCCATAAAATTTGAAAGGTATGATAGAAGCTTGATGCTATGAGACAAGCATAGGTAATTGTAGGTAGTTGAAGAGTAAATTTCTACCAGAAATAAAAATAATGAACTAAATTTCTTTTGCCATATCTTACTCCCAACTGTTAGGTAAAGGAACGTGTGTGACAAACTGATGTCCTAGGATGGCTGGTATCTCACTTGAGAAGTAGGTTACGCAACTGAACATTGGGTACTGCTGTTACAGTTGATATTAGGTGGAATGTTCAGGGGAACTAGTGGGTTTGGCTCCTCTCCAATGTTTCCTTCAACAATGCTCCAATTGATACAGGACATCTCAACACCTGGGGCACACAGTCCCAGGTGATTGACACGTAGCCTCAGTCATGCCTATGTTTGATTGGAGAGTGGTTAGTCATTAAAGAGGATTCAGATCCGTCAATTGGTTGGTTTGGCCAGGGTTAGATTGAGGTTTCAATCTGTTACTAGGTTAAACCAAAACCAAATTAAGAAATTTTTTGGGTTTTGATTGATGCATTCAACCGGTTTAGTTTGGTTTCAATTTCTATTGGTTCCATAAAATCCCAACTCAAAACCAAACCAATTTGGTTCGATCTAAGTTGAACTCATCGGTTTTAGTTTTTCCAATTGATTCGGGCTGAAGTTTTGACAGGTGGAATCGTCACGCCCCACCAATGGGGCACAGGAGGGGGCAGACACTGTTAGGGAGAGGGATCCCAAAATGGGAAACTCATTCTCATGGCCCTGTAACTGTTGAGGAGTAGCTTTCAAAATGATCTACCATTATGAGTCATGTGGGCAGTTGGTTTTGACTAACCGACCATTGGTTAGTTATACGTCTTATGGATTTAACCATATGTATCTTTCAAAATTGAATTCAATCAAATTTTGTTCATTCATGTACATGCATTATGGATTCTCCAGCCATCCAGTGGCATTGATTCACCATTCTATAATAAAAATTGGGTCCTATCTGATTAGTCATGTCCTTGCTGCCTTCAGAAAAGAAAGGGGAAAAGATTCCAACCAGAATGTGTTGTCTGCATTTAATCACAGAACCGCGAGAAATGATTTCCCGCTTCCCTGAAATGATATCTCTATGCATGTTCTTATTGGCCCATGTTTGTGCAGGAGCCACTCAGTGATTTACTGTCCGAAAAAAAAAATGTACAAAAGTATCAAATTTATGAATTGATTCTGCTGATAACCCTACAACATTGTACATCCAGACAGATGGAGCTAAGGTGCCATCAATTTTCTTCCCTTATTAGGAGGAATAACCAATCAGCCGTATCATTTGAACTTATTCGATGTATGGAAAAAGGAATTCTACCACATTCTGTAAAGCACTAAAGCTTGATGACCGGTCACCATTTTTCTCCCAAGCCTGTGGTGCATCATTTGTATAAAAGGACTTCTATCAGTGAAAAATCTAAATAAAAAAAAAAAATGACGTATCTAATGCACAAGGCTCCTGCATGACTAACAAGTTACAACCTTTGTACATTCTTAAATGTAGATTAGCAGATCATTCTCTAATAGCACCTGTTCCCATAGAGAATTTTCGATTTCAAAATGTATCGAATCATTCAGTATTAAAATAAATAATAATAATAAAAAAAAGGCGAGATATTAACTCTTTCCTCAACACAAGTGAAGGAAAGCAAGATTTGTTTTTCAATCCATCTCTTTCAAGGGTGCGGTGGTGACAAGAAACCGTTTCATACCCAAAAAGAAGTGAGTTACGCCTGAGCTAAGCTTAGAGATGGAGGTCTTCTTTCAGGTCAATCAAGACATGTTTTGGTGCCAGTAGATATCCATTAGCAAGCAACACTAAGGTCAAGAATCGAAGAGTTGCCTAACAACCTAGGAGGAGCCCAATTTCCAATCTCCACAACATGTTTTGGTTTAGCACCTAAGTATTCCATAATGGTCATCGTCAAAAAGTCTCAAAACCCAAAAAAGCTCCCTTGGAGACCTGGGGTCACCATTACTGTTACTGATGGACCCAACTTAGACAAGGGTCATTAACCCAGAAAAAGTTTAGACAATGGTCATTAACCCAGAAAAAGTATCTTGCTTTAACTTTAACCCTGTCTAATCCCCAGCTTGATAACACTCACTATTGTTCAACTGGTAGGTTGAGCAATAGGGTTAGTAGAGCAGGATCTCACATTCTCACCCCAGTGTTTATGATTGCTCTCCTTCATCTCTGCAATTATTGCTGTACTTTTAAATTATAACAATCAGAATAAAATAACAAAGACATGATCTTGAGTAGATAGATAGATTATAGAGACTATCTAGAAAAAGGAAAAGAAAAAAAAAACATTAGGAAACAGAAAGATTAAACTTCATATAATACACCACACTAGCAGTACAAGTTGCTGTGGATGATCTTGATTCGGATTTGAAGGTCCCACCTTCATCACCCGACAAGGAGTGTTTTGTTTGTTGGCCACCCCTCCTTACATCTCATCTTCCAACCCCTAACAACTCCATCACCAAACCCTTTTACATGTTTGGTTTGGATCTTCTCACTACACACTCTTCTCATAGTCTCATATACATATCAATTTTCCAAATACATCTCAAATAGATTAAAACCATAAAATTGAAGGAAAAAAAGAACAAAAGGGCTAAGTTGTAAATGAAAAGGAGAGACAAAAAATCTCAATCAGCACACAAGGGAAAAGCCTAGAGAGCAACAATCTCTATTCTTTCTCTTTCTCTCTCTAACTCTCTCTATCTCTGAAATCTGAAGTCTGAATCTGAAGTCTGAAGTCTGAAGTCTGAAATTTGTTAGGTAGGAAAAGGAATATAGAATCCATCCTTTCCATCCCTAGGAGAAACCACTATACAAATGCTTAGGTAAAAGCTAAAAGCATAACAACTGAATCCACAACACAATTTCATTCATGTTAAGGTCTGATATTAGTAGAATTGAGAGATAGTAAATAATGTAAAGACTAATTGATGGAGGAGTCATCGGAGAAGAACTCTTTGATACTTGGTGGAAGAATCAGACCCCTCACAAACAACAAGACCTCTTTTCCTTTTAGCAATACCTCCACCACCATTGTTGTTGTTCATGTCACCATTGATTCCGATCACAGAGTCTTGATGCAGGAGGTGAGGTGTCTGTGGTGGTGGTGGAGAGGTAATGGCGACTGGTGGAATCTCAAAGGAGTCAAGTTGGGGAGGTGGGTGTCGCCACTGAGGAAGAGGACCAGCCAGTAAAAGGGTCTGAAGTAGTGGCCCTGCTTTCATCACTGCCTGCAAAAGCTTACCCTTCTCTGGCAATGGCTTCTCTGAGGGTAATTTTACTGTTGCCATTCCTGATGTTGTTGCTGGTAGTGGTGGCTGCAATGGGGGCGGTGGAATTGGGTCCATCACCGGAGATGAGACGATGCTTTCTTCACAATCCGAGGAGGATATGCCAGTGTTGGAATCACCTCCTCTTCTGGCTTCATCTTCAATGCTGGAGATCCCTGAAAGAGGAGTATTCTGTTGGGGTTGTTGGAGATGCTGCTGCTGTTGCTGTTGCTGTTGCTGTTGCTGTTGCTGTTGCTGTTGTTGCAGGAGTAAGAGCTTCTCCACTAGTAATCTTTGGCATTTGTCTTGTGCCTCATCTCTCTCCCTGATAGCTCTGTTCAAGAGATCTTGGAGACGGTTCATTTGTTCTTCTCTCTTCCTTATCTCCTCTTGAGCTGCTAGCCTTGTTGTCTCTAGCTCCAGAGTTGTCAACAATAGAGAATGCCTCAGCTCATCCATGTTCTGCTCAATTTCAATAGACCCAAATCATCATACAAGAAACAGAACAAAACAGAACAAGAAAGAAGAGCTTCCCCATTGAAGAATTATAAGAAAATAAAGAAGGATTTGTTACAGAACTACATCAAATGAGAGAATGTAGGCAAAGGAAGAAGACCCAGTTGAGAATTTTACCTTTCCTTGGTAGTAATAACCCCAGCCAAGAGGTGGAATTCTCTGATTGTCCATTATAGTACCTTAGTGAAGAACTGTAAAGAGCCTGAAACAGAACAGATCACTACTGAGAGAGGAAATTAAGACTGGTTATGACAGTGGGAGAGAGTGTTTGTTGGGTGGTTCCTCATCTCTTATAACTATAAGTGCTTGCCTGCTTGCTTTGGTACTATTTCTTTTCCATCTTTTCTCATAGCTTTAACTTTTCCATGAGGTTAGACAAAACACAAAAGGCCAAAAAAGCCTACAGAAGCCCACATTTTCGCTACTCAGTACACACACTCCTCTTTCTTTTTCAAGTTGGATTTAGACCCAAACGCAGCTAGAAGTGTAATTCTGTTAAGGCGGGAATATGAAACCGGCGAGGAAAGCGGGTGCTAACCACCGTATAGCTTCTCACTGTGCTCTTTCTTTCTTGTCCTTTCCATTATTCATTACATAAGATGCTTTTCCTTTGTGTATATATATATATATATATATATTTTTTTTTTGCTTAATAATTATAGGGCAAGGGTTCCCCACCCCTCACCAATAGGCGTGCAGAAATCCATTTTATCAATAGGGGGTCCACATATTAAGAGGATTGAGTGTTAATTACGTAGGAAAGAATCCCCACACTATGGGTATGGGAATCTTTATCGCGTAACTCTGTCCGAAGCATGCTCTCTTGTGTCTATCTCTTTCCCCTTATAAAATGATACATCTATGGATCTACCCTTTTTTGGGAGGAGAGAGAAAAAGAGAAACACACAAGGAACTCCGGACATATTATGAGTGAGGGTTGTCTAACAAGAGTGATAAGAGTAGCGCACCAATGATGGGCAGTGAAACAGTTTCATATTGGGCTTAGAGAGATCATTTCATGTGAAAGAGAGAGAGAGAATGTGCTAATGTACCCTCCACACTCAAAGAACTTTTTCTCTTATATGGGTAAAAAATTTGATAATATTACATACTTTTTGATACTCGGAGTTAGAAAGCATAGGGAAGAATTTATGTTCCATCTTCCTTTAAAAAGGAATATGAAATTCTCTTATGTCTGGTATATGTTCTGTCAAGGAATTCTGATTGAGCAAAGCCATCTGATCCAATGACTAACCCTAGAAAGTTAGATTCTCCCATGCACAGTGAGATAGATCAAGATGATCATAAAATATCTCTCTCTCTCTCTCTCTCACTTATACTTATATAGTCAATGGTTCAATATAAATCTAACCCCCCACACCAAAAAAAAAAAAAAAAAAAACTGAAATGTAAAGACTTGTGGTCAATGTTCTGTGCTTCTTTTAGTTATAGTCAGAGAAGGGTGCTGGTGCATGGTAGGGAACCGAATTTTCCCACCAAAATTTGGCAAAAGAGCGATGGTGGGGGCCCCATGGACTCCTTTGGACAAAAAGTCTATAAAGGCAAGAAGAACGGCTCAACGTTTGACCAATTCTATTACTCTCTCACTATTGGAGAAATGCCTACTCCATCTACCATACTATTTATACACTTCTCAAACAGTGTTGTTACTTGCAGGGACCTAGGAAGCAAAATATTTGCTTTTCTAGTTGATTTAAATCATGTAAATTATTTTATTTTATTTTTTATTTTTTGTATCAAATCAATAACAAAATTGAAATCGTTTAATAAATAGTTTGATTTTAGTTTCTATCATTCATATTTTGAACATAATCGAACCAAGCTTATTATTATCATTATTGGTGTCCAATACAAAGTCCCTAGTTTGGATTCTCTCTCATTACATATGAAGTGTAGTTATTTTTCACATACGTTATCTTATTGCCATGTGTCTTATAATTGATGACGGATTTTTATCTGTTATCTTCTTTTCTCTTTGATGGGTATTTTCTTGTCACAATGATTACGACAAATGGCAATATTGAAGCTATGTGAAGAGTAACTATCTACCAAAAAAAAAAACACAAGAGTAACTACTGTCTAGTGAAGAAAATTTAAACTCACTGTTTGCTTTTGCCTACCGTTAATGATCGAATCAATATAATATGTTGGTAGCATAGTGGAAGGAAGCCCTTGTCCTATCATCGTTTAAATCTGTTGATAACGGGTTTGAGTTGACACACCCCATTATCTCGCATTAATCTTTTAAAAGTGCTACATGCCGTATGGAGGCTTCGATCTAGGGCTACGATCACTACCATCGAGCATACATTTTCTTTTAATATATATATAATATGAAGCCCAAAGGTAGAAAAGTGCCCGGGTCCATGATAGCAGATCTGACAATACCCATCTTCTAATATTTCATTATTATATTTTTCACTCTAGATATATATATATATATATATAATATGAAGCCCAAAGGTAGAAAAATGCCCGGGTCCATGATAGCAGAGGTCTAACAATACCTATCTTCTAATATTTCATTATTATATTTTTCACTCTAGATAGATATATATATATATATATATATATACTTTTTTATTCTTTCTTTCCCAGCAGTTACAATAGGTTAAAGAAGTCACATAATAAATTGCAGAAAGCATAAGATAAGAATTGTTTGAGATGCTTGTGGAATCAGTGACTTGGAAAAGGAGGTCTGTGTGGATATATCAAAATTATTGAGACCATAATTAAGGAAGTATTATTATTATTATTATGTTTAAAGTAAAAAAAGTATTAAAATTTAACCTTGTCTTTCAAATGAAGTGTTATAACAATTAATAATGGTGTTATTATAATTATGTTAGTTAAACCACGCTTACTAACAGTATGGTCGTTAACAACGGTTAATCCCATTATAACCTTTTACTATCTTATTTTAATATTCTAAGTATCCCTATCAAACCAAGCAAAGTTAAAAAAAAAAAAAAAAAAAAAAAAAAAAAAAAAAAAAAAAAAAAAAAAAAAAAAAAAAAAAAAAAAAAAAAAAAAAATCTTCAATAGATTATAGAAAAAGTAGCCACCATCTAATGCTCCCCACGGTTATAAATAAAAATTTCTTCCAAGTGGGTCAAGAAGATATTTTTGCTAGGTGATTAACATTAGCAATCCTCTTATATATCCCAAATAATCATATTAAATATCCGGAAATCATGGTCATTTGTTGTTGTTTATTAATGGGGTTAGAAGAATGGAAAAGGGTTTTCCACAAAATCAGTGTAAAAAAGAATCTACATAATACACCAACGAGGGTTTATAGGATGGTATCATATCAACATGGCGTCCACATGGGGTTGACATGGTCTGTGTGAAACCCATTGTTTATTATGTGAATAAGATATATTAGAATTTGTGTAAGGACGTTGCATAATTTTTTTTCAAAAGAACTATATGTAGAATAACTCGTATGTGTTATGTATGAATTTTCACTTGTCAATAAGGGCGTATCTGATCAGAAGGTCTAGATAGATTGTGATGCATTTCAACTAATAGCCACTATAATACAAATTGATTGGCAATAATGATACATACTTAGTTTATTTTATTCTTTTAATTTTAAATTTGAACAGCATAATAGCCTTTTTACCTTATGATAGATATTTTTTTGGGTCCTATTAATAGGGTTTTTTTATGATATGGTTTGAGAGTTACTGTGACCAGTTTGATACATCCATATCTTTTTGAGTTGCTTTCACATTGTCAACTTAATAATTTTCTTCTCATCATTCCTTCATGTCGCCAACCACTTTTCAGTTTAGGTTTTTGCTATTTTTTGAATTTCATTTCAGAACTGTTCCAGTATCATGTCTTAGAGAGAGAGAGAGAGAGAGAGAGAGAGAGAGAGAGAGAGAAGCCTCTTCCTACAAGACATTCTCTATGAGTGCTTACAGTGTAAGAATCTGTCGGAAGAACTCAATGATGCTTTGAAGTTTTTTATTCAATAACTTGAGGATTTCTAAAAACAGCAAAGAAAAAAAAAAAAAAAAAGATAAGGTAAGTTTCATTGCTTTATATATATATATATATTTATTTATTTATTGGTTAACATAAATGTTGGAATTTAAGTTTCAAACTATAGTGAAATTGGTTTTTTCAAAATTGTCTTTTTGAAATCCAAAGTAGTCTTTTTGAAATTCAGCTTTTCTCCTCAAAAGTGTCTCTTCTTACTTTTGCTATTTTGTTTTTAGCATTTGTGGAGTTATGAATGGGCAAAAAACAACTCATAAAAGTTTAGTCCCACATCACTTAGGGGTGAAAGAAAACTTGGATATATATGTAAGAATATTTATCAAGGATGCAAGCCCTTTGGAGAGGCACTCTCCCTTATCATGTGTGTGTGGGGGTTCTTGGGGTGCTTTTGATAGAGCCGGGCCTGGTCGGAGTCAGGTACGGATACGGGGGTGGTTCGAAGAACCTACTTTTTACTACATGTACCCTTCCCATACAAAGAGACATACAGGTGTACCCATTCGTTTACAGAGGCCTACATTTAATATATACAAGTATTCTGTCTGTATTTGTTTACAGAGGCCTACATTCAATATATACAAGTATTTTGTCTGTATTCGGGTACTGATACTATGAGAGTTTTTATTCTCTATTTACAACAAGTGCTTCTGCTTTTGTTCTCTGTTTTGCTCTATATTATTGTTTTTTATTTGAATTTCTGAGTATTACCTTGAGACATACTTGTGGGAATTGCTTATTGGAGTGCACCTCAAGCAATTGGAGAGTTGTTTTATCTTGAAGATCAAAATGTAAGGTCAACCCGGTTGCATACATATATACAAGGTGTTCAAATACCTTAAAGAGAGTATCTGTATATGACTCAACTCTACTTAAGGCAGATGATTTCTGCTACTATGTTAAAGGATTATTTGAACAAGTCATTTTTTACTTGTATTTGTATTTTCATTAATATAATTGTTTGTCAAAGTCTTATACCTATTGCCTGGTTATTGTTTTACTTACAAGAAATCAACAAAAAAAAAAAAAGAATACCATCTAATGGCGCACCCTATGATCAGACACGGTGGCAAAAAGATCATTGTATCCCCTGGTTGGTCCCAATGTTAGCATAGTGGCTACGAGACTAGGTAGTGATCCCCAATCCAAATAATAATAATAATAATAATAATAAATAAATAAATAAATAACGGACAATTCGTTGGGACTCAACTATCACCAATATTGGATATATGCCTTCGTCAAATCTAATTTTAAATGTTTAAATTACATTAATTTGCATTATTATTTTATATGTGATATTTTACCCTCATATTATATTTCTTAAAGTGTTAGCAATTAGGAACATAATTAGGCATTTTGTTTATACAATTGTCACGTTGTATATTTTCAAAATGTGATTCAAGAATATAAACATGAATATTCATGTTGTATGTATACTGAACTAGATCATCTAAGAATCTTGGTTGCATTACTATCGATCTTTTTTAAGTTAGATTCTCTCTGATAATTGTCGGTCCTCATATGGTCATACCTAGGAGGCTCTTACTATCTCAATTGCACCTTGCATGTTTTGGTGTACTAAACGTCGATGCCTACACTAGCTATATATTTGTGCTTCAAATTCACAATATTCATTGGTGAAAGGAAAAGCTACTCAACAAGGGACCCACTTTCCGAATAGGTTGAATATCCTAAGATAATTATACGATTGTGGTTGGATTAAAATTCTAAGTAAGATGGGAGTTTTGTAAAGAGTTTATAGATTTATTTTGAATATTATTACTTGTTTGATAATTATTTATTTAATAATTACATTTGAAAAGTTTCTTCGAAAATTTTATATGCAATCAATGGTCGAGATTCTTTGATATGACTGTGTCAATGGGCTAGGGTTTTGATGGTGTTTGTATTGGATACACATAAACCCATTATATGATATTGTTATATGGAAGGACTTTAATGTTATTATTTCTCACTTTAATAGTTTTCACTAATTAATATTCATAGGTGTATTTATTGATAAATATTATTTGCCTACATAAATTGACTTTTAGACTATGTTTGATTGTTAGGAAAGATAATAGAAAAAAAAAATCTAAAAAAAAAAATTGAATTTGAGGAGAAAGATAAATACATAAATCAATCATGGCATCATAAACATAACCTTAGGTAAGGGAGAGAGATGAGTACACCGCCCATGTGTGGCACCAATAGGGGTGCAAGATAGAGAATTATACATGAGCGGTAGGGGGTTATTTCAAAGGGGGAAGAGAAAAATAAACATAGTGAACGCTAGCTTGCAGTATGCAATTGGTGTGACCAGTCTTTTCCCCTTTAAGTAATTATTTTTAAGGACAAATAATTGGTCGCATGACCCTTGCACCAGCGCAAGGGCATGAGAGGGTGCGCTAGGGTATGAACCTGAATGTGATTTTTCTGATTCATATGCCTTTGTGTTTGGATGTAGTGGCCACACGACAATGCAACTTTCTTTTTCCTTTACTTTATATACTCATGTTGAGTCTAACTCATATAAAGAAATTCTAATTGATTCACTTAATAAGATCCTGCCACTTTGCATATAGTCTCTTTTGCATATTACGGATCCCATTCAATACATAGAGAGATTGAGTAGGGTGTAGGACATGGTTTTAGTAGTTTCCGACCCTCTCTCTCCTCCTATACTTTGTCTTCTTTGAGAGGTTAGGGTTTTGAAACCTAGTGTGTGAGATTGATTCTACTACTTGAGTTCTTCGTTATTTGTTGAATATGTAAATTTGCTCATTTGAAAAAGGACTGTGTTCAATTAGTGCCACATTTTTTTGTGAAGGAATTGCACTTGTAGTACAAATAAGTAATCTTAAAAAACTCTAGTTTTGCTTTTATGTACTTTTTTTTTTTAACCGAGGTGTCCTGGCCAGCTTACATGTGCCTCAACTAATCCTCGGAGAGACTAGTACAGCAATCCACCGCCACGGTCTCCACTTAAGTCTTAGATGCACAGGTGGGAATCGAACCTGGGATCGTGTGCCTATCCATAAAATCTTTAATTTACCCTAACCATCTGTGCAACCCATGAATGAGTAGTTTTGGTTTATGTTTGAATACTATAAAGCCTGCAAAGAGCGATTCATGGTTGAAATGTTTTATTCAAAATTACTGCCACCAGCAACATGTTTGTAGGTGCTTGATTAAAATCTTAGCCAATAAAGCTACCAAGACTTCGGGTTGGCAAATCAAATTGAAAAACAGATGCTTAAATACTATTAGGAACTTTTTCTTTTTTGGTAAAGAATACTATTAGGAACTTGAGCTACCAAGAAATGTGAGAAAATTAAAATGTTGGAACAGTCTCACTTTAAATCGAGTGTCTGAATGACACATCTATAGTTGTATTTAGCATTTGACAGCTTCATTCAATTAGTTTTGTCTTATTTTCAAAAGTATTTATTGCAGTTTTTTCAATGAGGTAAAAATTGTTATTTCACAAAGCAATTGCATTAAATGACTTCTAACTACTTTAAAACCCCTCTTTTACATTTGTATTAAATGCTTCATTAAATAATTTAAGAATAAAACAAAACGTAAAAAAGTAAAATTACAAATCTATTGATATTTAAGGGGTCTCAACAAGAAAATCCTACTTTAAATTCATAAAAAATGCAAAACAAATAAAAACCACGAGAAACATCAATAGAAGTATCATTTTCCATTTCATGAGGGACCAATCATTTTGTCTCCTTATGTGTCTAGGTGCAAACCCTAAGGAAAAAACATTTTCCGTAACAAAAATAACTTCTTCTAGAATGAAGTTAATCTACAAATAAAATTAAATCTTAAACATGATTTAGATGAAAAGATAAACGTTACAGCAAAGCTATGATGTGCCACACATTTGTCCATGGTGAGAAAATCATTCATATAGACGAGCCATCACATCTCTCATTCAACAAAACAAAATGCATCTTAGGTTTTTACTTGACCAAATCTCTTAAGACTTCTAAAGATTACCTAAAAAGATAATTTTTTTTCTCGTTTTTTTGTTTTTTTCTTTTTTGGTAAGGATTGGGAGAAAGTAGCGAACAGAACATAGGATTATAGGTACTTTTGTTTTGTCCATATTGGTTAGTAAGAGTCATGAGATAAACACCAGAGGGCATGAGTCTCATTTTCTCTGCAGCATTCTGAGAGTATCCTTCTTTCTTCTTTCTTTGGATGATGCAAGTTGTTAGGGTTCTACACAGAATGTGGAAATAATAATTTCACAGTAAAAATGAGTAGTCCGATGTAGAAATATAGATACTTGAACGCCCTCTTCTTAATACTAGCTTTTGAATATGAATTCTACCGAAGTCCTTAATAGGTGATTCCACCCCAAAAAAGGTGAGATGAGAACATTGAAGAGAGGAAACCTCAATGTATGGATTTTAGTGGCAAATTCCTTGATTGGACTCTGGCCAATTCACCAATTCAATAAAAATTTGGAAGGACTCTTATCAAAATTTTGTCATCTTCTAAGCATGGCTAAGTCTTCCAACTTTTTTTCTTTGTCTCAACAAGAAGAGAAGAAAATGATATTTGATTTGGCGAGATGCGATGGAGTCAAACCTAATTTTCTAATTTGAGATTAAAGTCATCAAAAATATGATTATATATATATATATATATGTGTGTGTGTATCTATATATTTTTTTTGGATAAAAATTAAAGACGTGATTTTATATAGATAAGTGAGGACTCCGACATCATGGGAAATTTTTTGTGTTTATGGTTGAATAAAATTCCAATGATCTGTAAGGAAGTCAAACTTCCACCTATAATTGTGGAGTAGTTTAAATTATTAAATATAGAGATACTTGAGAATATTTGAAATCTAGCCTAACAACTTATATTAACATTTACCTCAAATTATTAACAAACATTTAAAATGATGAAATCTCAAGTCTTAATGTCCAGACATCCAAATACATGTTACTTTATTTTATTTTATTTTTTTTTGTCTAAATTTTTAAAACTTTGTTTAAGTTAGGAATAAAAGAGTTTTTTATTTGATTTGAAGTTAACTTATCATCATGTCATTATTAAAATTTAGACTTATCTTTATACATTTTTCAAATACACATGTGAATTGATAAGATTTACCTTCATTTAAAAAAAAAAAATTCTATTAAAAAGGAAAAAATGTAAGATTACAAAATTATTTGATATTTTAAGAAGTGTCAATGAGAAAAATGGTTTTGTTGCCCCATGCTCCTATTACATAAATCTCTCTCTCTCTCTCTCTCTCTCTCTCTCTCTCTCTCATCATGTGGAGCCTCAATGGATTATACCATTTCCTAACCCATTATTGGTCTAGCATGTAAATTCTTTTTCACACTACCAATGTTGGAAACCCTCCTCAAAAATAAATTATGAATTATTTAATACTTTAAAAGACGACAATAATTATGTTGTGGAAAAATCTATGAGAACGCCAAGACACATAGGTATTGTTTAATAATATTTATTTTATCTTAAAAAAAATAAATAAATCACAATGTGTATTGGTGTAGAATATGTCTTTTGCCCAGATAACCCTTCCTTTACCTTTATATTTGTCTATTGGAAAATGTATTCTGTGGGGGGAGGGGGGAGTGTGGCCTTTGTGTCCAGACATATAGGAAGTGAAATGATCGACCTGCTCCAATCAAAAGAAAAATGATTTTTCTATAGATGCATCCTTGTGCTTCTTACTGAAAAAAAAAATCTTAAAAAAAAAAATATGATGTTTCCTTATACGCTCCTATTGGCCTTTGCACACGTGCAAAAACTGCACTCCCCAACATAAAACATTTTCCCATTTGTATATATGTTAAGTATTTTGATAAAACCCTCTTATTTTCACATTGTCTAGCGCGGCAAATAGAGATTCTATGTCCTATTTGACATGGTTCCCGCGTTTTTGCACTACATAATTTTTTTTTTCATCTTTCACTATCAGTTCTTTTCACTTCCTTTTTCCTTTCTCCCCCTCGCCCCTCCCCTCTCCATCTATCTTTATATTCCATTTGAACGTTCACGTAACAGGTCATTATCAATTCTTTTGTTTTTTGGTAAAGATTGTCCATAGACAAATACATTATCCTTCACCAAGTTGGAATGTTCACCAGTCTATCCTAAGGTTCACAAACTCCCATAGGTTTTTAGTATGTTTTCGAAAATATCCTTCTAATACCCCCGCATGCATTTGAACCCACTATGGTGAAAACTTAGTCCTATTATTATTGGTAGAACATGATTCTAGATCCCTTACCTATGCTCAAAGACCTAATGAGGCATCTATTATTTCTTGTAATTTGTTCCACCCAAACCTAGGGTGTGCCTTGGACTGGGGCATTCGAACCAAGGATTTAGGGGACAGTGTCGGTATTGGTCTCTGCCAATCGATCCGATACCGATTGAATTGGATCAGTGGGTATTAGTCGAATTTGCCCCTACTTATCATAAAAAAATACTAATTTTTTACTATTTTATCCCTGAAACTTAGATTGGTCAGGGATCGAGGATCGATCTCAATAAATACCGATCTGATATGACCGATCCCAAACCGATACTTGAAACCATGATTCCAACTTAAAGCAGTAGCATATCGGATGGACCTAAGGATGTCAATCAGTCCGAAACTCGATATTCGATTTGGAATTAGTTCGTTCTAAAGAGTGTTAGTGTGATTTAAAATTGGACCAAGTCCCACTTTGGTTTTCAAAATTGGTATTCGTACTGAACCTGTCCGGTTCTGGTACGGTTCTCATTCTTAATTTGAAAAAGCTTGAATTTGAGCTCTACAACTCCTATTTAATTAGCCATTAATTAGTTGAGGATGGGATTAATTAGGGAATTTTTCTTTTTAAGGTAGAATTAATTTAGGGAATTTTGTTATGTGAGAAAAGATTAGGAGGGATCTTATAAAGGTGAAAGGACATTTAGCAAAATAGGTTAGTGTTAGACCAGAAGAAGTGAGTGAGAAGTGGGAACATCATTTTATCATTTCATGATTCATCTTCATTCATAAAGTAGGAGGGGAGGAGAATGGAGGGTGGTGGGCACCCCAACTTTTGGAAAACCGCGTGGGCCCGTCCAATCCACCCCATTGGATCCCCAGAATCCGAAGCGGTTCCCACCAAATCTTCTAGATTCATTCATTCTTTCTTCTCTAACTAAGTTAGGTCGGGACCCACAGAGTTTAAACTGTTTGAGAGAGGTCGACGGCACATCACATCCCTCTTTTTTTTTTTTTCTTTATTGGGTGTAAATTGAAACTTGGGAGAAAGAAACTCTACCGGTTTATTCCTCAATGGCCAGACACAATTAGATGTGAAAATACGTATGAGGATATAAGAAAAATAGGATTCTTTCTATTTTTAAACTTTTATAACTTTTTGGACGCTATATACAATTTGGTACACCTAGCGCATGCTATCAGGTATCCGTCGATATCGATACTTGACTAATATTGTATCATTGATAGTGAAACAATAAAAGAAAAAGGGTCAAGTGAACTTAGGTATTGGCCAATTGGCAAACTTGGTTTGTGCAATCTAAGTCAACTTATATATAAAATTTCTTCCCCTCCTAAATTGCCACATAGACATTCATTGGAAAACATGTTATGCTAATTCCAAGTGGGGATTCGTAGCTTTGCTATTATAATCGTAGAATAAGGTATTTTGAGCAAGCGGTATAGAGAATTCACCAATCAAGGGATGAATTACATAAATTATAATCCTTCAATAGGGGAAGTAGAAGAGATAATGTCAAGAGGAGAGAGAGAGAGAGAGGCAGCCTACCCCGATATATCTCCCTACAGTCACACACACACACACACACACACACACAAGAGATGAATTCTCCCGATCCAATTGGTTGCACATAGATGTGGGGATTGTGAGCATAGTTTGAGGGATTAGTATCAGATCGTCAAAATGAGGTGATTCATATCGGAATCAATATAGGGCAATACCAATTCCTGGTGGGAGAGAGTGATACTGATTTCGGGACAATTGTATAATAGTGGACTAGTACGGACAAGTAGGGATGTAAACTAATTGAATACAAATTAGATCAAGATATTCTCTAATTGGATACATATATCTCTAAATGAATAAGCATGTAAATTGAATTTGGATTTTTGACTATACGTTTATAACCCCTTAACTTGTGTAACCCAGATCTTCATTCGGCTAATGGATATGATGTGCTCTCGACCCATGTCTTTCAGTTATCTCTAGAATTGTCAAAAACTTTAAAAATCCTAAAGATCATAAATTAGCTAATTTTATTATTATTATTATTATTATTATTATTATTAATGGAAAAATCTATTCGTATTAGATAATTATTTTTTCGATTATTCAAATACAATCTGAATGCCTCTGACCGGATTCAAATACCCCTCTTAAACATATATTGATGCGAATTTGGGTTTTCAAAATTCAACTATTTGCTTACGGCCCTAATCCAGGTATGGGATCCGGATATTCGTTAGTTAAGCTTTTTCTCACCCTTTAATCAGATTATTATAATATTATAATATTAGAGAGAGAGAGAGAGAGAGAGAGAGAGAGAGAGAGAGAGAGAGAGAGAGGAATAATTAATAATTTATTTGGATTCGTGCAGTCACGCGGTTTCGAGGTTATTGGGAATCTTAAAAAGAAAAGATGGGAGAGGGAGAGAGGGTAGTGAAGATTTTAGATTTGTCGTTATTTGTGATGGAAAAGGAAAAGAAAAGAAAAGCGCCTCTATATAATATAATAATATATAATATATAATATATGGGAGTGTTAGCATGTGAAGGGATATGATAATGAAGAAGAGATTTGTTGACAATAGTGATTGGACACTAAGGTCCACGTGTCAACGTCGAAGATGAATTCATGTGAGTCGTGACTACTCTTCTACTTCCAACGGACCCAGGAGGCCAGGACACACTTTCATTTCAACTTTGCGTTACATACTGGAAACCACACAAACACACATATAACAGTGAATACGAGAAGAGAGAGAAAGTAGAGAGAGAGAAAGGCACATGTGGCCCGATATGGGCTCGAGGATTGGATTGGATTGGATTGGATTGGATTGGGGGCATAATATATATATATATATAGATATTGCAGACGTAACGTAACTATAAGGAGATATGTAAAAATGTAATGATTTGTTTTGTGTTTGGAGCGTAGGACTGAGAGACAGATAGGCCATCTGATGCTGACTGCTCACGGTCACCGATTGCCACCACGGCGCGCCGCACGAGGTGGATGCTTTGCTTAACTCATTTCGATCACAACTGGCACGGATACAACATGTAATTGGATTACCCCAATTTATGTCTCATGATCATATACAGATTGTGAAATGACACCTTTGTCTTTGTCTGCATATATAGGTGTATTTGGACTACAATGCAACTATCAATTTTTTTCCTATTTTCTAAGAATGTTTTATACCTCTAGATATCACTTTTTTTTTTATAGATTGGGATTATAATAATCCTATCTTAATAGTTGTAGCCCCAATCTATAATAATAAAAATGATATTCAAAACTATAATAACTATAGATAAATTAAAATTATGAGTCATATTGTTAAATTTGCCTCAAATTCTTAACCCATTTTGAAGAATGATCCACCCTGACATATTTTGGTGGTGACTTAAATGAGAGGTTTTATGAGATCTGTGATGGAAGTAGAGGGGCCATTCACTATTATATTAGTATGGTTTGATCCGCGACTTGGAGTATATAATGTATTATCGTCTTGTTGAGCAAGTCATTGTAATTTGAAGGGATTTTTTTTTAGCTAGGATTTCAGGGCGAGTTTTCTCGTCACTGCTTGCATGTAATCTCTCTTCTACATAGTAAAACATCTTCTTCTTTGCTCGAAGACGTAGCACACCACACTGGTATGTGAAACTCGTTAAATCTCTGTGTTGTGCAGATCTGATGGTTGTTTATTTTCTTATTTGTGAGTGTTTGCTATAACACATACTATGGAATTATGGAAAAATGTAATAAAAATTGCATAGAAAGAGGAACTAATATCTCGAGAAACTAATTCGATTTTATGCTTGAGAGATCCATGACGGAAGCGATTTACTTTCTTAAGAAGTTAATGAAAAAATCTATAACATACAAGAAGGATCTCCATATGGTTTACATCGATCTAGAAATGGCCTACGACAAAATCCCCATAAATTTAATTTGGCATGTATTAGAGAAGAAAGGGGTGCCAAGCAAATATGTGAATATAATTAAAGACATGTATGGGGATATGGTGACTAATATACGATCTGCAAGAAGTCAAAGTGATGAGTTCCCAATTACAGTCAGGGTACATCAAAGGTCCACATTGAGCTCTTATCTGTTTACCCTTATCATGAATGATATAACCAAAAATATTCAAGGATAGATCCCATGGTGTATGCTATTTTTCGATGATATTGTTCTAGTAGGCAAATCAGTGGCAAGGATTAATGATAAGTTGGACTTATGGAGAGCTACATTATAATTAAAAGGTCTTAAAATAAGTACAACAAAGACGGAGTATATGATTTATGTCTTTAGTAGATTGAGGACTGATAGCGAAGGGGTGAAAATCGAGAGGAATGAGATCCCGTAAAGTGATTATTTCAGATATCTAGGTTTTACCTTAAACAAAGAAGATAAAATTGACGATGATGCTTCCCACATAATTAAAATAGGATGATTGAAATGGAAAAGGGCGTCTATAGTGCTATGTGATCGACGTATTCCTCTAAATCTTAAAGAAAAATTCGAAACGTACTATAGATAAGTTAAGTGTGGCAGAGATGAGGATGTTGAGATGGATATGCGGCAAAACTCTAAGTGATAGAGTGAGGTATAACTGGGTTAGAACTAATTTGGGAGTTGCCATGATTCAAGATAAGCTTGGAGAATGTCAGTTAAGGGTTTAGACATGTCCAAGGAATCCTTTGGATGCTCCAGCATGGAGGAGTGGCCAGATTCAAATAGATGGAGCTAAAAAAGCTATGGGTAGGCTGAAAATAACCATTAATGAGTTGGTAAAGAGAGACATGCAAAAGATAGATCTTGACTCTATTATGGCATCTAACAGAGTTGCTTGAAAGGCAAAGATCCAAGTTGTTGACTGTTCGTAAGTGGGATGTCCTAGAGGTGTTGCGGTGTTGTATTCTTTTTTTTT